>NC_042622.1:15815221-16150221 GCF_901001135.1 Rhinatrema bivittatum
CCCTTTTTAAATATTGGGGTTACATTGGCCACCCTCCAGTCTTCAGGTACAATGAATGATTTTAATGATAGGTTACAAATGTTAACTAATAGATCAGAAATTTCATTTTTTAGTTCCTTTAGTACCCTAGGATGCATACCATCTGGTCCAGGTGATTTGCTACTCTTTAGTTTGTCAATCTGGCCTACTACGTCTTCCCGGATCACAGTGATTTGGTTTAGTTCATCTGATTTATTACCCTTGAAAACCATCTCTGGAACTGGTATTTCCCCAACATCCTCATTAGTAAACACAGAAGCAAAGAATTTATTTAGTCTTTCTGCAATGGCCTTATTTTCCCTAAGAGCCCCTTTAACCCCTCTGTCATCTAATGGTCCAACCGACTCCCTCACAGGTTTCTTGCTTCGGATATATTTTTAAAAAAGTTTTTATTATGCGTTTTTGCCTCGATGGCCAACTTCATTTCAAATTCTCTCTTCGCCTGTCTTATCAATGTTTTACACTTGACAATGCTTATGTTTTATCCTATTTTCTTCAGATGGATCCTTCTTCCAATTTTTGAAGGATTTTTTTTGGCTAAATAGCCTCTTTCACCTCACCTTTTAACCATGACGGTAATTGTTTTGCCTTCTTTCCACCTTTCTTAATGCATGGAATACATATAGACTACGCCTCTAGGATTGTATTTTTAAACAATGTCCATGCCTGTTGAACACTTTTAACCTTTGCAGCTGCACCTTTCAGTTTTTTTCTATTTTCCTCATTTTATCAAACTTTCCCTTTTGAAAGTTTAGTGTTAGAGCTGCAGATTTACTTATTGTTCCCCTTCCAGTTATTAG
Organism: Rhinatrema bivittatum; assembly: GCF_901001135.1. Classification (NCBI taxonomy): domain Eukaryota; kingdom Metazoa; phylum Chordata; class Amphibia; order Gymnophiona; family Rhinatrematidae; genus Rhinatrema; species Rhinatrema bivittatum. The sequence continues at coordinate 15,816,061 of NC_042622.1, forward strand.
TTTAAATTTGATCATGTTATGATCACTATTGCCAAGTGGCCCCACCACCGTTACCTCTCTCACCAAATCCTGCATTCCACTAAGAATTAAATCTAAAATGGCTACCTCTCTTGTTGGTTCCTGAACCAATTGCTCCATGAAGCAGTCATTTATTACATCCAGGAACTTAATGTCTCTAGCAAGTCCTGATGTTACATTTACCCAGTCAAAATTGGGGTAATTGAAATCTAGAAAGAAAAGAAGCAAAACCTTGCACATAAGCAAGTATCACAGTACGCTGGTGCAGGATAAAAGTTTAATCACCATTAATTTCTATGGTATACTTTACTTGAAAAATTAAACATCAAGGATATATATAGTTCAAACAGGCAACTCCATGAATTCCAAGTAATACTTTAAACTCGGTCCCCCGACACGGTCCCGTGTTTCGCCAGGCTGCGTCGGGGGGGAACCAGGGGTACATTCAAATCTCTAAAATGTCACCCGGAGCAATCTCCCATTATTATTGCACTGCCAAATTGGTTAGCTTTCCTGATTTTTCTTAGCATTTCATCATTTGTCTGACCATTTTGTCCAGGTGGACGGTAGTATACTCCTATCACTATACTCTTACCCAACACACATGGGATTTCTATTCATATAGATTCTACTGAGCATTTAGTCTCTTGTATGATCTTTATCCTGTTGGACTCTATACCCTCCCGGACAAAAAATGCCACACCCCCACCAAATTGATCCTCCCTATAATTGCGATATAATTTGTACCCTGATATAGCACTGTCCCATTGGTTATCCTCCTTCCACCAAATTTCTGTGATGCCAATTATGTCAATCTCATCATTTGCTGCTATACACTCTAACTCTCCCATCTTACTTCTTACACTTCTGGCATTTGCATACAGACATTTCAAAGTGTGGTTTTTGTTTGTATTACAACCTGCTTTTCAGTTGTTAGGGATAATTTGGAAATCATTAGCTTCGGTGATTTTTTACATATAGGCACATGAACTATGTTTGCTTTTAATGGAACCTCTCTGTTGGGATGCCCCAACTCTCCTGTTTCATTAGTACCCTTCAAGGATACATTGCTCCGAACCATGCACTGCTGAGTGACTGTCTGCTTTCCCCCTTTATTTCTGTGCGTTTGCACGTGTGTTAATTTGTTAAATTGTTGCTGCTGTGATAGTTCTCACAATAGTAATATAACTAATTTATCTAATGTAAAAAAAAAAAAACCAAACACCTGAAACAGATTTCCCACAGAGCCAACACAAATGCTGAAAAACCCACTCAAACTAAGTAGCGAGTTTGAAATCCGATCAAATGTACAAGGTTTAAGTTCATAAACCGGAGCCATTTCAGCTTTGTCAAGGTCTTCGCCCTGAGCGTGAGCTCGAAGGAAAGAAAGGCAGGGGCGGGCATTGGTGGCCCGATGACGTCACAGAGCGGCCGGCTGCAATCTGATTGGACGCTTCCGTTGCCGCGAGTTCTAGCCCGGGGCATGCACCGAGCCGTGGCGGTGACCGGGGGTCCGAGCTGCTGGTGCTGCCCCTTTGTTCTGTGGCAAACGTTAGCTTCACCAGGATTATTTGGAAAAAGTCAGCACTGGCAGAGCAGGATGGGGGCTGTTCGTGCCACTGCTTGCTGCAGTTGATGCGCCCGTCCGCTTCCTACGTGCAACTCACAGTGCACATGGGCCTTCTGTTTCACGGGCGTTTCCTGAAATCCTCCCGCTTTTCTCATTCAGTGAAACAAGCCCCCCCCTCCCCCCCAATCCTCCTGTCTGTTGCCATGTTTGAGCTTTCCAATCTAGCAAACACTCACTGGGAAGAAGAGATTATTTTAATGGAAACTACAACTTTTAATGAAGTCTTTTCATCTGCTTCATAGCCTAAAGAGAATATAATTCACAATAGCATCATAAGAAGGCACGGCAAGACAGGGGCGACATAAATCTTCTCTTCCTTATTCCATGCCGTCTGCATCTGCTGTGTATGCGGGGTGGTGGTTTTTTTTTTTAAGTTCACAGTTGTGGAGGACCGCTCCCTCCTAACAGACAAGTGACTTTTCATAAACAACAGGGATTTTTCTCAAAGACGGCTCCACTGCAAAATGCAATTTCACACAATACACTATGCATTCCAATCCTGTATTATTTATAATAAACAAAATGCAATGAAAATATTATGCCAACGATACCTGAATGAAAAATGATCTCCCTCTTCTACTAAATAACCAATTTAGGCGCATTCTGGCAGAAGGAAAGAAAGTGGGCTTTGCCCAGCTGAAATAATGTGTGTCCTCCATTTTTTATAAAACGTTGCTTTAACATAGGATCCGATGTAGTTGTCGGGACAACTGAGTAGCCTAGCCCTGCTGCCTATCCACGCTGCCAAATGCATCTTTAATGGAAGGAACTTGCAGAATGGGTTTTGCAAATCCAGTGCCGTGAGAGGTAACGCGGCATGATTTACTGTCTTCCCGAGCAGAGCAGCCCAGCTGAAGTCAATGCAATTCATCTCTGGCACGTAAACAGCAGTGTTAGCCTCTCTTGGATAAGGATTCATGACCTTGTTCCACATACACAGTGCATTGGCATTTCAGAAGTGCCGCTGTGCAGTTATCAAAATACTTCCAGTCCCTGCTAGAGAAACATTTCTATAAGGACATTGTGAGCCAAAGTACAAAAGAGGAAGAAAAAAAAAAATCAGCTTGACTTCACGTTGGAAGCATTAGCATAAACAGATCTGTTAGGCATTTGATTTAACCGAGGTCTCTTTTCTTTCTAGGGGGGGGAGGGGTGACCACCCTGGGCCCCGCACCCCAAGCATTCCAGGGCCCCGCTGCAGTCGCTTCGTCCCGGGGCCACGCACACTCCTGAGGTCGGCCCTTTTGCTTGGATTCCTTTAAGTTGCCTATAACAGATTTTTTTTTTCTTCCTGCCTTGAGACTGATTGTGAAGCTGGTATCTCATACCTGATATTTATTTCATGCTGATTTTACTTTTTTTTTTTTTCTATACCGCATAAACAGTAAAAAATGCAGTGAAGGCGGTTCACCCCACAACTTTCATAATTTAAAAAAAAAACAAAACAAAAAGAGGTTAAAATACAAAAAAAAAAAGTGGTAAAAATAAATAAAAAAATGCTTGTGGATCATGGCCCACTGCTTTCCAAGACAGGGTCCAGTTTGGTGGCGTTGATGCCTGCACGTCAGACAAGAGCCCACAGTTAACAAACAGTAAAATTAAGCATGGGCCGAAAGTGTTACATTTGGCTGGCTGTGAGGTAGACCCGTGGCCAGCTGCACTCACTCGAGACAACGCGAGCCTCACCCCTTACGCCGAAATCAGCCAGAGTCGCCGCCGACCTCTCTTCGCAGCCACCAGCCCGTCCTCTGCCACTGCGCGCGCAATGCACGGATTCTTGAAGGACCCACAGCGGCAAAGCCCGGCTCCGGTGCTCTCTGATGATGTCTTGCAGCTGGGTATTTAAAATCAGCCACAACGTCAGAAACTCACCTCAACAACAGCGTCTCCGGCCTAGCAGTGCGTTTTGCTTCTCCTGCGTCTCTCCTGCTCCTAGTTCGTGTGCCTCATTGTCTCACCTTCCTCCTAGCCTTGTCTTCCTTACTGTCTTGTCTTTTCTGTCTGACTGACCATAGCCCTTCGTGTCTAGTCTTCCCAGTCCAGTCTTGGCCTGCTTCCCGGAATTGACCTCTGCCTTTGGCTTTGCCCGCTTGTCTTGCCTGCCGCCTGCCACTGCCACTTACTCCGGACCTGGATTACACTCTGCTCACTGCCCGTGCCCGGTGACTCCCAGCTTGCTGCCTGTCCTGACCTCAGCTGGGACTCTTTCCTTCTCTTTGCCCTTTGGGACCCTCGCCTAAGTCCAGCCGGTCCCTGGAACCCAAGGGGAAACCGTCCAGGGCGCATCTGTCAGCTGTCGGTGTAGGCTTAGTAGGTTTGCCTACCAGGCTGTGCCAACCATGCCTCACCACAAGAGTCCACCTTCCCTTACAGAAAAATTGCTGCCTTCAATCGTGACCATAAAGTCCCTGTGGGATTTGTCTACTGGATTGCGACCGGAGATAGTGAGAACAATTCCATATGTTCACCATCATTATTTTCTAATATTAACCTTCAGCAATATTTTCTAATATTAACCTTCAGCAATACCATATGATTCCTTACCTTCTCCAAGTTCTTATACTCGACAATAATATTTACTATCTGCAACTCCACACCCCCACATGGTTTATCAATTCAGGCTATTATATATAATGAGACGTTGGTTTGCCTCAGATAGATTATTTGCTCCTGCAAATACATGGTTATTAATATTCTATTGTTCGATATTTATGCATATTATTTGAAACCCATGTTTTTCTGTAAAGACTGTTGCTTATTAATTGTTTTACTGTTTATTTTATACTGTTACATGTAAAGCCTGTTGCTAAATTAATGTTTCACTGTAAACCGAGGTGATGTATTGCTATACGTACCGCGGTATAGAAGAACCTATAAATAAATAAATAAATAAAAATATTACTCCTGAGTCTACTTTCTTTGATCCTCATATCCTTACCTCATGTTCTATAACTTTCATTTCATTTAAAAAAAATGCTTATTTCTTATTATTACCTTTGAGATATTTGAATGTCTCTGTCATATATGTATACCTTACAGCAACTCAAGAAACTGTTCAGGGCATAACAAAGCTCCTGATCTTATGGAGGACGTCAGCCATTTATTCTTGCATTTCATGAATTCCAGTTTATATGATCATGAGCCAGTAAACCTTTCCCTTGGGTACTGCTGCTCCGGGAAACCATGGTGACCTTGCTTTCAAACTGTTGCAGAGCTGATGACGTCATATGCTGATGAAATCCAGTTCTTCTGTCCTCTGAAAGAAACATGGGCCCTTCCAGAATCATTCCATAATCATCCAAAAATGGCTCCACTGCAATGAACTGGCTCCCAATACATCTAAAACAGAAATCAATGTCCTGTCAGGATTTCCAGTTGAAAACACACCCAACAGTTACTTATTCGACACTCCGTCGCTGTCTCCCAAACTGTATGTAAATTGGGAGTCACCATCCACCCCCCCCCCCTCTCTCTGCATCCTTTTACAAACTACACCTACTCCGTCACCTCAAGCCCCTTCTGGAACACTCTGATTTCCGGTCCGTCCTTCAGTCCTTATTATTCTCTGGGATTGATTATTGCAACTCTCTGCTAACAGGCCTCCCATTATACGCTATCCGTCCACTGCAGGTTATACAAAACTCGGCAGCAAGACTTCTACCTGGCCCTCCCATTCATGAGCACATCACCCCTGTCCTCGAAACGTTGCCCTGGCTCCCAGTCGCACACCTGATACAATGCAAGCTCACCAGGATCACCCAGACTCAACCATTTACAGCTTACACTCCCCCCCGGATCTCCTCGATACTAAAACTCCACACTCCCTCCCCATCACGCAGCTCATCCAAAGCTCTCCCAGCTTGATGAAACCAGACAGCATGTCTTCTTCTCCGCAGGTCCTCTCCTATGGAACAGCTTACCAACGGAAATAAGAAGCCTCCGAGAAAGAATATTCTTTAAAAAAAGCAATAAAAACTTTCCTCTTAGAGAAGCATTCCCAGACCTAAGTGATAATGGATAGACCCTGGCATCTCTCTCCTTCAGCGAGTCCTCCATAACCTATTTCTGGCCCCCTAATAGCTTTTCTGTCCTTGTTGGAGTCAACACCTATGTTTTAATATGTTCTTATATGATAGGCTGTGTTCCCTTATTCAAGACTATGCAATGTGTTGTATGATTTTGTACTTCTTATCTATGTATGTTCATAATGTACCCCGCCCTGGACGTGAGAAGGGCGGGTAATAAATGTTTTTTAAATAAATAAATGATGTCATCAGTTTCCCACAACGTGCTCTCTTGTAGGGAAACTGGAGATAGGCGGTATAGCTTTGATTTTTGTTGCTGTTCTTAAAACAAATATAGGTTTAAAAAACCCAAGGAAGGTTTTGAACAAAATGCTTGTGAGTCTCCTTGAAAATATTGCTGTGCTACGGGTTTACCTACACCCAAGCTCAAAAACATATTCCAGGCACTATAACTTTCAGACCACTGCACATGGAAACATACGCACGCTCAGATGGCTACAAGTAGATTTACAATAGCATTTTATAACCTGTGTGCATGCTAAACATATTCTTTATCAAAATACACGTACCTCGACCCTGCAACGTATGTGCATGTGGAGGTGTAACTCCATCTCTCAGTGATAACCGAACACAAATGGGGCCATAGGGGCCACTTCTGAACGCACACGAGTTTCCAGCCCCGAGGCTCAGGGTGGCAGGGGTGACACTGTCTCTTGTCCCTGGGACAGGTAGCCTTCTCTTTCCCTTACAAACCGCAGCGGGGACTCTGAAGGATTGTCCAGAAATAAAGTTTGCTGAAAACTCAGTGGCACAGCTCACATCAGCTCTTTGATCCCAGTTGGCATTTACAGTTCTCGTACTTTATCTGTCCAAGGGTCTCTTCTTACCGGGGCAAGGGGCAAAGCACTCACCCTGCAGGGTATGGGTGAACGAGGTTCCCAAGTGGTCAGGGCATCCTTGTGTGCGCAGAAAACCCAAGCTGTTGGCACGATCTCTGCCCAGAACCCGCATTCATCTCCCAGGATGAAGATTCCAATTTGGGGTTCTCTTATGATTTTAAAAGGGTCTTACGGTTCTCCAAATATTTCTCTCATTCACTTTCCAGATCCCTAGAACAGGGGTTCCCAAACTTTTTTTGCGAGCCCTTTTCAACCTCCAAAATGTTTGCAGACCCGCCCCCCTCCCAATGCTTCCCTTTCACTTTTACCTGTAGTTATGCGCCATATATAGAGAAGTTATTAATGTAATAACAAAGAAATAATTATATGCACACCAAACTCATTCATAATATATAAAACATTAAATGCTTACTGATATAAATGGAATACAGATAATTGCAAAGCACAGCAGTAAATGTTCGAGATTGTAATTATGTTCAATAACTTATGTAGTGAAACCACAGGCAGCCACAGCGGGATCTGGAGCAATTGGGGTGAAGGGACTGGGAGAGAGAGAAAGAATGATGGGAATGAACTGGTGGAGGGAGAGAGAGAGAGAGACAGAGACACTGGCCAGGATAGACTGGTGGAGAGAAAGAGACTGGCAAGAATGATTGATGGAGGGAAAGAGAGACTGTGGGGATAGAATGGTGGAAGGAGAGAGACTGGTGGGGATAGAATGGTGGAAGGAGAGAGACTGTGGGGATAGAATGGTGGAAAAGAGAGAGACTGTGGGGATAGAATGATGGAAAAGAGAGAGACTGTGGGGATAGAATGGTGGAAAGGAGAGAGTCTGGTGGGGATAGAATGGTGGAAGGAGAGAGACTGGTGGGGATAGAATGGTGGAAAGGAGAGAGACTGTGGGGATAGAATGGTGGAAAGGAGAGAGACTGTGGGGATAGAATGGTGGAAGGAGAGAGACTCTTGGGGATAGAATGATGGAAAGGAGAGAGACTGTGGGGATAGAATGGTGGAAAGGAGAGAGACTGGTGGGGATAGAATGGTGGAAGGAGAGAGACTCTTGGGGATAGAATGATGGAAAGGAGAGAGACTGGTGGGGATAGAATGGTGGAAAGGAGAGAGACTGTGGGGATAGAATGGTGGAAGGAGAGAGACTGGTGGGGATAGAATGGTGGAAGGAGAGAGACTCTTGGGGATAGAATGATGGAAAGGAGAGAGACTCTTGGGGATAGAATGATGGAAAGGAGAGAGACTGGTGGGGATAGAATGGTGGAAGGAGAGAGACTGGTGGGGATAGAATGGTGGAAGGAGAGAGACTCTTGGGGATAGAATGATGGAAAGGAGAGAGACTGGTGGGGATAGAATGGTGGAAAGGAGAGAGACTGTGGGGATAGAATGGTGGAAAGGAGAGAGACTCTTGGGGATAGAATGGTGGAAAGGAGAGAGACTGTGGGGATAGAATGGTGGAAGGAGAGAGACTCTTGGGGATAGAATGATGGAAAGGAGAGAGACTCTTGGGGATAGAATGATGGAAAGGAGAGAGACTGGTGGGGATAGAATGGTGGAAAGGAGAGAGACTGTGGGGATAGAATGGTGGAAAGGAGAGAGACTCTTGGGGATAGAATGGTGGAAAGGAGAGAGACTGTGGGGATAGAATGGTGGAAGGAGAGAGACTCTTGGGGATAGAATGGTGGAAGGAGAGAAACTCTTGGGGATAGAATGGTGGAAGGAGAGAAACTCTTGGGGATAGAATGATGGAAAGGAGAGAGACTCTTGGGGATAGAATGGTGGAAAGGAGAGAGACTGTGGGGATAGAATGGTGGAAAGGAGAGAGACTGGTGGGGATAGAATGGTGGAAGGAGAGAGACTCTTGGGGATAGAATGATGGAAAGGAGAGAGACTGGTGGGGATAGAATGGTGGAAAGGAGAGAGACTGTGGGGATAGAATGGTGGAAGGAGAGAGACTGGTGGGGATAGAACGGTGGAAGGAGAGAGACTCTTGGGGATAGAATGATGGAAAGGAGAGAGACTCTTGGGGATAGAATGATGGAAAGGAGAGAGACTGGTGGGGATAGAATGGTGGAAGGAGAGAGACTGGTGGGGATAGAATGGTGGAAGGAGAGGGACTGTGGGGATAGAATGGTGGAAGGAGAGAGACTGGTGGGGATAGAATGGTGGAAGGAGAGAGACTCTTGGGGATAGAATGATGGAAAGGAGAGAGACTGGTGGGGATAGAATGGTGGAAGGAGAGAGACTGTGGGGATAGAATGGTGGAAAGGAGAGAGACTGGTGGGGATAGAATGGTGGAAAGGAGAGAGAGACTTGCAAGATGCAGATGGAGGGGAGAAAGAGAGATTGATGAGGATTGACAAGTGAAAGGGATAAAGAGACTTGTGGGATGGAAAGAGAGACTGGTGAGAATGGACTGATGGAGAGGGAGACCTGCAGGATGAGCAGCTGGAGGGAGAGAGGGGGTCTGTTTTGGAATGGACTGAGTGGGAGAGACTGGTGGGGAAGGGGGAAGGAGGGATGTTTGAGGCAGGCCCCCATCATAAACGGGAGAAGTGGAGAGAGGTTTGGTGCACATATGTCCCTCTCTCTTTTTAGAGAAAATCGGCTGTGCCAGGGAAACCTCCCTGTTAGTTCAATCTCTCTCCACACCTGCCTGTTACCAAATTCCATACGTGCAGAGGCAGAAGCAAGAGACACTGCTGCAAACATCTCTAGACAGAAGAACCTTCTACGTAACAAAGAAATCCCTGGCCAGTGTCAGCCATCTAAGAAAATTACCACCAAAACTATTCCATACAGGAGTGGGACAGAATCCCAATATAAAATCTGCACTTCTCCTTCTGCAATACCCTGCATTCATAGAAACTCCCCCAACAGAGCAAGGGCACTTCCGCTTACCACTCACCATAGAAGAAGAAGAATCAAATGCTGGTCTCACCTCATTAACAGCAAGACAAACCCCCTCCACTAGCAGGAACATTGTATGATACAAAATCCTGCCAAAATGTACTTAGAGCCTATAGAAAACACCCTAACTACCAGAGTCAAACAGTAACAATCCTACTTATGAAAAAGCAATGCTGCAAATATTACAGCGGGCCCTAAAATACCAATACACCTCCTGTTAGGAAAACTGAACAAGTCCAGCTGCTGTAGGTCCCTGGATAGAAACTACATGCTATCAGAATATCTCACCTAAGTCACAGAGACCATAAAGTTTAAATGCAAACATGCAGACAAAAACTGAACTGGAAACCTCAGTGCAACAATGGAAAACCAAAAACATCACGTTCCTCCTAAATCATCAAACTATACAATCAAGAAATATAAAATATCATTAATTGTAAAACCATACTAATAAAAAGAATATTTCAAAACAGCTGATATGTAGAACATCCAAAACATTAGACACATCAAATAGCCAGCAAAACTAATAAGGATTAAAGAATTCCCCATTCTCTATACCTGGGAACTTTTGATTTCCAGTTGCCCTGAGATAGCTGTAGGAGGGGGCACACAGTCTTTCTCCTCTCTCACTCACACACACACATGGTCCCTTTCTCTTCACTCACATGGTCCCTCTCTATCTCACACACACACACACACACACGCTCGTTCATTCTCATAAGAACATAAGAAAATGCCATACTGGGTCAGACCAAGAGTCCATCAAGCCCAGTATCCTGTTTCCAACAGAGGCCAATCTAGGCCATAAGAACCTGGCAAGTACCCAAAAACTAAGTCTATTCCATGTTACCATTGCTAATGGCAGTGGCTATTCTCTAAGTTAACTTAATAGCAGGTAATGGACTTCTCCTCCAAGAACTTATCCAATCCTTTTTTAAACACCGCTATACTAACTGCACTAACCACATCCTCTGGCAACAAATTCCAGAGTTTAATTGTGCGTTGAGTAAAAAAGAACTTTCTCCGATTAGTTTTAAATGTGCCCCATGCTAACTTCATGGAGTGCCCCCTAGTCTTTCTACTATCCGAAAGAGTAAATAACCGATTCACATCTACCCGTTCCAGACCTCTCATGATTTTAAACACCTCTATCATATCCCCCCTCAGCCATCTCTTCTCCAAGCTGAAAAGTCCTAACCTCTTCAGCCTTTCCTCATAGGGGAGCTGTTCCATTCCCTTTATCATTTTGGTTGCCCTTCTCTGTACCTTCTCCATCGCAATTATATCTTTTTTGAGATGCGGCGACCAGAATCATACACAGTATTCAAGGTGCGGTCTCACCATGGAGCGATACAGAGGCATTATGACATTTTCCGTTTTATTCACCATTCCCTTTCTAATAATTCCCAACATTCTGTTTGCTTTCTTGACTGCCGCAGCACACTGAACTGACGATTTCAATGAGTTATCCACTATGACGCCTAGATCTCTTTCTTGGGTTGTAGCACCTAATATGGAACCCAACATTGTGTAATTATAGCATGGGTTATTTTTCCCTATATGCATCACCTTGCACTTATCCACATTAAATTTCATCTGCCATTTGGATGCCCAATTTTCCAGTCTCACAAGGTCTTCCTGCAATTTATCACAATCTGCTTGTGATTTAACCACTCTGAACAATTTTGTGTCATCTGCAAATTTGATTATCTCACTCGTCGTATTTCTTTCCAGATCATTTATAAATATATTGAAAAGTAAGGGTCCCAATACAGATCCCTGAGGCACTCCACTGCCCACTCCCTTCCACTGAGAAAATTGTCCATTTAATCCTACTCTCTGTTTCCTGTCTTTTAGCCAGTTTGCAATCCACGAAAGGACATCGCCACCTATCCCATGACTTTTTACTTTTCCTAGAAGCCTCTCATGAGGAACTTTGTCACTCATACACACATGCTCCCTCTTTCACAGACACGCATGCTCTCTCTCTTTCTTTCATACGCACATGCTCTCTTTCACACAGACACAGGCTCACCTTCATTCTCACTCACACACACGCTCCCTCTCTCATACACACATGCTGTCTCAGAAACACAAGCATACTGCCTCTCACATCCACGCTCGCTCTCAAACACACATAGTCTCATAGGCACACACACACACACACACACACATGCTGACATTCATTCTCACCCATACACATGCTCCCTCTCTCGCATACACACAAGCTCTCTCTCTTATACTCAGAGGCTCTCATTCCCTCACTCTCTCCCAGGCCTCTTCCTCTTTATTTCCTGGAGTCTGTGTTATGGTTATGAGGTGTTGGAGTGGATTCTTGGGTACTGCGGTGATGGCCACTCCGACGGGGAGGAGCCCCGTGAGGAACTGCAGTACTAGGCTAGACTCTATACACCCAGACTCAGAGAAGTTGTATTTATTGTTCAGCTCAATGGTACTGCCCAGGGAGCGGGCAACAGTGAAGGTAACCCAGTGAAGTAGTCCAGGGGTCCTCAGCAGAGGAGACCAGTCTCACACTTGAGTAGAATGGGCAGCGCAGCGTAGCAGGAACAGGTTTGTCTCACCTTCAGCTTCACTGAAGCTGAAAGTGAGACAAACTGAAAGGGAAGCTGTATTGCTGAAGGTCCTGGCAGGCAGAAGTTGTTCAGTGGCAGGCACCAGATTAGGGAGAGCAGGCCCTCAAGGAGCGAGTACCCGATATCCCAAGATAGGTACCTGAAATAGAGCAGAAGGGCCTCCGAGGAGCGGGTACCCATGTTAGAGAAGAAATACCCCGAAGGGCAGAGAGAGCTTCCTGCGGCAGCTGGGAAGCGGCAGAGCAGCGTAGACTGGAGGCAGACCAATCCAATCCTTGCTAACTCAGTTTGTTAGCAAACAAGGGGCAGGCTAAATACCAGGATGTGATGACGTCACTCGGAGGGGCCGCCCCCGAGGTTCCCGCCATGACGTGGATAAAGACGTGGGTGGCGTGCACGCATGCACCTTAGGAGGCCCTCAGGAAAATCATAGCGAACACTGTCACCGTTGCCGATCCGGGGACACCGGAGAGAGCGGCATGGAGACGCGGCAGCAGCCATCTTCCCAAGGCTTGAGGAGAGAGAGGGAAGAAAGGTGAGGCACAGAGGTCGAAGCCGTCTGAGACCGACCGTGGTGGTGGGAGGGGTCCTGTGGCTGCCTTCTCCCTCAGGTTGCCAGGTATGATAGCGGCAGCCCCTCGGCATTTTTCAATCTTCAGCCGCCAGCGGGATGTTTGCACCAGTGGCCTGTCGGACCTCCTTTAATCTTCAGCTGCCAGCGAGATGGGTGCGCTAGAGGCTCTGCTGCCTCCTTCAGTCTTCTCTGGCTGGGGTGCGCTGGTGGCCTCCAGGGCCTCTTCTTTTGTGGCGTGAGCTTTCTTCTATCCCGGTTGACTTCTCGCGGACCCCTGTTATGGTCTGGTGGACCTCTAGAGGTCCGTGGACCACAGGTTGGGAACTACTGCCCCAGCTGGAAGACCTTCACAGGATCACACAGGTCTCAGATAGTCCTCTTCAGGGCGGGAGGTGGGCATCGAAACTCTTCTTCCCAGATCTCTTCCCAAAAACGGAAACACCAAAAACGCTGCAGCGAGTCACCACCATATCTTTCTCCTCCAGGAGGTTGCAAAGGGGCTGGTCTTCCCTATCCTGGGCCCCGTGAACTCTCTCCGGGCATCACCCGGGCTTCTCACAAGGCTTCATGCGAAGAAAACATGAGAAAGATCCCAAAACAAACCGGCAGCCCACCCGGCAGCCAGGAGGTGGACTGCAGGGGGAACTCCCTCCACCTTTTCCCCCGGACTGCAGACGAGCGGTGCCCGAGGCCAGAGGTATGACCCCCCAAAACAACTGAGGCAGCACTCCTGACCCTTCCCAACTCCAAAACCCAAACTGCAGCGTCCCAGCTTGCATCCCTCTCCAGGGGGACGGCCATCCCATCTCCCCCACAGGGAGGGGCTGTAAACGAATGGCACTTCCCCTAATTAATAGCCTGCACCGTTCCTAGCTGAAGGGGGTTAAACCAGGGCAATACTGGGTCATTACATAGGCTTCCCCGGGAATACATGCAATGCATTGAACTCACGTATATTAATGCAGTGAACGTGCGTACTTTCCCTGTTTTAAAAATATACGCACTTATATTTTACGGATGTTGGGATTTGTATCCGTAACTTAGTGTATTTTAAAACACGCGTGTGTCAAGGAAATCACCAGTTTTGCTAAATAGTCCACCCGTTTGCCCAGTTCTTCTCCAAGTCCTTGAGATCCTCCTGGTTCTCCAGCCTGAACTCCCCTGAGTTGACCTGGACGAGAGTACACAATAAACAGGTTTAATATCACTTACACCAGATTATTAGCAATATAAAATTATGCAAGTTGGTTAATGTACATGCATGACTTGTTAAATAGCAACATATGCACGTAAATGGAGGATCTGCCCTGGGATGCCTCTACAGCGCCCCTTTCTTATGTGCATATATGCGTGTGCAGAAGTGAAAATATGTACTTTTATAAAATACAGAATAAGCGAGCAGAGGCTATTTATACATGGACAGAGGCGTACCTAGAGTATTTGGCACCTGGGGCGGATACTTCTTTGGCACCCCCCTCCAATATATAATTTTAAAATTTCCTAATCAATAAAATATTTCAAAACAGCAGACACATCAAATAACACCCAATAATTAAAACTAAGAAGGAATTGAAAAATCTCCCGCTCCCCATATCTGTCATCCTAAGATTGTTACACGCATACACACACACACTATGCTCCCTCTCTCTCATATACACATACATGCTCGGTGAGAGACAGAGGGAGCAAGTGTGTGTGTGTGAGAGACACACACACACACTTTACCTCTCTCACACACATACCTCTGTGTCTCTCTCACACACAGATATGCTTCTTCCATCTCTCTCTCTCTCACACACACACACACTTCCTCTGTCTCTCTCGCACACATGCAGACAAAACTGAACTGGAAACCACAAGCCAGATTCTATATGCAGTGCAATAATGGAAAAGCAGAAAATCACTATTCCTCAAAACAATACAATCAAGAAATATAAATCAATCAGAATAGTAAAACCATACTAAAAAAATACACATTTCAAAACAGCTGATGAATAGAATAATATTCAATAATTAGAAGCTCCAGTACATATTTTTTAAAATGTCCTAAACATCGATAAAATATTTCAAAACAGCAGATATCAAATAACACCCAATAATTAAAGCTAATAAGGATTTTACAAATCTCCCGTTTTCCATGTCTGTCATCCTAAGATTGTTGTGAACTGGGGGTGCACACACATACACACACACAAACAAAATATGCTCCCTCTGTCTTTCAGACACATACACGCTTGGTGAAAGAAAGAGGGAGCTTGAGTGTGTGTGAAAGAGACAGACACATGTTTCCTCCATCTCTCTCTCACACATACAAGCTTCCTCTTTTTCTCTCACACACGATTCCTTTCACCCCCACACACACACATGCTTCCTCTCTCTCATCCCCACCCATCCCCAAACACAGGCACCCTCTCACACATACGCACCTATAGGCATACACACACACCCACACACCCTCATACACATACACCCTCATACACACATACCCCCACACACATGCTCTCATACACACACCCGCTCATACACACACCCTCATAAACACACACTCCCGACACACCCTCATACACCTACACACACACCCACCCACATACACACACACCCTCATACACACACCCCCTCATATACCCTCACAGACACACATACACACACACATACATACATATGCTCTCATACACACACCCACACATACACCCCCCCCCCACATACACACGCTCTCATACACACACACACATACACACACACATACACTGGCACTTCCTCTCACAGAGTTAGTCTCTCCCTTCTTTGGCTGCTGGCGGCAACACTGGGCCTGTTCTTCTGCCACTGGCTCCTGGAGCGCCACCGTGCCAGCGGCAATACTGAGCCTGTTCTTCTGCCGCCGTGCCGGCGACGCTGCCGGCCTCTGCAACTGTAGCTCCTGGCTTTTGCAGGCGGGGTTTCCCCCGCCACATCATTGTTCTGGGCTGCTGCAGGACCTTCTTGCTGGTGGCAGTGGCACCTCTCCCCCGTTGCCACCCGGGGCAGTCTGCCCCTCACCCCCCCCCCCCCCCCCCCTTTAGCACGTCTCTATGCATGGATATGCTATTTTTTACACGCCTAGCATTTAGAAAATTCACCCCCAAGAATTCAGGAGTCCTTTACTGTCACTAGAGCAGGGTTCTGCAATCTAAACAGCAAAGTTGTGCTGTGCATCAAGGCAATTATCATTGGAGAAGGAACAGGGAGAAAGAGTAGTGAATACTGAGAATCCTAAAACAAAGGTGAAATACCTAAAACAACTTTCTCCTTGAGCATTGATTCAGCGAATTGCATGCACTTTTTATAAGAAAATAATCTCTTCTACTGAAATGCTTAGGCCCGGAAAAATCCCTGCGGTCCCAGGAGTAAGGCATGGGGTGGGTGGGGGCGGTGAGAGCACCAAACCATTTCATTTTTGGCGGAGGCGGGTTTGTTTTTGTGTCCGCTATCATGAAACAGCACACGCTACACCAGCAAGAAACAAAATATAAGGAATAAAACAAAATTAAATGAAACAAACCTCTCCCCCCCCCCCCCCCCCCGAAACAAAACCCAAATGTTCCCGGGTGTGCACCCCTGTGGTTTATTGTGTTACTATGTAAAATGTCCCAGCCCGGGAATATAACGAGGTTTCATATACATGGATAACTAAGCCACAGAGTCCCTGGCTTCCTATTTTCCGAAAACCTCCAAGGATCTTACCTTTTCCACTGGCTCAAACCGGGGCTGCCTGGAGCCTTGGGGTAAGGACCTGCCTCTTTTTTTAACCGCTCTTCGTTTTTTTGTGTTTAATTTCTTGCTTTGTCTGCTTTACCTCAGGTCTTTTCTACTTGGCTGTGCACGTTGACGGTGCTTTATAAATAAATGATAATCGTGTAGTCTTAAAAAAAAACAAACAAAAACGACACACAGGCAAACAAGAGGATTTGCCGCTTGTCCCGTTCTGGCTTTCCCCAGGATCCTGCTTACTGTCCGAGGATCTTGTTCTTTGCATTATAGTCCTGCCATTACCGCTCACTGTGGCAGATACACAGGGCCTGAGGAGGCCTGGAGCCCTGATTAATGAGATGGATCATTAAAGTGAGCTGGAGTGATAGTAATAGTCAGTCAGTAACAAGAGACAGTCTGCATTTGAAGTCAGGGGAGAAGATAGAAGTCTTGGATTCTATCCAAAGCCAGACTAACTTCTATTTTTAATTTTAACAGAGTACATAAAGCAGTAGGAGAAGGCCAGCTAGCCTGTCTAGTCTGTGGCGGGATGGAGCTGTAGGCCTGCATAACAGGATCAGAGCAATGCTTAATTTGGGGGGGGGGGGGGGGGATTGGGGTGGAACGCGGCTCTGGCACGATTTTTCCGGCCTAAGAGGCCAGGGCAGCAGGGGTGTCCCGCTCCAGCCCTTCCCCTCCAGGCAGCCCGCAGGGAAGAGAAGAGGAGGGGGTGAGCCTGAAGCACACACAGAAGAGAGCGGCCACCCTGCTCCCTAATCCAGCCCCCCCCCCCTCGTGTTCTCCCTCTCCCTAAACCTCTCCTCCAAAGAATATAAGAGGAAGGGGGCGATGCTGGAGCAGACGCTGCTTTCAGACGCCTTAGCACGCGTCTGAAAGTCCGTGAGCAGTGCTGACAATTGTTAAGGCCTTCAACCCTGGGTCTTGAGGAACGGCGTCACCGCTCACAACTTTCAAACTTACGCTAATGCCAACCTTTTTTTTTTTTTGCGTCCATTACCGAGGGCTTAATTTCTGACAGAGCAACCCAGCATGGCGTCCTGCTGTAACCGTCTCTTTTTAGTCAGTAAGGAGGTCCAGACAAGTTACACTGCCACCCTTTTTCCTGGGACTGGAGCAGAGGCGGCAGGGCGTATCGGTTCTGCCCCCCCCCCCCCCGAAGAAACAGACCAGAGCCAGCGGTTTCATGGATCACTTGTGGCCCCCTGATCCTTGGAGGAGGCAGAGAAGAGCTGCGTACCCTGCGATAAGGGCAGCCACGTGGCTTTGATTTTTGTGATTTCCCCAGCACAATTTAGGAGTCTGTGAGGGACAACAAACAAGGTCAACTAGAGCCGGGGTGAATGCCCGTCAGCCCCCCCCCCTGCTTCTGCCACTCCTGGCTGCGATGACTTCCTGCTCGTCACGCCGTCATCCCAGGCCCTTTTTGCCTCTGCTGCTGGCGACCACGCTGGTGAGGGCGAAAGGGCCAGGGGGGAGTGAATGAGGGCAGGGGGGAGCGCAGGGAGATGAGTGAAGGAATCAGAGGGAGGAGAAGGAGAGTGAGTGATGGGATGGGGGAGGGAAAAAGAGTAAGTGATGGGCCTGGAGAGGTTACGGTTTGAGTGGGGGAGAGCGGGGGATGTAAGTGAGGGCGTCTGAGGGACTGTGGGATGCGAGTGAGATGATCAGAGTGGGGGGGGGGGGCAGTCCGTGAGTTAGG
Source organism: Rhinatrema bivittatum (assembly GCF_901001135.1). Lineage (NCBI taxonomy): Eukaryota > Metazoa > Chordata > Amphibia > Gymnophiona > Rhinatrematidae > Rhinatrema > Rhinatrema bivittatum. Next base: position 15,834,166 of record NC_042622.1, read on the forward strand.
TAATCACAAAGGGTGGAGAAAGGATAGAGTGAGTGAGGAGAGCAGGTCATGTTGCTCCCATGCCCAAGGAGGCAAACAGCAGGCCATGCTTTTGAATTCCAGGCCCCACACCCCTGTCCAAGCGGACCAGTGCACACCAGTCTGCTCCCACCCCATCAACTTTCTTCCTCTCACTTTGAGCTCAGGCCCACCAACTTAGCATTGCCCGGTGGCCTGAGAAGAGAGGCCCTGTTGCAGGGCCCCTGATGCACACCCAGTGGAACATAAGAACATGCCATACCGGGTCAGACCAAGGGTCCATCAAGCCCAGCATCCTGTTTCCAACAGTGGCCAATCCAGGCCATAAGAACCTGGCAAGTACCCAAAAACTAAGTCTATTCCATGTTACCATTGCTAATGGCAGTGACTATTCTCTAAGTGAACTTAATAGCAGGTAATGGACTTCTCCTCCAAGAACTTATCCAATCCTTTTTTAAACCCAGCTACACTAACTGCACTAACCACATCCTCTGGTAACAAATTCCAGAGCTTAATTGTGCGTTGAGTGAAAAAGAATTTTCTCCGATTAGTCTTAAATGTGCTACTTGTTAACTTCATGGAATGCCCCCTAGTCCTTCTATTATACGAAAGTATAAATAACCGATTCACATCTACTCATTCAAGACCTCTCATGATTTTAAACACCTCTATCATTTTAAACACCTCTATCATATCTGGCTGAAGAGGGGAGGTCATCTGAAAGGCCACCAGTAGACCCTGTCCCACTGGTGTCCGAGAAGAGAAAGAGGCCAGGGAGGCCGCCGGTGGACCCCCATCCCATCAGCGGCCAAGATGAGAACACCACCAGGAGAAAGCCCATTCACCTGCTTCACCACGTGTGCCAGCCCTATGGAATTCAAAACTCTTTTGTCTAGCACATGCTCTATGCTGATCTCCCCTTCTGCTCCCAATGGGGAGATTGCCTTTGGATTTGTGTTTGAGAGTGAATGGGAGTCTGCCTGTGTGTGTGTGTGTGTGTGAATTGGATCCTGTCATGAAGTGGGGTGGGGCTGAGAATGGGAGGCTTCCTGGGTGGGGGAAGAGGTGTGAATGGGAGCTCGCATGGGGGATGTATATGTGTGTGTATGAGAGACATTATTTATTATTTTATTTATTGGTTTTTTATACTGTCATTCATGTGGGAGTGGAGAAGCTGGGTATGTGTGTGTGAGAGAGAGAACATGTGGATGTGAGAGCCTATGTGTAAGAGAGAGAGAGCATGTGTATTTGAAAAAGAGAACATGTGGGAGTGAGACCCTGTGTGATGGAGTGTATGTGTGTGGAAGTGGGAGCCTGTGTGTGAAACAGAGCATGAGAGTGGGAGCCTCTGTGTAAATGGAAGTGGCAGCCTGCTTGTGAGAGTGAGATCCTCTATGTGTGTGTGTGTATGTGTGTGAGCATGTATGTGAGAGAGAGCATATGAGAGCCTGTTTGTGTGGGAATGTGAATCTGTGTGTGAGACAGAATGTAAGAGTGAGAGCTTGTGTATGTCTGTGAGGGGGAATGGGAGCCTTCGTGTGAACGACAGCATGTGAGAGCGAGAGCCTGTGTGTGTGTGTGTGTAGGAAAGGGAGCCTACATGTGAGAGTGGGAGCCTGTATTCATGTAAGAGAGAGCATGCAAGAGTGGGAACCTGTGAGAAAAAGCACGTGTACAAGAGTGCATGTGAGAGAGAATCTGTGCTTGGGTATGAAGGAGGAAGGAAAGAAGATAGGAGGAGAGAGAAGAAACAGAAAGAATAAAAGGGACCCTGAAAAAGGAATAAGGAAAAGGCAGACAAGGGGAACAGAGACTGGGACCAACCGATTAGAAAAATAAGCTTAGAACAAAAGGTAAAAAAATTATTTTGCCTTTCAGTGATTGGAATACGTCACCTCTGGGAATGCATTTCTTATATATTTGTATTTTGCTGTTTCTTCAGTTTTCCAGTGCTCACAGAGGCTGAGGATGGTTTCTCAGGCTTTCCATTTCAGTTTTGTCTGCATGTTTGTTTCTAATTTGTAGTCCCTTATTCTGTATTGGGTAAGGCTCCGTCTGTGTTGTGCATGTGTTACAGGTGCAGTATTTTGGGTAGCGTTTACTTTCTCTGTTGGGATTTGTAGCAGTCCAGCTTCTTCTGTTTGCCCACTAGGTGGTGTATTAGTGTTCTAGGGCCTGGTATAATGTTTGCCTTTGCTGATTTTTTGTAGATAACGTTGCTGCTGTTTGAGTCCTCGAGTTACTGTTATTATGGTATGGCAAGGTTCTAGGTGATGGGTTTTTTTGGTTTTTTTTTAGGGATTTGTCTTACTTCACAAAATGCTTGGCATTGGAGGGAGTTTGTTTTGCTGTCACTGAGGTGGCGTCAGCATTGAATATATTTTTTTTTGCATGCCCTAGCTCTGTTCTGCACCTGTTGCAAATCTTATGTTCTTATGATTATTATTATGATTATTGCTGTTTATTGTAGTTATGATATTCTCTGCATTTTTGGAAAGAGGATCCATAAAAGAATACATTGATATTTGTTTTATTACGTGATTGGATCTGATGTTTCTGTGAAGTGTTTATTGTTTACGTTTTACATGATGTGTATTTATAAACTGCAATAAATATAAAATAAATTAATACCGATTAGTAAGATATTTTAATGCTGGTAAGTGCTTGAAATAATAGAATTAAAAAGCATCACTCATGATGAAACTACTTAGAAATCCATTGTCAGGTGCATTCTAAGGTATTATTTATCGATAAGAGTACAACTACTAGGGCCTAGACCTGTATGTCTACTGCCCATCCATGTTAACCTTGGACCCCCCAAAAATTCATTTCTGGCTATGCCACTACCAAGAGGACCCAAACATCTAAGGTCTGGGGTACTGATATGCAGACATAAGGGAAAAAGCACAGGACTGCTTTTAAGGCCAAGTCCATAAGCAAAACACGTCAAGTAGCTGTTAGGTTTTGTAGGTTTCATGGACCCTTGGCCCGAGATGGGGGTTGACGCTACCTGAGGGGTTGGGCCCCACAGGTCCCCACCTTCGGGAGGCGAGGTTGACTGGAAACAAAGGCAACAGGACCACGGCTGTGGCCCAGGAGAGAGGAGGTGTAGAAGAACTGCCTGTGTCACAGCCACATGATCGCAGGTGCCTGCACTGTAGCAGTACCTCGAAGTGCCCCGAGGAGCAGTGACAGTCAGTTCAATGATATCGCAGTGCTGGGCAGGTCTGGAGAGAGGATATACCAGAGGAAGGATCTCCAATGCAGAAGCGCGCACAGGGCAGGCCCCAAGGAACGGGGAGCACGGAGACAGGACCCCTGATGTGGTAACGCTGAGACTACCTCGAGGAGCGGGGAAGTGTGGAGACAGGATCTCTGGTGTAGTAACACTGAGGCTACCCCAAGAAGCGGAAAAGCGTGGAAATAGGATCTCTGGTATAAAGATGTTGAGGCTACTCCGAGGAGCCGGGAAGCATGGAGACAGGATCTCTGGTGTAGTAACGCTGAGGCTACCTCGAGGAGTGGGGAAGCATGGAGACAGGTTCTCTGGTATAAAGAAGTTGAGGCTACCCTGAGGAGGGGAGAAGCATGGAGACAGGACCCCTAATGTGGTAACGCTGAGACTACCCCGAGGAAAGGGGAAGCATGGAGACAGGATCTCTGGTGTAGTAATGCTGACGCTACCCCAAGGAGCGGGGAAGCGTGGAGACAGGATCTCTGGTGTAGTAACGCTGAGGCTACTCCGAGGAGCGGGGAAGTATGGCGACAGGATCTCTGGTGTGGTAACGCTGAGGCTACCCCAAGGAGCGGGGAAGCGTGAAAACAGGAACTCTTGTGTAGTAACGCTGAGACTACCCCGAGGAGCAGGGAAGCGTAGAGACAGGATCTCTGGTGTAGTAACGCTAAGGCTACCCCAAGGAGCAGGGAAGCATGGAGACAGGAACTCTGGTGTAGTAACGGTGAGACTACCCCGAGGAACAGGGAAGTGTAGAGATAGGATCTCTGGTGTAGTAACGCTGAGGCTACCCCGAGGAGCAGGGATGAATGGAGACAGGATCTCCGGTGTAGTAACGTTGAGGCTACCCCGAGGAGCGGGGAAGCGTGGAGACAGGAATTCTGGTGTAGTAACGCTGAGACTACCCCGAGGAGCGGGAAAGTGTAGAGACAGGAACTCCAGTGTAGTAACGCTGAGGCTACCCCGAGGAGCGGGGAAGCGTGGGACAGGATCTCTAGTATAGTAACGCTGAGGCTACCCCGAGGAGTGGGGAAGCGTGGAGACAGGATCTCTGGTATAGTAACGCTGAGGCTACCCCGAGGAGTGGGGAAGCGTGGATACAGTATCTCTGGAGTAGTAATGCTGAGGCTACCACGAGGAGCGAGGAAGCATGGAGAAAGGATCTCTGGTGTAGTAATGCTGAGGCTACCCCAAGGAGTGGGGAAGCGTGGAGACAGGATCTCTGGTATAGTAACGCTGAGGCTACCCCGAGGAGTGGGGAAGCGTGGATACAGTATCTCTGGAGTAGTAATGCTGAGGCTACCACGAGGAGCGAGGAAGCATGGAGAAAGGATCTCTGGTGTAGTAACGCTGAGACTACCCCGAGGAGCGGGAGAGTGTTGAGACAGGAACTCCAGTGTAGTAACGCTGAAGCTACCCTGAGGAGCGGGGAAGTGTGAGACAGGATCTCTGGTATAGTAATGCTGAGGCTACCCCGAGGAGCGGGGAAGTGTGGAGACAGGAACTCTGGTGTTGTAACGCTGAGACTACCCCGAGGAGCAGGGAAGCGTAGAGACAGGATTTCTGGTGTAGTAATGCTGAGGCTACTCCGAGGAGCAGGGAAACATGGAGACAGGAACTCTGGTGTAGTAACGCTGAGACTACCCCGAGGAGCAGGGAAGCGTAGAGACAGGATTTCTGGTGTAGTAATGCTGAGGCTATCCCGAGAAGTGGGGAAGCGTGGAGACATAGTTCCAGAATGGAAGCGCAGAGTGGGCCCCCGAGGAGTGGGTACCCAGAGCCAGAGTCCAGAGTCAGATCCAAGGCAGGAACCGCAGGTCCAGGGAACAGGAACAAGCACCAGAGGAGCTCAGGGAACACGTTGCCAAGTCGGTTAGCATAGGCCAAAGGAGGTGTTTAATTATCTCAGACTTGTGATGTCATCAGCCAGGGACAACCCTGGAGCTCCCGCCATTGGGCCTTTAAAGGGAGGACAGATGGCTTGCACGCCTAAGGAGGCCCAGAGTCAGAGCATTGGTTGTCAGTGTCCCAGCCGCCATATGGGGCATGGAGAGCTAGGAGGAACGTGGCAGTAGTGGCTGGCCACAGCCACGAGTTCACCAGGAGTGGAGAGCCAGGCATGACATGACGTGAGTTGGGTTGAACGCGGACGGCCGCGGCCGACGGTCATAACAGTAGCACTGTCTGAATCTTCACCCAGTAAAAAATGTTGCTAGCTGAAATTTGTATGGGTTAGCATAAGGCTTAGGGATAACGGCACAGAGCAGCAGTGTCATTACCCTTAACAGAAACAAAGGAGTGGCCTGCACAGAGTGACAGTTTCTACCTTAAGCTTGCTGGGCAGACTGGATGGACCATTTGGTCCTTTTCTGCCGTCATTTCTATATTTCAGTAAATTTTATAGATATGCGGGAACACGTCTGCCCAAACGTTTAAACACAAGAGCCAGTGTCTTAACTCTGCAGCGAGTGGAAGCCAATCAAAGTCTATCAATAAAAGAGACACTTGATGCCATTTCTGTGCACCAGAAAGTATCTTAGCTGTCAGATTCTGCAGGAGTTAAATGCACTTTAAGGAAATGACTGTGATGCCATGATATAGTGCATTACAATAGTCTAGTCAATTGGCATGATAAGTGAATAGATGATTGTTTAGAAGTCTCGTCTGTCCAAACTAAAAATGCAACCGGCATACCGAGCGAAAGTGGTAAAAGGTAGTGAGAACTACAGATGAGATGTGACTTTGCATGGTGAGTTTGGAATCTAATTTAACTCCTGAACTCCTATGCTATTTCAATAGGTGGGCAAAATGGGCAGATGCACGGCCTCCACGCACTTCACTTGCCCCCTGCAAATGACTCTCCCTTATTGGAGGCAATTCTTAAATTTGTGCAGCTTGTCAGTAACTGAACTGTGCACGCAGATTGTTTCTGAATGGTGATTGCTCATCTTTTATGATGACTAATTGGTATTTGGTGGATTAGTTTTGGCGCTTTGATGTTACCTCTGAGCAGATAATTAAAATAGATATTAGAAGAGCAAAGTGAAATGGATAGGACGGGGTAGAAGCTCCAGTAAATGGGATACTAATCTTTCTTAATTAAAATTAAACTGTTATTTGTAGGGAGGCGCACTTCTTAGTTTTTACGGACCGAATTCAAAGCGGAGCTGCTGACGGGTGTTCCCTGTGATTATTTTCTCTACAAGGTTAATAAAAGGGGTAGCGGGCCTGTGAAACCAGGGAGGTTTCTAAAGCAGAAGGCGTGAATTCATGTGGACTTTTGCTGAAATGGGCTGCCATTAACGTATGTCTACAATATGACATGATAGGGTGATATCCAGAGGGATGGGCTGCCATTAACGTATGTCTACAATATGACATGATAGGGTAATACCCAGAGGGATGGGCTGCCATTAACGTATGTCTACAATATGACATGATAGGGTAATACCCAGAGGGATAGGTTGCCATTAACGCATGTCTACAATATGACATGATAGGGTGATATCCAGAGGGATGGGCTGCCATTAACGTATGTCTACAATATGACATGATAGGGTAATACCCAGAGGGATGGGCTGCCATTAACGTATGTCTACAATATGACATGATAGGGTGATATCCAGAGGGATAGGTTGCCATTAACGCATGTCTACAATATGACATGATAGGGTAATACCCAGAGGGATAGGTTGCCATTAACTATGTCTACAATATGACACGATAGGTTAATACCCAGAGGGATGGGCTGCCATTAACGTATGTCTATAATATGACATGATAGGGTAATACCCAGAGGAATGGGCTGCCATTATCTATGTCTACAATATGACGATAGGGTAACACCCAGAGGGATGGGCTGCCATTAACGTATGTCTACAATATGACACGATAGGGTAATACCCAGAGGGATGGGCTGCCATTAACATATGTCTATAATATGACACGATAGGGTAATACCCAGAGGAATGGGCTGCCATTAACGTATGTCTACAATATGACACAATAGGGTAATACCCAGAGGGATGGGCTGCCATTAACGTATGTCTACAATATGACATGATAGGGTAATACCCAGAGGGATAGGTTGCCATTAACTATGTCTACAATATGACATGATAGGGTAACACCCAGAGGGATGGGCTGCCATTAACGTATGTCTACAATATGACACGATAGGGTAATCCCCAGAGGGATGGGCTGCCATTAACATATGTCTATAATATGACACGATAGGGTAATACCCAGAGGAATGGGCTGCCATTAACGTATGTCTATAATATGACACGATAGGGTAATACCCAGAGGGATGGGCTGCCATTAACGTATGTCTACAATATGACATGATAGGGTAATACCCAGAGGGATGGGCTGCCATTAACGTATGTCTACAATATGACATGATAGGGTAATACCCAGAGGGATGGGCTGCCATTAACGTATGTCTACAATATGACATGATAGGGTAATACCCAGAGGGATGGGCTGCCATTAACTATGTCTATAATATGACATGATAGGGTAACACCCAGAGGGATGGGCTGCCATTAACGTATGTCTACAATATGACACGATAGGGTAATACCCAGAGGAATGGGCTGCCATTAACGTATGTCTACAATATGACATGATAGGGTAATACCCAGAGGGATGGGCTGCCATTAACGTATGTCTACAATATGACATGATAGGGTAACACCCAGAGGGATGGGCTGCCATTAACGTATGTCTACAATATGACACGATAGGGTAATCCCCAGAGGGATGGGCTGCCATTAACGTATGTCTACGATATGACATGATAGGGTAATCCCCAGAGGGATGGGCTGCCATTAACGTATGTCTACAATATGACACGATAGGGTAATACCCAGAGGAATGGGCTGCCATTAACATATGTCTATAATATGACATGATAGGGTAATCCCCAGAGGGATGGGCTGCCATTAACGTATGTCTACAATATGACATGATAGGGTGATATCCAGAGGGATGGGCTGCCATTAACGTATGTCTACAATATGACACGATAGGGTAATCCCCAGAGGGATGTGCTGCCATTAACGTATGTCTACAATATGACATGATAGGGTAATCCCCAGAGGGATGGGCTGCCATTAACGTATGTCTACAATATGACATGATAGGGTAATCCCCAGAGGGATGGGCTGCCATTAACGTATGTCTACAATATGACATGATAGGGTAATCCCCAGAGGGATGGGCTGCCATTAACGTATGTCTACAATATGACACGATAGGGTAATCCCCAGAGGGATGGGCTTGCCATTAACGTATGTCTACAATATGACACGATAGGGTAATCCCCAGAGGGATGGGCTGCCATTAACGTATGTCTACAATATGACATGATAGGGTAATCCCCAGAGGGATGGGCTGCCATTAACGTATGTCTACAATATGACATGATAGGGTAATACACGGAACAGCCACTCTCTGCCCCCACGATCCAGCCCTCCTTCTTACCCCCAGATTGCTCAGGCACCGTCCCGCCCAAAGGGTCCCAGAAGAGTTTTACCCTTCCCGAGTGCCCTCTGGGGGCTTCCCCTTCGTTTGCTCTGCTCCTTTCCTTTCCTGTTGTCACATAAAGTTGGGGGGACCTTCGTTTTGCAGTTTTTCAAAATGTTTTTTTTTCCCCTGGGGAATTTCTTAGTATTTATTATAAGAAACAAAAAAAAACGGGGCGGAAATCAGTGGGAGGAAAAGCCAAGGCATACGTTTCCGCTGATTGTCTCCCGCTTCTGCTGGGTACAGCAAACCCCGAGAACTGAATTTTTGTCACTCTGCAGGGGATGCGTTTGATTCACCCTTGCACCCTCGCCCATCGGACGTACTTTAGGGCACTCACCGAACTGTGGAACAGCCGAGATTGAACAGAAGGGAAGCAAATTTATCTTCCCCCCTCCCCCCCCCCCCCGCTCGTCCCCTGAAATAGAGGGTGGGGGTCCTCGCTGCAGCCCTGGCACCGATTTCTCTCCTGCGAGGTGGCACTTGGAGTTTGGAGGCTCGGGGGCCCGGTGTTTCTGGAGGATCATTAATCAGCCGACCCCTGCAGCCTGAAACAAATGATTCTTCCCTGTGCCCATTTCAATAGGCGCTGACCCACAAAACTCAGGCCACAGGCCCTTTTTTTTCTGTTTTGTTTCCTCTGACTCAGTCATTTCATAAATATCCCTTTACAATTACATAAGAAAAACGGAGCACTAATCTGGTGCAAAGGCATCCGGTCGGTCTCTCCTTCGCAGAACAGCTTCCCGGCCAGAGATGGCGCACAGGAACGCAAGCAGAGAAGCAATGGGGATGGAAGGGCAAAGCTGGACGAGAGAGGGTCTGCGGGTCCTGCCAGAGAAAGGGGAAACTGGCAGATGAGATGGGCGCTGCGATCTTCTACTTCTCTGGGTATCCAGTGCCCCGTGGAAGGTTCTGGTGCCCATAGTCAGGACTGGAGAGAAGGAGGTGGGTGGGAGGTGAGTGTGACCCTCTTCCCCCTGCCGGAGATCAGAGAACAGGCGGGGAAGGGTCCAGAGTGCCCCTTGAAGCAGTGCCTATGCCTGGCCCTAGAGAAAGCAGAAACCTGGGTAATTTGGCACTGTAGGTCGCTGTCTTTGTTGCCTCCTGCCTATATCCAGACCTAGCTTTACAGATCATCTTTTCTCATGGGTCCAGGTGCGGAGGTAAAGGTTGATAAGCTGATGAAACCATCTGTTTCCCCATACATAGCACTTACCTGCCGGCCACCTGTGTCATCTCAAAGCCCTGCCAATTCCTCACTGCGAAGGAAGAGATCAGAGAGGCAGACCATTATCTCTTTTGGTTCCATTTCAGCTTAGGTTCAGCTGTGACTGGCAATGCTCCGGTCCAGGATCACATGAACCAACCGGTTTGTTCTACTTCACATGAAAACATTTTTCCATGAGGCACGTTGCTATCATCATTTCAGAAGTGGATCTAATGCTGTTCCTTGTGTGTCAACCTTAAGTACTATGAAATAAAAAAATGAATTCCAAGCACTTAGTAATCCTTTTGAAACACTTATTTTATTTGGACTCTGAAACCCAAAATGTCAGTCCTCCAGGTATGACGTGTGTGTGCTCATTCTTATGCATTTGGGTTCCGGAGCCAGGGAGCGTACAATGTTGGAATTTGTTTTAGTTCAACCCTTATTCCAAACTGGTTAACCTGAATATGTATTTCATGCATAAGAACATAAGAAGCTGCCATACTGGGTCAGACCCAGGGTCCATCAAGCCCAGCATCCTGTTTCCAACAGTGGCCAATCCAGGCCATAAGAACTTGGCAAGTTCCCAAACATTAGATCTGTTCCAGTTCAGGTTCAACAGAGACTTTCAAATCATGGTTCGTGCTCTCTTCTCGATCAGGGAAAAGGAAAAGGTTTCATCCAGCTTTAGAGGCCATGTTCAGGTTCAACAGAGGCTTTCAAATCATGGTTCGTGCTCTCTTCTCGATCGGGGAAAAGGAAAAGGTTTCATCCAGCTTTAGAGGCCAAGTTCAGGTTCAACAGAGGCTTTCAAATCATAGTTCGTGCTCTCTTCTCGATCAGGGAAAAGGAAAAGGTTTCATCCAGCTTTAGAGGCCAAGTTCAGGTTCAACAGAGGCTTTCAAATCATGGTTCGTGCTCTCTTCTCGATCGGGGAAAAGGAAAAGGTTTCATCCAGCTTTAGAGGCCAAGTTCAGGCTGAGTTTGATGGGAGTCAAGAAGTCAGGGCTAGCATGAAACCTCACGGTGGGGGTATAACGAAGGGGAAACATCATTGCCTGTTGCGGGTCCTGCATATTCCCTGCATTTGAACTGCAGTTTGAAGCAGGTTTTCAGGGGAGCCATTCCCATGGATACATGTTGGACAGGACTGGAAAATGATGTACATGGAAAGAGAGAGACAGCAGAGCCGTGGCCAGGCAATGTGGCGCTTATGGCCAAGTGAAAAACTGTGCCCTCGTCCATTACACAACACATGACACCACGAGTTGGGGAGACTCTGTTCAGTGTTTGTACCCCCACCTCATCACACCTTCCTCCCACACAATTAAAAATGGTGCATTTATAATAACAGATTTTACATGAAAAAGCACATTCAAAGCACAGTCTTCTGAGGTAAAAATATCACTTACAATATGTATATTATATTTACATGCACTGCTGAGGTGCCAACCAGAAAACCCTGCAAAAAAGCAAGAGATACTTGGAACTCATATGATATTAGGCCTACTGATTGATTACAGTATCTTGGGCATGGGCATGACCGTCAGAGAGCCACGAGAAAACAGAATTACAATGCACTAAACTTTCTATATCAAAACACAACTAACTGCCGGCACTCAAACAGCAACAACTCTATCTATGAAAGTTAACACTGCAAATATTACACCAGGCCTAAAACACCAATACACTCCTTATTAGGAAAACAGAACAAGCCAAGCTGCTATAGATCCCTACATACAAACTACTCACTATTGGAATACCTTACTCAGTCACACATGAAAACACAGATAGACCCCCAAATACAGAATAAAGAGACCATAAAATATAAATAGAAATATACAGGCAAAAACTGAACTGGAAACTGCAACAAGCCAAATTCTATATGAACTGCAACAATGAAAAAACAGAAGCATTACCATTTCCATAAAACAAAATTAGTAAAATCATACCGATAAAAAGAATAATTCAAAACTAATGTATAGTATAGTATTCAATGATCAAAAACTCACATCTATCTCACTCTCCCCCACACATGCTCGCTCTCTCTCCCACCTGAATACACACATGCATGCTTTCTCTCTCTCTCATTCTCCCACACACATGCTCTCTTCTCTCCCACATACATACACACCTGCTATCTCACTCTCCCACACACATGCTCGCTCTCTCTCCCACCTGAATACACACATGCATGCTTTCTCTCTCTCTCATTCTCCCACACACATGCTCTCTTCTCTCCCACATACATACACACCTGCTATCTCACTCTCCCACACACATGCTCGCTCTCTCTCCCACCTGAATACACACATGCATGCTTTCTCTCTCTCTCATTCTCCCACACACATGCTCTCTTCTCTCCCACATACATACACACCTGCTATCTCACTCTCCCACACACATGCTCGCTCTCTCTCTCCCACCTGAATATACACATGCATGCTTTCTCTCTCTCATTCTCCCACACACATGCTCTCTCTCTTTCTCTCTCACACACACAAGCTCCAACACAGTCTTGCTCCCCTTCCCCCTCTCCCCAGCACTCTTGGTCCCCTCTCCTGTCCAAGACACCCCATTCCCCAGGAATCTTAATCCCCAGCCCCCTCTCACCATCACTCTTGCTTTCCAGAGGCGTCTCCCAACCCAGAAAACCCACTCCCCAGCAGTCTTGCTCAACAGGCCCTCCCCTCCCAAATCTCCACTTCCCAGCAGTCTTTCTCCCCAGCCTCCTTTCCCCTCCCAGCCCTCCTACTCCCCAGCAATCTTGTTCCCCCTCCCACTCCTCACTCACTGCAGGTGGCAGGTGCATGATTTCCTGAATGCTGCTAACCCCCGCGGGGTACTACTGCGATCCCCTCATTCACCTCCCTGCTCCTGAAGAATGAAAGGGTCTCGGCCTTGCAGAGTGGGCGGCTTCCTCTCTCCCGCCTGCCGGTGCCCGAGTGACATCATCAGGTGGAGGAAGCAGCCCCACACCGCAAGGCCGCGACCCTTCCATTCGCAGGGAGGTGATTGAGGGAATCGCGATAGCTCCCCAAGGGGGTGAGCAGTCTTCAGGAAATCATGTGTCGTCCCACTGCCACCATTTTTGGCTGCACCCCGATTCTGATGCCTATGAGTCGAAAAGCAACGCGGCTCTGCCAGAATATTCAGCGTGGTCGGCGGGCTGCACTGCTTTTCCACTTACTGAGGCCCCTCATGGCGGTGGCGCTATGGTGCCTTTTTGGTAGCGGCTCCTATGGTCTTTGGCCATATTGGCCATAGGCACGCTGCGGCTCTGAGGGAGAGAGAGCGCGAGAGATGGTGATGATGTCACTGCTTAGGGAGGCTGGCCACCCTTGCACCGGCACTGGCCCCACTGGTGGACGATCGTTACACCGACTGCTACATGACATGCAAGAAAGGATGGAAGCCAATACAGGAAGGATGCGCAGCTGAACTCAAAAAAAGAGGGGCAATTGAGTGCATTTATGGAGTCAGTTCTCAAACAGATCCGGTCAGTTGGTGGATCAGGAGGGGGTGGAAATGTTCTTGTGTGGATTGGCTAAATACACCCCGCCTAGTTTCACTACATGTAACTCCTCAAAAAAATGGGTGTTCCCGGAGGCGTGGCTGGCTCCTGAACCTTTCAGACCTCACCCCTTTATGTTCATTTCATGGTGGCTGATATTTTATTTTATTTAACAGTTTTTTATACCGACCTTCATAGTAAATTAAACCATATCGGATCGGTTTACATAAAACAAGGGTATAACAGAAGCAATAAATAAAAGTAATTAACAAGAGAAGAGAATAAGATAAAAGTTACATTTAACAAGGAGTAAAAACTTGGGAAGCTTAAGAGCTGGAAAGGAAGTTAAAGGTCAAAAATAATTGAAGAAGCATTATCCAAAGGAATTTGGAATAGAGCAAAAAGATGCTTTAATCGGTGAGTGCCAGAGTTCTTCGTCTGAAAGGTTGTAGGGCTTTCATCTTCTAAATCCAAGTGAGGAAAAAGAAGACTAAGGGTTGTCTGGAGGCTCATCAAAGGCTTGGTGGAATAGCCACGTCTTAAGTTTTTTTCTGAACGTAATGAGACAGGGTTCCAGTCGGAGGCTTGAAGGAATGTTGTTCCAAATAGATGGACCTGCTATAGAAAAAGCTCGGTCTTTGGTCGAGGAAAGTCGTGAGGCTTTGGTTGGGGGGTAATTCAAAATACCTTTATGATTGTCTCTAATAGGCCTATTGGAGGAATGAATTTTGAAGGGGATATATCCCCCCCCCCCCTCAATCCTGAGATGCTCTGCATGCTCCAGTTTGGTGTTAGGACGAACCCTACCAGCAGAGGGCGGTCTCTGAAATAACTATGTGATGTAAGAGTTGCTTATTATCCTTGCGACGCCCTGCACACAGCAATTATCTACATTATTCCACTTTACTGCGGGCCTGCGATTCTTGCCGGCTTGTACACGGGGGATCAGCGGTAACAGGGAGCTTCACAAGAGAAGGTAAAATTTAGGCGGAGGGTGATAATGAGAAAGTCAGAGAGCTGTCAGGGGTAAAGAAAGGGAGACGGTGCCAGCTATTACCCAGCAAAATAAGGCAGGGCTGCCGGGACGTCACACTTTGGAAGAATGCGGGCAGCACAGGGCCGGAGTCCGATGGGATTAAGCAACGGGAGGAAAAGACGCAGTGGAGAAATGAAAGGCCTTAAAAGAGAGAGAGAATGCCAGAGCGCAGTAATTCACCAGGGGGAGAACAAAAAAAGAGAGAGAAAGCGAGAGAGCACTGTGGGTGAAGAAAGCGCCTAAGCGCTCGACAAGAAGAAAGGAGCAGCTATGAGATGGCAGAGAATCTTTTATTATTATTATTATTTATATATACTGTAGGTATTTCCCTATAAAAATATAATGTGCAGGGACGGGACAGGAAAGATAAGAATGAAAACAGCACAGACTATCAAAGCCAGAAAAGAAAAGCAGAGCACAGAAGAGGTTTGGGCAGTAAAATCTTCCGCCGTGCGCAGAAAAACCAGAGATTGTTAACAAGACAGAGCGGCCTGGGAAACACGCAAGGGGAATTTGCAGACGGTGCTGGAAACTAGCAAATGGGTTTGGGTTTTTTTTTGGCGCTCGTTTTCACGAGAGAAAGACGAAGGCCGCGGAAGGTGAAGAAGACCGAAGGCGCTGCAAAAAAACCAATCCAAGCCGTAGCGAGCGGAGAATGGGTGAGGAAGGGGGGGGCGGGGAGTGGTGGGAGGCCTGGGGCGCCGATCGTGCCCGGCACAGGCCAGGCAGAGAAGCCATCGGAAAGAAAAAAAGGCGTGAGCAGCCCATAACCGACTATTTAAAAAAGGCTCCAGGGGTGATCCAGGTAACTATAGACCAGTGAGCCTGACTTCAGTGCCGGGAAAAATAGTGGAAACTGTTCTCAAGATCAAAATCGTAGAGCATATAGAAAGACATGGTTTAATGGGACACAGTCAGCATGGATTTACCCCAGAGAAGTCTTGCCTAACAAATCTGCTTCATTTTTTTGAAGGGATTAATAAACATATGGATAAAGGTGAACCGGTAGATGTAGTGTATTTGGATTTTCAGAAGGCGTTTGACAAAGTCCCTCATGAGAGGCTTCTTCAAAAACTAAAAAGTCATGGGATAGGAGGCAATGTCCTTTCGTGGATTACAAGCTGGTTAAAAGACAGGAAACAGAGAGTAAGACTAAATGGTCAATTTTCTCAGTGGAAAAGGGTAAACAGTGGAGTGCCTCAGGGATCTGTACTTGGACCGGTGCTTTTCAATATATTTATAAATGATCTGGAAAGGGGTACAATGAGTGAGGTTATCAAATTTGCAGATGATACAAAATTATTTAGAGTAGTTAAATCACAAGCAGACTGTGATACATTGCAGGAGGACCTTGCAAGACTTGAAGATTAGGCATCCAAATGGCAGATGAAATTTAATGTGGACAAGTGCAAGGTGTTGCATATAGGGAAAAATAACCCTTGCTGTAGTTACACGATGTTAGGTTCCATATTAGGAGCTACCACCCAGGAAAAAGATCTAGGCGTCATAGTGGATAATACTTTAAAATCGTCAGCTCAGTGTGCTGCAGCAGTCAAAAAAGCAAATAGAATGTTAGGAATTATTAGGAAGGGAATGGTTAATAAAACGGAAAATGTCATAATGCCTCTGTATCGCTCCATGGTGAGACCACACCTTGAATACTGTGTACAATTCTGGTCGCCGCATCTCAAAAAAGATATAGTTGCGATGGAGAAGGTACAGAGAAGGGCAACTAAAATGATAGACGGGATGGAACAGCTTCCCTATGAGGAAAGACTAAAGAGGTTAGGACTTTTCAGCTTGGAGAAGAGATGGCTGAGGGGGGATATGATAGAGGTCTTTAAGATCATGAGAGGTCTTGAACGAGTAGATGTGACTCGGTTATTTTCACTTTCAAATAATAGAAGGACTAGGGGGCATTCCATGAAGTTAGCAAGTAGCACATTTAAGACTAATCGGAGAAAATTATTTTTCACTCAACGCACAATAAAGCTCTGGAATTTGTTGCCAGAGGATGTGGTTAGTGCAGTTATTGTAGCTGGGTTCAAAAAAGGTTTGGATAAGTTCTTGGAGGAGAAGTCCATTAATGGCTATTAATCAATTTTACTTAGGGAATAGCCACTGCTGTTAATTGCATCAGTAGCATGGGATCTTCTTAGTGTTTGGGTAATTGCCAGGTTCTTGTGGCCTGGTTTGGCCTCTGTTGGAAACAGGATGCTGGGCTTGATGGACCCTTGGTCTGACCCAGCATGGCAATTTCTTATGTTCTTAAAACCCATTCAACATAGCAAAAGTAAAACTTAATCAGGTTGGGGGAAAAAAAACCCCCAAACACGTCTATTTATTTATTTATTTATTTATTTTTATTTCGCAGCTTTTATATTTCGCGCAAAACAGCAAGCTGACCCAGGCTGTTCCCAACATGCAAAATGAAATAACAAAACGGATTAAACACACATTAAAACCATTGCGTTCAAATATTATAATATAGCATTCCCTTTCACTGATTAGCTTGCCCAAACGGCCATGCCTTCACTTTCTTCCTAAAAGTCGCACAATTAACCTCAGATTTGATTAAAGGTGAAGCTGATTTCCACATCAAGGTCCTGCATACCGAAAACACCTTTCGGAGCCCCTCCTTTTTACCTGCCTCACCCCCCCCCCCCCCCGCACCTCAGATATAATAGTCTCTGCTGAACGTAAATTTCAAACTGGTATCTGCCTCCGAATCTGATTCCTTAAATAAATTGCACCTTGGGGTTTATTAACGTTAAACATCAGGGGGATGAAGTGACTCGGCTAAAGGGGGCTTCGCACCAATCCTTCTCGGGCAGCCAAATACCAACCTCGCTCTCATATTCTGCGTTACCTGTAAACGACGCAAATTCCTCACTGTTACTCCCAACAAAACGCCATTACAGTAATCAAATATTGGGGTCACTGGTGCTTACACAATGGTCCAAAATGTCTCTAAACTCACCCATCCCCTAATTCTCTTCAGCTTTTTAGTCTTAGAAAGATCCTTTTTATCATCAAACACATATAGGAGTCAAAGGTCAACTTATCATCAGGTGCTACCCCCAACTTTTCAGCTTCTGAAGAATGAACACAGGTCACCTTCCCAATTTTTAACTGTAAAACTCTCTCTGGCCCATTTATTGTAAAAACCATCCACTCAGTCTTACCCTCATTCAGTACCAACCTATTTGCCCTCATCCATTCACCCAAGATTTTCAAACCCTCCTGAACTTTACGCAAATATTTGAAAGGCTCCTTCCCCAAAGAGCACACTAATTGAACATCATCTGCATAAATATAGCCTCTAAAACCCAAGCGACAAATCAGATGACCCAAAAATTGATCAAAAATATTAAAATGAAGGGATGATAGTGGAGACCCCTGTGACAATCCAGACTATAAGGGTTCACACTCTCTCCTTTCACACATACCTCCATCAATCTATCTTTTAAAAAGGAGGAGATCCATCTCAAAATGTATCCCTACAATCCCAACTCTGCACCTGTGCAACAAAACCTCAAGATCTACCAGATCAAAAGCCCGAGAAAGTTCCAGCAAAATTAGCCCTATTACTTCACCCTTATCCAAAAGCTGACAAATGGAATCGTTGAACACCACCCTCAGAGGCTCTGTACTATACCCTACGCAAAAGCCTGACTGGCTGTCATCCAAAATACTGTTTTCCTCCACTATGTTACTGTATAATCTGCTCTGTGAATTTTGCAACTCACTGTGGAGAAACATAGAAACACGATGACAGGAAAAGATGGCCTACCTAGTCTGTCCATCTGCCCAACTAATTCAGCTTTACAATCCCCATCCCTCCCTCAGAGATCCCCAGCATTTATTCCATGCTTTATTGAATTCAGACACTGTTTTTGTCTCCACCACCTCCACTGGGAGGCTACATTTCATGCATCCACTATCCTGCCTGAAAAGAAATATTTCCTAACATCACTCCTGAGTCTGCCCCCTTTCAAATTTATCCCATGACACCCCTTCTTTTTGGAGCCTCCTTTCGTTGAAAGAGGCTCACCTCCCGTGCATGGAAACCTTTAAGGTATTAAAATGTTTCTATTGTATCTCCCCTCTCGCCTTTCTTCTAGGTTATACATGTTGATATCTTTAAGTCTGTCCCCACATGCTTTAGAATGAAGGCCACTGACCATTTTAGTAGCCGCCCTCTGGAACGACTGACAGGTTTATATCCTTTTGAAGGTGCGCTCTCCAGAATTGTACTCAGTATCCCAAGTGAGGTCTCTCCAAGGATCTATGTCATAACACTTCATTGACATCATCTGCCTGCATGAGACTCACACTGGAGCTGAGAAAGCTGGTTAGCATTACATCCAAGGATTCAACCCGTTGTGCTCTTCTCCACATGCTAGGCTCAGCTGTGGCACTTATGTCCAGTTCAATATTACTGATGCAGCCCCGATGATGCACCAAACATATTTTACTTCACCAAATGCGTTGGCGGTTTCCATGTAGGAAATGTATACAAGCTTCCAAGTGCCAGTTGAGAACAGGGGGGTCCTGCCAATTCTGGCTCACTGTCACTTAGAAACTTTAATATCCACCACACAGACTGGGGATACTCATGAAATAGTGCAAGTATACTGCTTGTACACCGGTCATTAAGGAATGATTTATCCTTGATGTATGGCCCCAACAAAAAGAAAAAAATCTGTCCAACCAGATGGGATTGGAGCTACTCACTTGACCTGTGTTGGGCCAGATCACCTGAAAGCCATGCCCCCAACCAACCAATGACCACTCTTGGATGATTTTCTGCACAGTCAACACAGGCCATTGCTTATACACATTGGCCTTTGCCTTCTGGTTACAAACAGTCCAAAGAAGATATGATGGAGCTTGTGTCAAAGGGTCTTAACCCGCCTATATCTTGCCTTCCTAACCAGGATGTAATCCGCATTGAACTAATGGAAATTGCAGAATATAAAATGGAAAAAAATTAAAATCTGGGCATACCCTTTGGATCATGGAATGGGAATCATGGGAAATCACAAATAAGCTCCTTGCATCAAATGCTACTCATCAACTTGTTGACTTTGAATGAACACAAAAATAGTAATATAGTAGCATAGCATTAAAGGCAGAAAAGGACCAAATAGTCCATCCAGTCTGCCCAGCAAACTTCTTATGTAGTACCTGCTGCACCTTGCAGATTACACATATGTTTATGTTAAGAGTAGCAACTGCCTTTCCATACAGTTATCCCCAAGACTTTTAAGAACATAAGAAATTGCCATGCTGGGTCAGACCAAGGGTCCGTCAAGCCCAGCATCCTGTTTCCAACAGAGGCCAAAACCAGGCCACAAGAACGTGGCAATTACCCAAACACTAAGAAGATCCCATGCTACTGATTCAATTAATAGCAGTGGCTATTCCCTAAGTATAATTGATTAATAGCCATTAATGGACTTCTCCTCCAAGAACTTATCCAAACCTTTTTTGAACCCAGCTACACTAACTGCACTAACCACATCCTCTGGCAACAAATTCCAGAGCTTTATTGTGCGTTGAGTGAAAAAGAATTTTCTCCAATTAGTCTTAAATGTGCTACTTGCTAACTTCATGGAATGCCCCCTAGTCCTTCTATTATCTGAAAGTGTAAATAACCGATTCACATTTACCCGTTCTAGACCTCTCATGATTTTAAACACCTCTATCATATCCCCCCTCAGCCGTCTCTTCTCCAAGCTGAACAGCTCTAACCTCTTTAGTCTTTCCTCATAAGGGAGCTGTTCCATTCCCCTTATCATTTTGGTTGCCCTTCTCTGTACCTTCTCCATCGCAACTATATCTTTTTTGAGATGCGGCGACCAGAATTGTACACAGTATTCAAGGTGCAGACTCACCATGGAGCGATACAGAGGCATTATGATATTTTCTGTTTTATTAACCATTCCCTTCCTAATAATTCCTAACATTCTGTTTGCTTTTTTGACTGCTGCAGCACACTGAGCCGACGATTTTAAAGTATTATCCACTATGATGCCAAGATCTTTTTCCTGGGTGGTAGCTCCTAATATGGAACCTAACATCGGGTAACAACCTTCCATAAAAATAAATTACTGCTAGCAGCATTTTTACTGGGTGAGGAGCCTTCTTGAAAATTCAGGCAGTGCTGCTTGACGTGCCTTGCTTATGGACTTGGCCGTAGAAGCAGTCCTGGGCTTTTTCCCTTATGTCTGCCCAGACCATAAAAGTCAGGGCTTGTGTTGCTTGTCGTCTGAATCCAATTTCACTTTCCACCCCACACCATCAAAGCAGGGAGCAATGTTGCAGTTACATGAAATGTATCGAGGCTTATTGGTTAAGGTTAGTAATCCCAGGCCTGATAATAAAAGCGCAGTTAGTGCTGGATAGCCAGATAAATGACTTATCCTGCTATCTATTAGCTGGCCAATTTGTGGGCGGGCAGTGGGTGGATCTGGGCAGCTCTACTTCTCCGGGTAATGTAACTGGATAAGTAGCGATATTAGTTCTTATCCAGTTAAGCTAATCGGATAATTTGATCAGCCATAGAGCTGATCTAACTTAGCTAGATTTAACTTATCTGGCTAAGTAGCACCTTAACTGCGGATATTCAGGGGCATAGCCAGGTCGCTGAATATCCCTTGTAACTTAACCGGATAAGTCATATCCGGCTAAGTTACTTAGCCAGCCAGCGCTGAATATCAGGCCCCCCAGTTAAGAGTAGTAACTGTTGCTCTGGGCAGGTTACCCCACTGCTTATCAGTTCCAAAGACCATAAAAGTTGAGGACCTTGGTTGCTGTCTGAATCCAATTCCCCTTTTCCCCTGCTGTTCAAACACAGAGCAATGTTGCAGTTGTATCAAAAGCATCAAGGCTTATTGGTTAAGGGTAGTAACTGCCACACCAACAAGTTACCCCCATGCACCTTTTCCATCCTCTAGCCTTTAGGGATCCACAGTGTTTATCCCATGCCCCTTTGAATTCTTTGACAGTTTTCATCTTCACCACCCTCTCTGTGAAGAAATATTTCCTGACGTTGGTTCTGAGTCGTCCTCCCTGGAGTTTCATTTTGTGACCCCTAGTTCTACTGATTTCTTTCCAATGGAAAAAGTTTGATGTTTGTGCATCATTAAAACCTTTCAGGTATCTGAAGTTCTATATCATATCTCCCCTGCACCTCTTCTCTTCCAGGGTATATTCAGATCCTTCAGGCTCTCCTCCTAGGTCTTCTGATACTGACCCCCACACCATTTTGGTCTCCATTCTCTGGACCGCCTCCATCCTGTCTCTGTCCCTTTTGAGGTAAGGGCTCCAGTACTGAACGCAGTACTCCAGGTGAGGCCTCACCAAGGACCTGTACAAGGGGCATCACCAGCTCCTTTTTCTTACTGGTTTCAGGACAGGCAGAGGGCACTGTACAGCCAACCTCCATCACTGGAGCCTCACAACCAACCCATTATGCACTTATGCTCAGCAGAAGGAAGTGTCCCCTCCACATCCTAAGAGCTGGACTAATAACCTGCAACTCAGCTAATGAGGCAAACTTTGCTGAGCTTGGCGGATTTGCATTTGCTAAGTAAATAAATGGATGCTGAAGGATGGGATTACTGGCTGATACACCTCTAGTAAGACCTAACATTTACCGGGGAAGAGATTGCTCGCATTCCCAAGCTCTGCTGATGGAACTGCATTGAAGGTCGTTGACCCTACGTGCTGAGCCACGGACATCACTGATGCCCACAGACCTTCTGCCGGTTCTTCTGGTAGAACCTCTCCTCTCACCTAACTGGAATATGGCGATGTTAATATGTAATAGAAGCACAGTTTTACAGTACATTTTCAAGTCGATGTTACTATAAAATTTGTGCAGATTGTGGGTCCTGAAATATAGGTAAAGGTTCTCTTTGTAGCATTATTTAAGCAAATTGTCAGACCAAGTAGCTGTCACTGGATTGCACAAATCAGATTGTTGCATTTTATATCTGAGTCTCTACAAACTTCAAAATGACTCTCAAAATTAGGACTATTGTAGCTGGAATAGCTTGAATGCATAAATCAATAAAGCTCTGAGATGAAAGTTATTTTTTTTAAAACTTTTTATTTATATTAGCAGCTTACAGCACAAGAAGGCAGGCATATATGATAGACTTCATAGAAGGCCTTCATGTTAAAGTTATACAGAAAGCACTGTGTTTCCATTGCACTTATTCTAACCAAGAATACATATGAGAACAGTAAAGTCAGAGAACACCGTTATCCATGCAAGTTTCAACAGGCAGAAGTTTGAAAGAAAACCTGCTGGCGTGTTTTGTAATCATGGCTTAGAAGCCCAGTAGGGACCCCATATTTTATCAGATAAGCCAGATTTGGGCTTAAGCAAAATGGTGATTTTTTTTCAAGGTTAGCAATATCTTGCGCCCGCTTCCGCCAGTGCTCTGTCTGTGGGGCGGTTCCCCCCCCCCCCATGAGGCTGGCGTAAAAACGAGCCGCATGTATTAGCCGAGCCACCATCGAGGCTGTACGAGTGGTAAAGCCACACAGCCAGGCCTTGTCGATAGGCAGACTGGGCCTGTGCCTAGGGCGGCAGAAATCCAGGGGGGGGGGGGGGGGGCTGAAGATTTCCTGCCCTCCAGCTGTGCCGAATCTCACTCTGCTTCCTGATCCGGCCCCTCCCTCCCCAGGCAGCAGGCAGGGAACAAAATGTGAGGAGGGAGAGTCTGGAGCTCAACGAGCAAAGGGAGATCATTTTGGTAAGGTTAGGAGGGGCGGAGTGGATCGGGTGGGAGGGAAGGGGGGCAGTGTTTGTGTGTGTGAGAGAAGGGATTGACGCTGCTGGTCAGGGAGGTGATATAAACAGGAGCAGGACCAGACCTTCCTCCCTCTCCCATTGCAATTCAAGTTCTCTCTCCTTTCATCTCAGATCCTGGATCCTCCCTTCTCTCCAGACCCTAAAACCCACCCCCAACATTTCCTACTCCCTTTCCCCCTTTCTCAATCCCAGACCCTCCCTCCCTCTCCCTCTTTTCCTCCCGTCCCAGATTCTTGATTTTCCCCTTTCCTCGATCTTCACCATCTCTCATCCTCCCCATCCCAGTCCTTTCTACCTCTCCTCCCTCCCATCCTGAGTGCTTTCTACCACTCCTCCCCATCCCCTTTCCTTCTCATACCCCTCCCTCCTATCCCCAGCCCTTTGTACCTCTCCTCCCCATCCCTTCCTTCTCATACCCCTCCCTCCTATCCCCAGCCCTTTGTACCTCTCCTCCCCATCCCCTCTTTCCTTCTCATGCTCCTCCCTCCTATCCCCAGCCCTTTGTACCTCTCCTCCCCATCCCCTTTCCTTCTCATGCTCCTCCCTCCTATCCCCAGCCCTTTGTACCTCTCCTCCCCATCCCCTTTCCTTCTCATGCTCCTCCCTCCTATCCCCAGCCCTTTGTACCTCTCCTCCCCATCCCCTTTCCTTCTCCTGCTCCTCCCTCCTATCCCCAGCCCTTTGTACCTCTCCTCCCCATCCCCTTTCCTTCTCATGCTCCTCCCTCCTATCCCCAGCCCTTTGTACCTCTCCTCCCCATCCCCTTTCCTTCTCCTGCTCCTCCCTCCTATCCCCAGCCCTTTGTACCTCTTCTCCCCATCCCCTTTCCTTCTCATGCTCCTCCCTCCTATACCCAGCCCTTTGTACCTCTCCTCCCCATCCCCTTTCCTTCTCATGCTCCTCCCTCCTATCCCCAGCCCTTTGTACCTCTTCTCCCCATCCCCTTTCCTTCTCCTGCTCCTCCCTCCTATCCCCAGCCCTTTGTACCTCTCCTCCCCATCCCCTCTTTCCTTCTCATACCCCTCCCTCCTATCCCCAGCCCTTTGTACCTCTCCTCCCCATCCCCTTTCCTTCTCATACCCCTCCCTCCTATCCCCAGCCCTTTGTACCTCTTCTCCCCATCCCCTTTCCTTCTCATGCTCCTCCCTCCTCTCCCCAGCCCTTTGTACCTCTCCTCCCCATCCCCTCTTTCCTTCTCATACCCCTCCCTCCTATCCCCAGCCCTTTCACCTTCTCCTCACCCTATCCCTAGAGCTCCTCCTTTCCTCGCCCCATCCCTGCTCTTCTCATCCTCCCCTTCTCTCCTGCTCATCCCTTAGATCTCATCCCTATACTGATACTTAAGATCCCTTTTTTTCCCCACCCAATAAAATAAATAAATCATACAGACACAAGCAAGGCTGGAAAATTACCCAGTTTACAATATGAAAGCTGGAAATGTTTGCCAGAGCGCTTCAGATTTTTCCAGTTTTTGCCACAGAATCTATGCCTGAGCTGCTGCAGCAAACGGTGGGAGTCTGCCTCACACCTCCTGCTCCCCGTTATCTGACCTTTCTCACGGGGGGGGGGGGGGGGGGGGGGGGAGTGCAACGGCAGCAACACTGCCTAGGGGTGGCAAACCCCTAAATCCGTCTCTGTACACACAGCTGGAAGCCTGGTGACTCTGTGGCAATGCTGCCCACTGCCAGGCAGAGGGTCCTGGGTTTGATTCCTGGCTCTGCAGAGGCAGGACTGGCAGCTCCTGGGGGGGGGGAAGGGTATTAGTTATGATGCAATACTAATGGCCAGCAGTTGGATGTAAGGCCCATAACTGCAGCCTCCAGAGAGGGCTCTGGTGTGTAGCCCCCCAGCCAAGGAGAGCTGCTGCGATGACTAAAATAAGGAAGGCAGGGAAAAAAATCCCTGAGTCATTGTGAACGAAGGCTCGTAGAGCTGCAATGGAGGCCCACAGGAGCAGGAGAGAAGCAGAAAGGAAAGACTGGAGGGCTGGGCTGGAGATTTTCTACCTGGAGCACTTTCTGATCCTACAAAAAAGATAGGTCGAGTTGCGGATTATTTGGCTCTGTCTTGTTTATTTATTTATTTAAAAGAATTTATATTCCGCAAATAGAACAGGATCTGTCTGGCGATTTACTCTACTCATTATTTTTCTACACCTCCAAATTTCACCTAAGAACCAACCTCAAAATTCTTATGAGCCCACTAAAAAACCACGGATAACATTAAAATCTAATAGGCAAGTGCTGTGCTCCTTATTTCAGAACATAAAGGTCATTCCTTCTGCCAGATTTTGCACTACCCCGAGAGGACGCTTTAAAGGAATAAGAGGTCCTCTCATGGAAGGGGAGCATGCAGCTGCGAGGATATAACTTTCAAACAAACGTATTCGCCCGAATACCGCCACGAGTCGATGTACTCTTTATCACCTTTTTATGCGAGCGTATGCGTGCACGAAAGTTAAAATGCAGGCCTATTGCCAACGTTTATAAAATACGGAATATGCAAGAAGAGGCTACTTATGCACATGTATGCTAATTTTTACGCCTGTAGCATTTTGAAAATTCATCCCCCCCTCCCCAAGTGTTTAGGCAATGGTAACACGAGTCTGTCTGATGACCTCCAATTTCGGTCCCGTGGACTGCTTAGAGAAACCCGGTGAAAGTCAGGAGGAAACCACACGGGGAAGGCATCTACCACAGAGCTTAGCAAGCAAGGAACAGCGCTGGTGCTCAGTATACAGCAGGCATGGGCATAAGCAGCTGTGAAGCATCACAAATGTTTTAAAATAAGTCTTGATTTTGAACAAAAATTAATGGTAAAAATATTCTATTAGCAGTGTAATGAAGACAGATGTTTGTACTAAGAACCTGGAGCCTGGGGAGAATATAGTATTGACTTATTTTCTTGTTTCTCTACTAGTGTGCTGATATCTTACTATAATATCAGATCCCCTTGTGCCCTATTGCTCAATCATCTCTGTTTTAATTATGTTTAATCATTGTAATTGCAAAACATTGTCATGTCTGGTTAGCTTTTACATGCTACTTAGAGCCCCTTTTCTCCTCCGCCTTTGGATCAGCTCGCTAGTGTTCGGTCAGGAGTAAAACTTGGGATAAGCCTAGATCCTTAACCAGAAGCCATTTTGAAACTGCTGGGCCTTCGGCGCAGAGACCGTGACACCCGGAGGCACAGGTTCCCGTTGCACCTCTTCACTGCTCACTCTGTGTCCTGGAGCAAGTCACTTAACGCTCCCCGGTTACCTAATCCTAGAATCTTTTCAGCTACGGTGATCCTTCTTTTTACAGGGCTGCCTACGGCGAAAACTCAAGGCGTATTATTTCTGCAGATATCAGCCAAATAAAAAGTGAACGCCTCTCAGATTAAGCATTTTCTGAAACGCGGGCCGGCCGTGAGTCCCGGTGCTAAGCTTTGCACACTGCCACGGACCGGGGTCGGGACCCTCCCCCGCTCCCTGGCTTCTCCGGGGCTTCGGGATGTTTTGCAGGCAGCATCGACGCCCCCGCCCTGGTGGTGGGGAGGGAGAGATTCATGGCCGGTGCTTAAAGGCGACACCTAGTGGCCGGATTCAGGGCCCATGGCCGTAGGCTTCCGGAGTGAGCCCTGGTGCATGGCCCACGACCATTATTGCAACGAGCAGACTAAGAACAGGTTCCATTAAAACAGGAGGAAGGGGGAAACACTGGATGGCTGCAAATGCAGGCTCACGTTGCCAGCTCCCCGCCTGATTGAGCTGGAAGCCCAGAGGAGCAGGAGGAAATTGCAGGGTGAAAAGAAAAAAAAAAAAAGTAAATTGTCTGAGACGCAAATGGTAATGTGACGTGCACTGTAAACTTGATTTGGTGGGTAGACTTCATCCATCCAACTTCATACCATTGTTTCTTAACAGGACAACAGCAAATGTGTGTGTAAAATAAAAAGGTGGGAATAAATAATAAATGAATACTGGGAAAAAATAAAAGGGTGCAGGGTTAATGTGAAATTTAGGGGACAGACTCCCAATGTCTGAAATTCCTCCAGATACTAGGTGGCGCTGTGGAGCGCACTTTCTAAAACACAGCAACACAGTAACCTAGAAGATCGGGTCCCCAGGACAGGGTCGGAAACCACTGAATTAGCCCATCCAGACTTTCCAGATAGAGATCCCAGCTGCCAGTTGAGTGCTTGTAGGATATTGTTCCTTGTCCAAGTCAGTTTTTGTTCTCTATCATTGTGTGTAAATGATCCTATAAATTTCCATACTCAATGCATCCAGAAGCTCTTCTCTCCCCCCCTCCCTCCCCCGATCAGGACCATTGTGAGGCTACAGGGTGCCCCCCAAGCAGTCAAGATGTGGCTCTTCCTCTTATGTCACATAAGGGGCTGGTGATTCCCTGCTGACGACGCAGCCTCATGGGAAAGACCGTGCTGGAGCTAACGCCCGCTGCTGTCATTAAGAGTAAGCTCCAGCGCCGAGAAGAGACGGGCCGGAAGGGTGTGCTGAGGTCATGTTGGCGCTCCCACCCCCAGCCTGGCACTCCCCAGGTAGCGGACCATTTCACCGGCCCGTTCTGATGACCCTGCACCTCACGATGCAAAAGACTAGAAAGAGACCTGTAAGAAAAAGAGAGAAAGAGAGAATATGAGGAGGATTTTGTGGTTGCTGCTGTTGCAGTCAGACTTCCCTGACCTCTGGACTCAAGCTCTGCCTTGGACCCAGAACAGATAGCACCTCTTTGGTTTGGATTTATGAAGGCTTTTCTGTTCTCTGTGAATGGGAAAAGACCTTGATGAATCAGGCCCATGGGCTCGATGTTTCATCCTCTTCTGAGAATGGGAGGTTATTGTGAGTGAAATGTTTTATGACAGCGTGCAAGGCTTGTCCATACTATTTAAAATGGCAAAGCCCATCAAGAGCAATATTAGGAACACTCATTGGGGTGGGGCAATTGTGTGTGGGGGGGTTTCAAGGCCATTTAAACAAAAACAAAAAAACCCGGTACATTACAAAATAAATTATCAAAAAATAAAGCTAAATCAAAAAGAGCTTCCAATTATACACTTTCTGATTTCTCCGTTATTGAGGGTTTTTCCCCTCTGTATCTAAGTTTTTTGTTTATAATTTTTTCCCCTTTTTTAAATTTTTGCTTCCCTTGTTTTCTTTTTGGTAGTCTTTATCTTATATTGTCCTATGTGTTTACATGTTTTGAGTTTCCCATCGGTGTCTTATTTGTATTGTTAGTATTCTGGCTTTGTTGGAAGACGTATTTGAGTGGTTTTGTATTTAGAGTTAAACATTTTTTTTATTTTTAATGTATACGATTTTTGATATTATAAAACTATTGGTGTTATGTTTTGATGATTAGAATAATAATAAAGTGTATAATCAGAAGTTGTTTTTGGTATAGCTTTGTTTTTTGATAATATCTTTAGTTTTGCTATACCATCTTTTGAGCCCTTTTCCTATCTTACTGATAAAGTAGAACATTACAAAATAAAGACAAGAGCTGAGGCAGAAAGCCTGTGAGGGAGTCAGTTGGACCGTTAGATGATCGAGGGGTTAAAGGGGCACTTAGAGAAGATAAGGCCATCGCGGAAAGATTAAATGATTTCTTTGCTTCGGTGTTTACTGAAGAAGATGTTGGGGAGATACCCATACTGGAGAAGGTCTTCATGGGTAATGATTCAGATGGACTGAATCAAATCATGGTGAACCTAGAAGATGTGGCAGACCTGATTGACAAACCGAAGAGTAGTAAATCACCTGGACCGGATGGTATACACAACAGAGTTCTGAAGGAACTAAAACATGAAATTTCAGACCTATTAGTAAAAATCTGTAACCTATCATTAAAATCATCCATTATTCCTGAAGACTGGAGGATAGCTAATGTAACCCCAATATTTAAAAAGGGCTCCAGGGGCGATCTGGGAAACTACAGACCGGTTAGCCTGACTTCAGTGCCAGGAAAAATAGTAGAAAGTGTTCTAAACATCAAATTCACAGAACATATAGAAAGACATGGTTTAATGGAACAAAGTCAGCATGGCTTTACCCAAGGCAAGTCTTGCCTCACAAATCTAATTCACTTTTTTGAAGGAGTTAATAAACATGTGGATAAAGGTGAACCGATAGATGTAGTGTACTTGGATTTTCAGAAGGTGTATGACAAAGTTCCTCATGAGAGGCTTCTAGGAAAAGTTAAAAGTCATGGGATAGGTGGCGATGTCCTTTCGTGGATTGCAAACTGGCTAAAAGACAGGAAACAGAGAGTAGGATTAAATGGACAGTTTTCTCAGTGGAAGGGAGTGGGCAGTGGAGTGCCTCAGGGATTTGTATTGGGACCCTTACTTTTCAATATATTTATAAATGATCTGGAAAGAAATACGATGAGTGAGAGAATCAAATTTGCAGATGACACAAAATTGTTCAGAGTAGTTAAATCACAAGCAGATTGTGATAAATTGCAGGAGGACTTTGTGAGACTGGAAAATTGGGCATCCAAATGTCAGATGAAATTTAATGTGGATAAGTGCAAGGTGATGCATATAGGGAAAAATAACCCATGCTATAGTTACACAATGTTAGGTTCCATATTAGGTGCTACAACCCAAGAAAGAGATCTAGGCTTCATAGTGGATAACACATAGAAATCATCGGTTCAGTGTGCTGCGGCAGTCAAAAAAGCAAACAGAATGTTGGGAATTATTAGAAAGGGAATGGTGAATAAAACAGAAAATCTCATAATACCTCTGTATCGCTCCATGGTGAGACCGCACCTTGAATACTGTGTACAATTCTGGTCGCCACATCTCAAAAAAGATATAATTGCGATGGAGAAGGTATAGAGAAGGGCTACCAAAATGATAAGGGGAATGGAACAGCTCCCCTGTGAGGAAAGACTACAGAGGTTAGGACTTTTCAGCTTGGAGAAGAGATGGCTGAGGGGGGATATGATAGAGGTGTTTAAAATCATGAGAGGTCTAGAACAGGTAGATGTGAATTGGTTATTTACTCTTTCGGATAGTAGAAAGACTAGGGGGCACTCCATGAAGTTAGCATGGGGCACATTTAAAACTAATCGGAGAAAGTTCTTTTTTACTCAACACACAATTAAACTCTGGAATTTGTTGCCAGAGGATGTGGTTAGTGCAGTTAGTATAGCTGGGTTTAAAAAAGGATTGGATAAGTTCTTGGAGGAGAAGTCCATTACCTGCTATTAATTAAGTTGACTTAGAAAATAGCCACTGCTATTACTAGCAACGGTAACATGGAATAGACTTAGTTTTTGGGTACTTGCCAGGTTCTTATGGCCTGGATTGGCCACTGTTGGAAACAGGATACTGGGCTTGATGGACCCTTGGTCTGACCCAGTATGGCATGTTCTTATGTTCTTAAGAGAAGAAGAGGAAGAGGAAAAAACTGAACTTTCAACCTCTTCCCTGCTACTGCCCTCCATATCTGTCCCAAGCCTGTTCCGAATTCCTTGGGCAAATGCCATGTTGAAGATCTACAACCCGACCAGAATTCAACAGAGAGGTTTGCTAAACCAAGCATGTGTGTCTGGTCGAGAAGAAGGAAAGGGCACTTTCAGTGGCAGCTCCGACACCCTGGAACTCACTTCTGTTAGAGATGTGACAGATGGATTGTATGAAAACTTTTGATTCACTTTTGAAAATGTTTTTATTTAAGCAGACTCTTGCATCCCTGACTAAGTTGTCTTCAGTTTTGTGTTTTATTTACTATTTTATGGGTCGGATTTTAATACGAGCGGCCTTGGAGGGAACTTTCCTTCCGTCCACCCACCTTCCCCTACCTAACCTGCCCCCCCCAGCCCTACCTAATCCCCCCCCCAACCTTTATTTTATAAGTTGCGCCTGCCTCTGGGCAGGCGTAGGTTGTGCATGTCGGCCAATGGCCGCTGTGCATGGAGGCTTCGGCCCCGCCCCTTTTTTCAAGCCCCACGGCTTGCACGCATCCCGGACTTTACGCGTGCCACCAGGCCTTTTGAAAATAGGCCCGGCACTCGTAGGGCTTTGAAAATCTGCCCCTATATGTATTATTTGATTCTGTATGTTCTCTTTGCTCACAGCCTAGAGCCTTTGGTGCAGGCAGTATAGAAACACTGCAAATAAATAAATAAATAAAGTATTGGCCTCCACTAGGGGTATGCAGGCCAAAATATGTCATTTCATTTTATTTTGTCGAGTTTCTATGTTATTTCAACCAAAAGCACATCCCTAGCTGCCACAATCTCCACTGGGAGACCATTTCAGGCCTTGTCATCTTCCTCTATGGTTCTTACAAAGCCAACAATCCAACACCCAGGTCCCCTCTGATGCTCTTCTATTGGATTCTCTCCAGGTTGTAATGACTTTATTGGATCAACTAGAAGGTGTCAACTAGAGCAGTGGTTCTCAACCTTTGTTCTGTTGGGACACACCTGACAGATGGTTCTCACATGCGTGACACACTGACCCATGATCGTCACGGGGCTAAATATAAAAGTACAGTTTGCATCCACAGGAACACCCCTGACCCACAATAATGGATGTAAAGCAGAATTATGACATTTCCCGTACAACTCGCCTTACAAAAATATATTCTGGTTCTAGTGTCATCTCAGTAACAGCAACACAAACTCCTTCTACTTCCAGGCTCAATAGCCCTACTTATGAAAAGACAGCAGTTTACCACCAATGCATGTCCTCTTGAGAAAACACAACAAATATAAAACTGATACAGTAAAATACCTCACCTCGGTCACATACACAGAACCAGCTGTTACGATCCTGTCTGTGGCTAGGCCGCAAGCAACCTCTCACCTTTTCCAGCCAGCCAGCTCCCCGATGCTACCGCCTTGTTCCTTCACGGCTGGGAGGCCACTGACGTCCTCTCTTCTTTGCAGCAGGAGCCGCCGATACCCGTGTTGCGCTCTGTGGCAGGAGCCGCCGTCATTCGTCCATCTCGCGGCTGGGAGGCCACCCACGCCTTCCTCTTCACACGGCGGGCCATGCCGCCATGCTCCACGGCAGGTCAGCCGCCATTGCTGCTTTCTTCAGGTGGCCTGGAATCGCCGTCAACGTCTCCTCTTCACCCCACGGCTAGGAGGCCACAGAAGCTGTTCCTCTTCGCAGCCCTGAGGCCGCCACGGGTGTTCTTCAGCGGCTGGAGCCGCCCCCAGCTTCTCTTCAGCGGCAGGAGCCGCCTCCCACGCCTCAGGCCTGCTTTCTCCTTCCTCTGCAGCATGGCCACTCTCCAGGGTCCTGAGGCCACGCCTCCTCTCTGGATTTAAAGGGCCAGTCCCTTGGCTCCTCCTAGTGATGTCATCCTGGGTGTTCCTCTTCAGCCCTACAAAAGGGCTCAGCCTTCAGTTCCTCTTCGCCTTCGCAAAGAGTCAGTTCTGGAGTTGGACTGCTCCTGGATCCTCCGTTCCAGCTCTTTGGTCCAGGAGTCTCCGACGATGTCCTCCTCCGCTTCTTCAAGGCACTCTGTTCTTTATTTTATTTTATTTTTTTTAATTTTGTTTTTGTTATGCTTTTTAATTTTACATACCAAGATAATATTCCTGATATTAGAACATTTGAAGTTTCGACTAAGAAACAAAAAGGAAAAATAGAAGAGTTTACATCATTTAGATCAAACTTTTTAATCATTATCATACTTCATCAAAAATGAGATCCTCTGTACTAAAAGAAGATCCAAAACGCTTAAATCACCCTTTCTTACATTAACACTTTAAGGAAAATCATGGCATATATAACTGAAAGGAGGAATATTTCCTGATGAGAGATAGTCACAGCCAATTGGGGGCCTGGATGGTTCTGGGCATTAGACTTTTTCAACTACCTGTATTATATCCTTATCAGAAAGAAATTGGGTTAATTGTGATGGTAAGAAAAAGAGATAAGTTGACCCTTTATACTTCAGTTGACATTTGCAAGGGAACTTCAGTAGAAAAATGGCCCCTACTCATAGGACCTGTGAGCTCAATAGCAAAAATGTTCTCTTTTTTTGTGTCGTTCTAGACACATCAGGAAATATCCTCACCTGTAGGTTAAAAAACCTGTTTAAACGATATTTAAAATACAATTTGAATATCCATTCTCTATCCATCTCTAAAGCAAACGTAACAATTAAAGTACTTTTCTTGGCTATACTAGAATTTGACAACTCTAACATCTCTGTTATATTTAAATCTGATATTACTCTTTCAGTTTTGAGACCTTCTCCTATTCTATATCCTTTTTTCTTTGTGGTAAATAAAGACAAGTTTGCTTACCGTAAACGTTGTTTCCGTAGATAGCAGGATGAATTAGCCATGCTGTCATGGGATCTGTCCATCAGGTCCGGGAGGCGGAGCTTGATAAAGCAGAGGTTGATTTTTGTATCCTCTGCGCCTGCGTGTGTGTGTTCCCGTGCAGGCAGATCTACTCTCCTCAGTCTGTCATTAAGCAGTTGAAGCGTTTGAAGTACTGTGATTGCCAGGGTGGCGGGCGGGTCAGCATGGCTAATTCATCCTGCTATCTACGGAAACAACATTTACGGTAAGCAAACTTGTCTTTTCCCGTCGATAGCAGGGCTGAATTAGCCATGCTGTCATGGGAGTCACAAGCTTCCCATTCTCTTATTGGAGTGGCAATCACTTATTATGCTCTGCTGCAGATTGTAGGACCGTGCGACCTAAACTAGCATCTGCTGACGTCTGCTGATCTAGACAATAATGTGTAGTGAAGGTATGTAAGGAAGTCCAAGTAGCTGCCTTACAAATGTCTACTGGTTGAATGTTTCTGAGATGAGCCCAAGACGTCGCTAGGGCACGAACTTGGTGAGCTTTTGGCTTACATGAGAGAACCTCATTCCTTTTGTCATAGCAGAACTGAATACACTGGACTATCCAGCTGGAAATAGTTCGTTTGGAGACTGATTGTCCAGGTGCTTTAGGATCGAAAGATAGAAAGAGTTGTGATGGGCGTGTCGAAGAAGACATCCTATTTCTGTAATAAGCGAGTGCCCTCTTACAGTCCAGGGTGTGAAGTAAAGCTTCCCTTGGCGTTGAATGTGGTTTTGGAAAAAACGTAGGACGTTCTATACTCTGATTAAGGTGAAAGGCAGAAACAACCTTCGGTAAAAATGAAGGGTGAGTTCGAAGAACCACCTTTTGGTGAAAGAACTGTAAGTAAGGTTCATAGTGTACTAGTGCTTGCAACTCACTAACTCTTCTAGCTGATGTGACTGCTACGAGGACTACCACCTTCCAGGTAAGGAATTTTAAGTGTGCAGAGTCCATAGGTTCAAACGGAGGAAGCATGAGTTGTTCTAATACTATATTAATATTCCACGGAATTGGTGGTTTGGTCGTGGGGGGTCTGATATGTAGTAGACCTTTGAGGAAACGGGTAAGCAAGGGGTGAGTTGCTATAGAGCCTTGCTTATATGGCTTGTGGTAGGCCGCGATGGCACTGAGATGGACTCTAATCGAAGCCGTGGCTAGGCCCGTTTCAAATAAGGAATGGAGGTAGTCTAGCAACCGTTGAGGCGAACAGTCCATAGGTGATACCTGTTGGGCTATACACCATGTAGTATACCTTTTCCATTTATATTGGTAATTGCGTCGGGTAGAGGGCTTTCTAGATTCCATTAGGATACGCTGAGCCTGAAAAGAGACGTTCTGTTCCGTTAGCACCCACCTGTCAATCTCCACGCCGTCAAGTGTAGGGACGAATGCAGTGGGTGTAACAGCGTTCCCTGGTCCTGCAATAGCAGATCTGGGCGATGTGGTAGTCGTATCGGTGTGTCGCTGGAGAGGTGCAGTAGGTAACTGTACCAGGGCTGTCTTGGCCAGGCTGGAGCAATGAGGATCATTTGAGCCTTGTCCAGTATGCATTTTTGGATTGTTCTGGTGATTAAGGGAATGGGCGGAAATGCATATAGCAGTCCCGACGTCCATGGAATGAGGAAGGCATCCTGCACCAGCCGGAACTGGCTTGGACGAATGGAACAGAACTTTGGAAGCTGTGCATTGAGTTCCGTCGCAAATAAGTCTATCTGTGGCGTGCCCCATTTGGCAAAAATGTTGAGCACTACTTCCCTGTTGAGGGACCATTCGTGTGGGTGGAAGATTCTGCTCAATCTGTCCGCTCTCGTGTTTGCTATACCTGGCAGGTATGTGGCCTGGAGATGTATGCAGTGTTGGTGCGCAAATTGGAAGATGAGTAATGCTTCCTTGCAGAGGGTCCAGGAGCCCGAGCCCCCCTGTTTGTTTATATAGAACATCGCAACCTGATTGTCTGTGTAGACCATGACTCTTCGTCCTTTCAGAAATTGTTGGAAAGCCTGAAGAGCGTTGCGAATCGCTCGAAGCTCCAGTAAATTTATCTGCATCGCTTGTTCCGTTGGTGACCAAAGACCTTGTGTCTCGTGGACCTCTAGATGTGCCCCCCAACCTTTCCGAGAGGCGTCCGTTGTTAGAACCGAATCGTGCATCGGTTGTCTGAATAGAGCTCCCTTCACTAATGTGGACGGGAGGAGCCACCAGGTTACATCCCTCTTCATTTCTGCGGTGAGGGCAATTGCCTGTGTGAGTGGCTGGGAGTGTTGACGCCATTGTCGTTTGAGTCCCCACTGTAGCCGTCTCATGTGTAATTTGGTGTTCGGCACTAAGAAATTGGCAGCTGCCATGTGGCCAAGAAGAACTAAGATTTGTCTGGCCGACGAGGCTGGTCTCAGTAAGAGGTCGTGCAGAAGCTTCTGCATTTGCACTTGGCGGTCCTGTGGCAGATATGCCCTGGATTGAGTGGTATCCAGATACGCTCCTATGAATTGTAGTCGTTGGGTCGGCGTTAGGTGAGATTTCTTGAAATTTACTACTAACCCCAGTTGATGCAAACAATGAAGTATTTGATTGAGATGGCAGAGAAGGCGGTCCTGTGATGGCGCTACTACTAGCCAGTCGTCTAGATAAGGGAAAATTGACATACCCCATTGTCGGAGGTGAGCCACCACCACTACCATGCACTTGGTGAACACTCTGGGTGCCGCTGATA
The DNA here is from genome assembly GCF_901001135.1 of Rhinatrema bivittatum. NCBI lineage: Eukaryota > Metazoa > Chordata > Amphibia > Gymnophiona > Rhinatrematidae > Rhinatrema > Rhinatrema bivittatum. Next base: position 15,870,582 of record NC_042622.1, read on the forward strand.
ACCCGAATGGAAGTACCCTGTACTGGTAGTGCTGCTGCTTGTAAGTGAAGCAAAGGTACTGCCAAGAAGAAGGATGGATTGGAATGTGAGTATATGCATCCTTCAGGTCGATGGAACACATCCAATCGTTGGGTTGCAGTAAGGGTAGGATTGATTTCAGGGATACCATCTTGAATTTCTCTTTTATCAGACATTTGTTGAGGTCCCTGAGATCCAGAATGGGTCGGAGGCCTTCTGGTTTCTTGGGAATTAGGAAATATGGGGAATAGAATCCTCGATTGTAGCTGTTCGAGGGTAATCGCACTATTGCCTTCTGTTGGCAAAGGTGTAATATCTCCGTCTGGAGTTGTGGATGGTCCCGGGACGGCCTGAGGGCGAGGACATGTGGAAGATGTGGTCTGAACTGAAATTGAAGACGATAACCTTGATTTACAATGTCCAATACCCATTGATCCGATGTTATTTGATCCCAAAGCGCAACACGGGCTTGGATTCTTCCCGGCGGCGAAGGGGTGAGTGATGGTGGCTGCAGGCTCAAAAAGACTGAGTGGCCTTAGGAGCAGCTGACTGCTGTTGAGGCTGTTGGCGCTGCGCGCGTGGCCTGCCTCTGCGGGGCAGATTCGATTGTTGCTGTGGATGCTGCTGCCTCTGATAAGGCTGATACGCCTGGTAGGTTTGAGATCGGTATCCTGAATATTGACGGAAAGGTCTTCTGCCATAGGCGGATCTACGTTGGTAAGGATAAGCCCGTTTCAACGGCTGATAATGTGTCTGAGAGTGAAGGGATTGAACCGCCAACGCCTCATCTTTAAGCTTACCGACTGTTTCCTGTAACTTCGCTCCAAATAGGTGATCACCGGCACAGGGAAGGTTGGCTAGTTTCCCGTGCACATCCTCTCTGATGGAGCTGGATCGAAGCCATGCCGTCCTACGAGCTGCTATGGCTGTCGCGGAAGCTCTTGAGGAGGTCTCCATACCTTCGTAGACTGATCGGAGCAGGTGTCTGGAACATTCCTCCATATCATGTAGGGTTTGTGGTGTCTGAGCGTCTACAGTCGACAGGAATCCTTTAGTTGCCTGGATGCAGTCATACAAATATTGCACCATATAAAACTGGTGGTGCATAATGCGTGTGGTAAGCATCGAGTTTTGGTATATTTTCCTTCCTACTTCATCCAGATACCTATTGTCCTTACTTGGCGGATAGGTAGTATGGATTTTTGGCTTCTTAAACCGCTGCATAGCGGACTCGACCACTACTGATTCATGTGGTAGTTGTTGCATAGTATATAGAGCTTCTTTTTTGATCCTAAACTTAATATCGGATTTCCTGGATACCGGTTGTATAGTTTGAGGAGTTTCCCACGACTTCAATAGTAGTCGATGGAGTAGGTCATGAGGCGGGAGTGTTGTTGGCTCTCCCGGCACATCGAAAATTTTTAGAAGCCCCAACGTCTCAGCTCTGGGGTCAGGATCTTTTTGAATTTGCAGGTGAAGGATCTTTCCAATCTTTTCCAAAACTTCGGATAGGAGAGATCTTCCGGAGGTGAATATGGTTCCTGTTGACCTTCTGGAGGGTCGGAGGGAAACCCTGTTGATGATGTAGGGGAATCAGAAAAAGAGTCGTCAGGCTCATGTGATACCGAGACTGCTGGAGAAATCGAGATAGCTCGTTCTGCGAGGGGAGATTGTTTGTCACTAATGTTCTCAAAGGGGTCCGAAGATCCCTGATCTTGCGTGGGGCGTACGTTATCCTTGTCTATGATAAATGACGTTTGAATGGCTTCGAAAAATCCAGACAAGGATTGTGACAGTTGCCAAAAGGCATCCTTTGTGGTCTGTGACATCACTGTTGGTGCTTTTTGCACTTGTTGATCTTTCAGAGGACTAGATGGAGGATGTGGGCGTTCCCGTCCACCCCCCGAACCTGGAGAAGCGTGCGAGGATGAAAGATATATCGGGGAGTCGTGGTCCTTGCGTTGAGACCACCTTGAGGATCTAGACGTGGAAGGACTGATTTCCCTATGACTTCGATGCTTATGTCTATGGTCCCGGTCTAGATTTCGTTTCCTTCCCTTGTCATGATGAGAAGCTGAAACATGTGAAGAGGTATGAGTTCTCCGAGAGTCGTGTGAAGAGGAACTTGACCTCCTATGTGGAGAACTGCGTGAAGTGGAGCTGTGAGTGTCCGATCTTTTACGTTTGTGATTCCCCTTTTTCGTTATAGATAATGAATACAACTTGGGATCTCTGTTAGTAGGCAACGACACAAACAATCCTGTTTGCTCCTTCGTCTGCTGCCGTGGTGAAAGGAGGAATGCCTCTTTAGAAGAAGCTAGTGCCTTCATTACTCTTTGCGGCTCAGTCCCTTGTATCGGCGCCGCTTGGCCTTCCGATCGCAGAGGAGTCTCAGGCGCCGTATGATGTTTCTTTTCATTTTGGCTTTTCGGAGCCGGTTGGTCCTTCGACGCCGTGCGGCTTTTCGGCGCCGTGGTACTCTTGGGCGCCTTATGTCTTTTCGGCGCCGTGTGACCCCTCGGCTCCTTTTGGCTCTTCGGCGCCGTATGGCTCCCCGGCGTCTTGTGGCCTTTCGGCGCCGTTAGGTCGTCTGGCGCTGTGCGGTCTTCCTGCGCCATATGTTTGTGCGGCGCCGTATGTGGTTTCGGCGCCCTGCCGACTTTCGGCGCCGTAATGGTTTTCTGCGCCGGCGTGCTCTTCGGCGTCGTGCGATCGAGCGTCTTGGAAGATGCGTCTTTCGGGCCTTTAACCTTCGGCGTCAACATGTGCCCCTGTTTTCCTGGCGTCATGGAGGCGTGTAGGGCCGGCGCCGACCTCTTTAGTGCTGTGCGGCGCTGTTCCTGCTCATCTCGCCCCGTGTCTCCCGTAGGGCGCGGTGATCTGGGCCCTAGGCTCGGCGTCGTGTGGCGCGAACCACCATTACGTCTATGAGGCGACCTGCCTCGCTCCCGGCTTTGACTATCGGATTTTCGGCTATGAAGGGTGGCAGGGCCCTGCTCCCCTGTTACCTGGCTATCCGAAAGAGCCTTAGGTGCCGAATATTTTACCTTCTTCACCGGTCCCGGTGAAGAATGGGCCTCCGAAGCCTCAGGAGTGCTTAGGAGTTCTTGAAGCCTGTAGGCCCTTTGTCTTTTTGCCCTGGGGGACATTTTTGCGCAAAACTCACAGTTAGAAACATCGTGTGCGCTGCCGAGGCACCGGTAGCACCGGTCATAGCCATCGGTGACCGACATCACCCGGTTGCAGCGGCAGCGTTTAAACCCGCTCTTGGACATGAGGAAAGTCTTGGCTCCGCGTGCGATCCCGCGCGTGGAAAAAACAGACTGAGGAGAGTAGATCTGCCTGCGCGGGAACACACACACGCAGGCGCAGAGGATACAAAAATCAACCTCTGCTTTATCAAGCTCCGCCTCCCGGACCTGATGGACAGATCCCATGACAGCATGGCTAATTCAGCCCTGCTATCGACGGGAAACAAATTGTCACCACCGGGGGAATATTTTCTTCGGGCATTTTTAAGATCTCAATCAAATACTTTCTAAACATCTCTTTTGGAGAGATGTGTGAAAGTTTAGGAAAATTAACAAATCTGAGGTTTCTTGCCTTTAACATATTTTCCATATTCTCCAGTTTATTTAATAACTTTATGTTATCTTTCATCAAGGATTCTTGAGATATCCTATTAGCATTAACAGAAGATTTCATTTCTGTATTCTGTAGCAAAACACTTTTAACAGTGTTCTCCATTGCTTGTATTCTCACTTCGTGATCTTTACTCACATCATTTATAGGAAGAATTTTATTTGCTATCAGATTCACTTTCATCACCCAGATTAGGATTCCCTGCCTGATCCACACTGCCAGCAACTTTGGCATGCAGTAGGACCAGTTCCACTCCGGGTTTCTAAGTGTAGCAGGGTTTGCCGGCACTTCTCCCGTAATCGAGGAAAGCGTGATGTCAGAGTCGGGCACTGGATCCTGAGTTATATCCCAAGCTCCTTGCCTCAGCGACTGCACTCCCGATTCTGTTCCTCCTCGTATAATATGAGCATCCATAGGACCTGAAACCTCAGGTGTAAGGGATGCTCCAGGGCTAGCCTTCTCTTTTGCCCTACGTTTCCTGACACTATGAGGCATAGTTTTTCCTTATAAAAGTCTCTTAGGAAAACAGGAGCTCCACTATGTATCTCAGTATATATATACCTTTTAAAGTTAGATCCCCTTGCACAAGAGGTGGTAGAGAGCGAGGAAATAATAATAATATTGGCTAGATAACTTTAATTTCTAACTTACCAGAGGTGGAGGAATTTCTTTAAGTTCCAGACTTTTTTTATTCCTAAACTAAGCCGTGCGCGGCTTGGATGACATGCCAGCGGCTCAACGCACTGCTATTGGGCCGATTTTATGGGCCTCATGCTGGCCATGCCTCGCTGCCATCACTTCCGGTGTACAATTCAGAGGCCCCCACTTGGGCCGGGATCAAGTCCTCAACCCCGGGGACACCTCAGCAGGTAATCTGCGTTTTTCCTCTCCTCCACCTCTGGATAGATAGTTTGGGGCCGATTTTATGGGCCTCACGCTGGCCACGCCTCTCTGATGTCACTTCCGGTGTGCAAATTCAGAGGCCCCTGCTTGGGCTGGGATCAAGTCCTCACCCCCGGGGACACCTCAGCAGGAAATCTGCGTTTTTCCTCTCCTCCACCTCCAGCAAAGCACTCTGTTCTTCATGGGAATTCCCTTGTCTTCCTCTGTGGTTCCTGATCCTTCGTCTCATCTTCGTTCCATGTTTGGTCTCTCACCGGATCCCAAGTCCTTGTCTTCTGATGTCTTTGTCGTCTGACCCTCCTCATGTCTTCACCTTCAGATCTTCCTGAAGTCCTCATCTTCTGAGGTCCTGTCCTTCCTGAAATCCGTCATCCTGTTGTTCTGCCTCTCGGATCCTCCTCGCTGCTCTTGGTTGGGTGACCTGGGGGGGGTCCGAGGTCCAGATATCTCAGATGTCTTGTTCTCCAGTTCACTTGATACCTCCTAGATGCTCTTGACTGAGTGTCCTGAGGGTTGAAGTCCAGATGTCCTGACATGCCAGACGTCTTTGTGTCAAGTTGTCTTCATCTTCAGAATCCTTTGGCGTCCTCGTCTTCAGTCCTTTTCGCTGTCAAGTGTTCGGAACCTTCCTCAAGGAAGCCTTCTGACTCTTTGGCGCCCTCATCAGGGTAGCCTTCCTCTCAGATATCTTGGTTCTGAATTTTACCTCCTAGTGGGCCGTCCTCAGTTCAACTTCGGATGACCTTTGGATGCGTCTTCCATGCCGGGTTGGAAGTTTTGTCTTCCTTTGATTGACCTATCAGGTGCATCGATCATGCCTGGTCCCCGAAGCTCAGTTCAGGATGGATGCTGCTTTGAGTCATGGCTGGATACCTTCATACTGAGTTTTAACTCTTCTGTCGTCTTTCCACTCAGCAAGTGTCTTCATCAGTGTCCCTGATGTTCTTCTCTTCAGCCTCGCCTCATCCTTATCCAGTCCTTGTCTGATCCTCGTCTTCAAGAATCGTTTGATCATCTTCAGTCTTCAAGTCTCTTCTTGTTACAGTTCCATCGTCTGCCCTTGACCTCTGTCCATCCTGGCGCATTTGCCGTTCGTACAGCAGGTCCAAAAAGGCTATTGAGTGACCGGAGGGCTATCCCAGAGACCAGCATTGCGTTGTTGGGTCTCTACTGATGTGTCAGGTTCAGCGGAGGTGTGAGTCCCTGGTCTTCTGCCTGTCCGCCTAGCTGGGATACATGTCACCTGCCTTGGCACTTCTAAGATTCTACTCTCTGCAGTCGCGTCATGATCCAAGGGCACACCACTCTCCCCGAAAGCAGGATCACTCCCTAGCGCTCCTACAACACCAACCTAACATACTCCCAGGATCTGCAGTAATGTACATCAACTAATCAGCACACAGTTACACCTGTATTATGGAATGCACTCAAACAGTAGCAACCCTGTCTATAAAAAGCCACACTACAAATATTAAATCAGGCCATAAACGCCAATACACCTCCTGTTAGGAAAACAGAAATAGACAAGCAGCTATAGATCCCAATATAGAAATAATTGTATAACTATACTAATAAGCAGAATAAATGTTTCACAACAGCCATGAACAGAATAATATCCAACAATTAAAAACTCATAAAAAGTATTTAAAATTCTCCAAACACCAATAAAATATTTCAAATAGACACATCACATAATATTCAGTAATTAAAATGGCAGTCAATCAAGAAAAATAAACTTAAAAAGCCACCTTTACTAACCCCCTCCAGCAGCTCTCCTACTCCTTTTCCATGCAGGCCAGTAGTACACACCAGAAGCAGTAGTGGCTGAAGCTCTGTACTCATGGTCCTCTTCCTTAGGACTCACGACCAGCCTCTTTGTTTCTCACACACACACACATACCAGTCACACCCCCATGACCAGTTTCTGTCTTTCACACACCAATCATCTCCCGACCAGTCTTTCTCTTACACACACACCAGTCACCTTCCCATTCTCTCTCTCTGATGCACACACACACTCACACAGGCTTCCCACTTCCATGTTCTATCTTACATATACAGGCTTCTCACTCCCATGCTGTGTCTCACACATCCAGGTTTCTCACTCCTATGCTAGCTCTCTCCACATGCACAGGCTTCTCATTCCCATAATCACTTTCTCTCTCACACACACACATACCAGTTTCTGTCTCTCACACACCAATCATCTTCTGACCAGTCTTTCTCTTACACACAGACACACCAGTCACCTTCCCAAACAGTCTCTCTCATGCACACACACCAGGCTTCCCACTCCCATGTTCTATCTTACATATACAGGCTTCTCACTCCCATGCTGTGTTTCATACACACCCATATTTCTCACTTCTATGCTAGCTCTCTCCTCATGCACAGGCTTCTCATTCCCATAATCACTTTCTCACACACACACACTCACACACTCCAGTCATCTCCCTCACCAGTCACCTCCATTGTCTCTCCTATATACACTCATCACCTCTCTGACCAGTTTCTCTCAATCACACACGTGCTCTCTCTCACACACTTACATAGATGATCTCAATCAAATGCTCTCACTTACACATAGGATCTCACTCACAGTTACACACTCTCAATCACACATACATTCTCTCACTTACAGACAGGCTGGCTGTCTCTCTCTCTCTCTCATTTCCTGCCCCCCCCCAGCACAAATGGTAGCTGCAGCAGCCTCCTCCTCTAGCCCCCTCGCAGGCCAAGAAAGAAGAATCCCATCGGCCACGGGAGGCTAATTCTGGTGTCTCCTGTACCTATTTCTGGCTGCTTCTGATTTTGCTTCGGGCCGCCGCTGCCACCGCTACTTTTTCATGCAGCATGGCTCTTTCTTCTTCCCGCGCACCCCACTGCACATCACTTCCTGTTCCGGGCCAGGGTGGGGGCAGGTGCGGGAAAAAGAAAAGGCCCAGCCGCAGTTGCCAGCCTCCACTAACACTGCTGCCGTTCCCATCCGGGCTTGAAAGTGCTGATAGCCCGGGCGGCAGCAGCAGCAGTGGAAGATAGCATTGCCTCTCGCTCGGTAGGGGAAGAGCAGCAGGAGAGCGGTCGAGAAGCACTGAACTAGAAGGAGCTGTTGTTCATGACCACCTAGGTCCCATCTTTAAATGTAACCAACAACATCATCATCTTTAGAGTATTATTATGTTGACCAATAGCAGGTATCATAGTCAATTTTCCCTTTAAGGAGTATGGGAGAATGTCAATACCTTTCTTCCCAGCCAGATGAGCATCGGTCATTATATGGTTTAAAGTTGTTGGAGCTGGCAGCTCCCACAGACTGTGGATCTCCATGCGGTTTCAAACTGCAGGACAGCCAGGACGTGTCTGGTGGGGACAAAAGTGATGGTGGTCTCTAGAACAGTGGTTCTCAACCTTTTTTCTGTCGGGACACACCTGACAGATGGTTCTCACATGCGTGACACACTGACCCATGATCGTCACAGGGCTAGATGTAAATGTACAGTTTGCATCCACGGGAACCCCTGATCCACAATAATGGATGTAAAGCAGAATTATGACATTCCCCGTTCAACTCACTCTACAAAAAAGATATTCTGGTTCTGGTGTCATCTCAGTAACAGCAACTCAAACTCCTTCTACTTTCAGGCTCAATAGCCCTACTTATGAAAAGACAGCAGTTTACCACCAATGCATGTCCTCTTGAGAAAACGCAACAAATAAGACTGATAAAACACTTACATGCTAGTAAAATATCTCTGTAACAGACACAGAACCGACCTAACATACTCCCAGGATCTGTAGTAATGCACATAAACTAATCCACACACAGTTACACCTGTATTATGGAATACACTCAAACAGGAGCAACCCTATCTATGAAAAGGCAACACTACAAATATTAAATCAGGCCCTAAAAACCAATACACCTCTTATTAGGAAAACAGAACTAGCAAGCAGCTATAGATCCCCACACAGAAATAATTGTAAAACTATACTAATAAGCAGAATAAATGTTTCACAACAACTATGAACAGAATAACATCCAACAATTAAAAACTCATAAAAACTATTAAAAATTCTCCAAACACCAATAAAATATTTCAAAAAAGCAGACACATCACATAATATTAAATAATTAAAATAGCAGTCAATCAAGAAAAATAAACTTAAAAAGCCACCTTTACTTACCCCCTCCAGCAGCTTTCCTACTCCTCTTCCATGCAGGCTGTAGCACACACCAGAAGCAGCAGTAGTGGCTAAGCTCTATACTCATGGTCCTCTTCCTTAGGGCCCATGTCTCTCACACACACACACACCATACCAGTCATGCCCCCATGACCAGTTTCTGTCTCTCACACACCAATCATCTCCCAGTCTTTGACAAACACACCAGTCACCTTCCTGAACAGTTTCTCTCATGCCATACACACACACACAGGCTTCCCACTCCCGTGTTCCACTTACATATATGGGCTTCTCACTCTCATAATCACTTTCTCTTTCTCACATACACTCACCAGTCTCTCACTCCCATGCTTGTTCTCTCCACATGCACAGGCTTCTCATTCCCATAATCACTTTCTTTCTCTCCCACATACACACACACCAGTCACCTGATCTCTCTCATGCATACACACACAGGCTTCCCACTCCCATGTTCTCTTTCAGATATACAGGCTTCTCACTCCCATGCTGTATCTCACACACTCCCAGCTTTCTCACTCCCATGCTCACTCTTCACATGTACAGGCTTCTTATTCCCATAATCACTTTCTTTCTCTCTCTCACATACACGCAAACACACACCAGTCACCTGATCTCTCTCATGCATATACACACACACATAGGCTTCCCACTCTCATGTTCTCTTTCAGATATACAGGCTTCTCACTCCCATGCTGTGTCTCACACACACACAGGTTTCTCACTCCCATGCCCACTCTTCACCTGCACAGGCTTCTCATTCCCATAATCACTTTCTCTCTCTCTCTCTCACACACACCCGTCACCTGATCTCTCTCATGCATACACACACACACAGGCTTCCCACTTCCATGTTCTGTCTTTCATACACAGGCTTCTCCCTCCCATGCTGTGTCTCACACACACCCAGGTTTTCACTCCCATGCTCACTCTCTTCACATGCACAGGCTTCTCATTCCCATAATCACTTTCTCTGTTACACACACACACACCCAGTCTATTTCTCATATCCATGCTCGCTCTCCACATGCACAGGCTTCTCATTCCCTGAATCACATTCTCTCTCTCACATTCACATACATACCAGTCACACCGTCACCTTACCAACCAGTCTCTCTCATATACATGCACACACACAGGCTTCCCACTCCCATGCTCTCTCTCACATAATCAGGCTTCTCACTCCCATGCTTTCTTTCACATACACCCCCACAACACCAGGCTTCTTACTCCCATGCTTTCTCACATACCCAGATTTCTCACTTCCATGCTTTTTCTCTCTCTCTCTCTCACACACACACATCCCTGACTGTCTCACACTCTCACATACACATCAGTCATCATCTTGAGCAGTCACTTTCATTGTCTCTCACATATACACATACATCAGCTCTCTGACCAGTTTCTCTCAATCACACACATACTCTCGATCAAATACAGTCTCTCACTTACACACAGGCTCTCAATCACACACATTCTCACTTACACACAGGCTGGCTGGCTGCTTCTCTCTCTTTCTGTCACTCACTTCCTCTCTCCCCCCCCCCCCCCCAGCACAAACGGTAGCTGCTCCTCCAGCCCCCGCAGGCCAAGAAGGAAGAATTCCATCGATCGCGGGAGGCTCATGCTGCTCTCTCCTTTCCCTTCCGCTTTCTCCCCCAGAGCAGGAAGATCAGCTGCCTCTCCTGCTGCCACCGGACTCCTGCTATCTTCGGGCGTCCGAACTTCCTGTCGGGGGGGGGGGGGGGGTAGCGGAAGCGCAGCGCACAACGTCCGCTTCCTCCCTCCCCCCCCCCAAGCAGGAAGATCGGTGGACCTTACGGCCCGACGCCCGAAGATAGCAGGAGGCCGGTGGCAGCAGGAGAGGCAGCTGATCTTCCTGCTTTGGGGGAGAAAGCGGAAGCTGTGCGCGACGCTTCCGCTCCCCCACCCCAAGCAGGAAGATCGACGGACCATACGGCCCGACGCCCGAAGATAGCAGGAGAACGGGTGGCAGCAGGAGAGGCAGCTGATCTTCCTGCATTGGGGGGAGGAAGCGGAAGCTGCACGCGGCGCTTCCCCCCCCCCCCCCCCCCGAACAGGAAGACCGGTTGGCCATACGGCCGCAGCAGGGCTTCCCCATGTGTGCCGTGATGGCGCGCGAGGCGTGGGTTCTCTTGCGGCACGGCCTTTCTTCTTCCCGCGCACCACTTCCTGTTCCGGGTCCGGGGGGGGGGGGGAATGCAGGCGCGGGAAGAAGAAAAGGCCAGCTGCGGATGCCACAGCTTTTTTTTTTTTTGCACCGCTGCCGTTCCCGCTGGGCTTGAACGTGCTGATAGCCCGGCGGCAACGGCAGCAGGGAAGAACGAGCAGCGGGAGGGACCGGGAGCCACGCGACACACCTGCCGGTGCTTGGCGACACACTAGTGTGTCGCGACGCACCGGTTGAGAACCGCTGCTCTAGAACACCTTACTTAGAGGGAACATTGATCACAGCCTGCAAAGAGTAGAGTCCAATTTTCTCCAGGATTAATAATGGCTCCCAGAAATCTCTTACTGTAACATAAGCATCTTCAGTACCACCCTTATTATATCAAATCTGGTCTATTGGCCTAAGAAGTTTAAACTTTTCATCTGAATCCCAGCCCCTACCTCCCAAAAAAATATTTGTATCACCCTTAATAGTGAATCAAAAGTTGAAAGGATGGGAAGAGGTGGTGGATGAGTCCAATTCTTAACATCCACTAATTATATCCTCCCCTGGAAATAAGTACAATTCTCATTATAGGTTCCAGGACATAAAGGGATACAGGAAAGAAAAATCATTGATTTTTATTCAGAAGGGTCCCAGGCACAGCTGTGACCCAGAATGTGTCCCACCTACAATGAGTCCCAAGCACAGCTGTGACCCAGAATGTGTCCCACCTACGACTGAAAAGCCTGAAGATCCATGCAAGGCATTTCTTTTTCCTACTATTTGTGAAATTTCTCCTGTCTTTACCAGTTTATCATCTTTTAAGCGTTTCATTGTTTTCTCCTGAAATGCAAATGAAATTTCGTCTGGGAAGCAGACAGACAACTGTGCTTTTTTTTTTTTTTTTGTATCTCAGCATGTTCTGTGCGAGAAGACACCACCGCCTTTAACTAGCTGGAAAATGTGTTTTCTGCAAGGCTGCTGCGATGAGGCAGCCCTGCTTTCTACCAGTGTCATCATTATAACGCGCTGCCTCGGATCCGGGGCGGTGGCGCTAATGGCTTCTTTGCGTGCGATCGCTTGCTTAGTTCCATTGTAGAGGCTGAATTGAAATTTTTCTTCCCATTGCTAAGGGGGAAGTTGGTTTCTCGGTGTCAGTCACTCAGGCTGGAGAGGGATTCGGTGGCTCTTTGTACCAGTGCTGCAAACATTAATTAGGCAATGATCAAAATAATTTCCCATGCAGGATACTGACCTCATTCACTAGAGGGCAACAAAAGCCTAGAATAGGGAACCCAGGCTGTTTGTGCTTTCTGTGGCAGAGCTGGTTGAGTAGAAAAAGCTGCACGGACCTTCGTAACAAACATCCTCATTCATGTTACATATGCGCATAGTCCTCAACAGGTACCAACAAGCGGAAGCAGCTCCACAGAGACGCCTGGGTGCATCTGAAATGCCTTACCCCCCTGTTAAAATGCTGCAGACCTGGAGAGCTGGCTGGGCACAAGCTGCCGTCTTCCTCGTTAGCAGCCACTTCTCTTCCAGGAAAACTATATCTTGTATCGGGAAAGGCACATTGCATGTTCAGTTACCCTTAAGCTTTCTTCCTCTGCACCGAATAAAGCCGTGGGAGTCCACCTGGTTACGTCAACAAATTCTAAGCCAGATTTTTACTGGACTAAAATTAACACGCACTGTAACGCGATATTTACAAAGCTCTCAAGGTGGGCAAAATTAGTGCTATTTAGTGCATATGCATAAGCTCTAAATTTAAACATGTTTGTAAATGTAAAATATTTAAATAGAAAGCTAATGACCTCATTAGTCATTAGCATGCTAGATGTAAAATTCAGTGCCTGTCCAGGCTGAAGGAAACAGCATTACATAGAAACATAGAAATGAAGGCAGAAGAAGACCAAACGGTCCATCCAGTCTGCCCAGTAAGCTTTCACACTTATTTTTCCATACTTATCTGTTACTCTTGTCCCTGTTAAGTAACTTTTTGGTTCTATTTCCCTTCCACCCCTGCCATGGATTTAGATAGCAGTGCTGGAGCTGCATCTAAGTGAAGTATCTAGCTAATTGGTTAGGGGTAGTAACCATGGTAATAAGCAAGCTACTCCCAGCTTGTTTACCCAGCCTGTGCAATTCAGTCCTTGTTGGTTGTTTGAATATAAATCCTCTTTTCTTCATTCCCCCTGCCATTGAAGCAGAGAGCTATGCTGGATATGCATTGAAAGTGAAGTATCAGGCTTGTTTGGTTTGGGGTAGTAACCGCTGAAACAAGCAAGCTACTCCCCTGGGTCCCCTGCTTTTTTGTGAATGCAAATCCTTTTTTCCACGTTTCCTCTTGCCGTTGAAGCATAGAGCAATGTTGGAGTTGCATTGACAGTGAGTATTAGAGATGTGAATCAGAACCGGAATCGGTTCGGTTCCGGTTCCGATTCAAATCGTGCATTTTTTTTCATCCGGCCCAATTGTTTTGTTTTGTTTTTAATTTGCTGCGCCCGATCCGATAAACAAAAAACCCACCCCAACCCTTTAAAACCGCTCCCTTAGCCTCCACCACCCTCCCGAACCCCCCCCCCCCCAAAAAACGTTTTAAAATTACCTGGTGGTCCAGTGGGCCCCAGGAGCGATCTCCCTCTCTCAGGCCGTCGGCTGCCACTAATAAAAATGGCGCCGATGGCCCTTTGCCCTTACCATGTGACAGGGTAACCGTGCCATTGGCCGGCCCCTGTCACATGGTAGGAGCACTGGACGGCCGGCACCATCTTTAAAAATGGCGCGGGCCATCCAGTGGTTGCTCCTAGGCACTTTTGGGGTTTGTAGTCTCCCACATTCTGTACGGTTCTGTTACAGGGCAGCAGATGGCCTGAGATTCAGCAGAGCTGGAAGGCAGTAAACCTTAGCCAGCCTGCTGCCAGGGCTGGTGCCAGCTTTTTTGCTGCCCTGTGCAAAAAATGACTGTGCTGCCTCCCCCTCCCCCTTCCCTCCTGATTCATTCAGTGCCTGTCCCGGGCCCATCAAATAAAAGCCCAGCTCCGTCCTGCAATCTGTATTTTTTTAAACTGACACACCCCCTCCCACCCCAGAACCCATGGATAAGGAAGGGTATGAGGTACCTTAGGAGGCCCGCCTCTTGAGGCATGGGCCGTATAACTGGGCAGACGTGCGGCAGGTAAGAGGGAGGGGGGAGGGGGCACAGCTTAGGTGCGGAGAGGGGCGGACAATAGGATTAGGGGCCAGTTCAAACCTGGGCATGAGCCAATGAGACAAAGAAGGCGGCGTCTCTGAGCTCAGGTACTTAGAGGTAGGGCGGGGTGAGGGGAGCACATTTGCAGCCGGGAATCGAGAGCAACAGGCTGATCTCAGCACGGCTGTGCTGTAACAGGCTGACCTCAGCACGGCTGTGCTACAACAGTTTTGCTTTTACTTTCACTTTGCCTCCAGCACGGCTGTGCTGTAAGAGGAGCAGATCAGCTAAAGGAGCAGGAACGATTTCTTTGATTACATCATTGGGTAAAGTACATAGATTTTGTGGCTTATAGGCAAAATGTTGAGAATATTAATGGTAATTGTGTGTTGCTAAGGTCTGGAAGGTATGCTCACCCCCCCCCCCCCCCTTTTGCATTGAACTGGCTCTGCATTACCAGTACTTTATTTAATGAAAAGGCTTTGAATGCATGGCTGTTTCTGCCTGGAATGTTATTTTATTTAAGGAAATGCCTTAGCACATGGCTGGTTATATATATTTTAACTAATATATATTTAGTGAAATGCCATGGGCTCTCGGCCACACTTTACCTGTTATTATATATATATATTTTATGAATTCATGGCTGGCTTCCAGCACAATGCTTGCTCCGCATGTTGCTGTATTTATTGAAAGGGCAGCGAGTGCAGGGCTGGTTATCTTTCACTTGTAGCCTCTTAGAAACGCCATTGAAGGGGTCTGCACATGGTGAATGCATAGGTGGTTATGTAACCGTCTCTTTTTAGTCAGTAAGGAGGTCCAGACAACTGATCCGTAAAGATAGACTTTTATTGCCAGCAAGATGCAGCTAAGACAAAGGCTCAGTACAACTGCATGCCCCTCCCCTTCAGGAGCAGACTCTTATGCACTTTACAGTTCTTATCTTTTACACATGCGTTCTAAGCATTGCTGAGCAAGCATATTCCGGCTGAAGGGGCTACTGACCCCCTCCCTAGACACCCTGGAACTTTCGTGAAACTTCTCCCATGTTCTGCAGGAGAGGCTGCTGGGACTTGCAGTTCTGGAAAGGAATTCGCGAGTCTGCAGTAATACAGCCCTTTACATAATACATCCATTGTTCTATTCTAGGTTACAGCAGTGAAAGCTTATCAGAGAATAAGAACAGCGAAGCCAAAAAAAATGAAAATGTGCAATGTGCTGACAGAGAGTTTCTCAATGTCCTAATTACAGCTGTATTGCAGACTGTAAGTAAACCCGTCATGAAGCAGGGAATTCTGGTACATGAAGTCCTTTGTCAGGTTGAAGCTTTCAGACTCCTTCATTCCCCCCTTTGATACTTATCATTCTCTATGAAAAGTATCACACCATCACAACGCAACTGTGGAGCTGAAAGAAACAGAAACAAGAAAAATTAGCAATTTGAGTTCTCAGGGGGCCCTAATTTCCCAAACAGTCCGATGGTTTCTTCACGGGTTTGAGACGGATGGGCCCTAATGGCTCCACCCCCCTTTGTAGCCCGAACTTGTCATGTATGGGAAGATGGCCCAGGATAAAACATGAGGATGGTTAAACAGGTTCTATAGGCTCAGAGGAATACATGTACAGTGACATGAGCTGTATTGCGTTCAGCAATGTCCTCCATCATCCGACGAAGGCGATTTAAGCAAGAAAGGAATAATTCAGGGTCCTAAAAGACAAAACAGAATTAAACTGGCTGGGATAACAAACAAGCTCTTAAATCCACCGATCATGGAAAACCAACCACGGAATCCATTGGTCCAGTCCCAAGCACTATTCCATTGCTGGACAGGGATGTGTGCCATCTTGACCATGCGATCAGTGATGTCTTGGATAACCTTGTTTTGGTCATCTACCTGTAAACAACAATTGGAGAGGTTAAATGTTCCACAAACCCTCCTTCCTGGGCCAGAAGGTAATCTAAAACCAATCTATTCTGGTACACTGCAGTCATAATTTTGGTATTTTGTTTTGCCCAGAGTTTAAGAGCGAAAGCAGTCGTTGGTGATGAGCTCCAGGACTGCCTGAAGCCTGATGATTCGATGCAATTAATACTGCTTGGAAGGGTTCCCGAGTTGCCCCTTTTTGCTGCTTCATCTGCTCTCTGATTTCCTTGACAATAGGGTTTGATTTCCTGGTGTGTGCTTTTCAATGCATTACAGCCACCTTGCGAGGTAGCCAAACTGCGTCTAGTAATTCACGTACTTCTGATGCATTGTTCAATTGTTTTCCCTCTATAAGGCATATTTAGAGTCTGTATAGATATTTACAGTTTTTCCTTCTGCCAACTGCAGAGCTCTTGTGAGCGCAATTAGTTCAGCTTTTTGCGCTGATGTCCCTGGGGGTAAGGGTTCGGCTTCAACAATGTCATCCTCGGAGACTACAGCATACCCAGCGACCCTGATTCCATTTATAACCTGGCTGCTTCCATCAGTGAATAAAGTCCATGCTCCTTGCCAGGGTTGGTTGCGTAAATCAGGTCGACTGGAATGTACTGTAGCCATAACTTCTTCACAATTATGGGTGACTGGATTGGGAGCTGCCAGTGGCTTTCCAGAGGCTCCGACTATAGAGATGTTCCTTGCAGTGGGCGTGGTTCTAGCAGTTGCCATAACTGATCGCTGCGCTCCAGTGTCCAGCAATCCTGTAAATGTCGTGGTTCCCACTTTGATTTCCACCAAAGGATCAAGGGGAAGATTCTCCTTATCTAGTCATGCTTCATTTTCTTCGCCGGATGTTTCACCCACGGTCATCTGCCATTCAGCTTCCTTTGGTTTGGACGGAGTGCATCCTTCCTGCTTCGTTTGCAGGAACTCCGGACACTCAGACTTTCAGTGTCCTTCTTTTCTACAAAATGTACATTGATTAATTCCTAACGTCATTCTTCCGCCTCCAAACGGTCCTCCTCTACTCGGTCTTCCTCTAGATGGCCCTCTAAAGGGCGATCTGCCTCTTCCTCCATGTCCAGGGTATCCTTGATAGTGCCTGGACAAATTCCCAAAATTAGTCTCTTCCAGAGCTGTGGCTAGCAAACTAACACTTTCTCTTAACTTTCGACCACTTTCCTTTTTGTCCTTCTTTTCTCCGTCCGGTTCTCGGTGTACATAGACCTTATCTGCCATTGCTTTTAGTTGGCTGATAATCATTCCCTCGAATCCTTCTGCTTTCTGTAATTTCCGGCGAATGTCCGGACAGGATTGTCCGACAAAGTTCATCACTAAGATGAGGTGATTCTTGGAATCTTCTGGATCAAATGGACTGTATCGTCGGTAGGCGTCCATCAACCGCTCCAGAAAATCTCCGGGGGACTCATCCTTTTTCTGTATCACATCCTGGATCTTCCCCATGTTTACGACTTTCTTTTTTCCCTTCTTCAATGCTTCAAGAAATGCTTTTTGATAAGCAGCAATACGCTCGCGCCCTACTGAGGTCTGGTAATTCCAGGCTGGATCTACACGTGGGGCGAACTCCCTTACTGCCTCTTCGGGATCACCATCTGCCCCAGTTCCCTGCCGAGCTGACTCTTCTAGATTCAATTGTATTTGTCCAAACGTTAGCTTAACAGCTTCGGGTATCAGTAAGCATGCAGCAGCAATGCTTCGAAGGCAACCAGGCCATCCTTTTGCAACATTGTCCATTCCTTTTGACAGATATGCAACAGGTCGTTCCCATGATCCTAAACTTTGAGTCAATACCCCGATGGCCATGCCTTTTTTCTCGTCGACGAATAGATGGAATGGTTTCATCACATCTGGCAATCCTAAAGCAGGTGGTTCAATTAAGGCTTCTTTTAGTCGACGTAAGCTTGCCAGCTCGTTTCCTTCCCACTGGAAGGGTTGAGATTCTGCTTCTTTACCCCGCAGCTTGTCGTATAGGGGTTGGGCAATAACTGCATAGTTAGCAATCCACAGCCTACAGTATCCTGCAGCTCCAAGGAACGCCCGGAGCTCTTTCTTGCAAGTGGGTACAGGTTGATCTCTTATAGAACTGGTGCGAGAAATCCCCAGACATCGGGTTCCTCCACGTATTTGGAAGCCTAAATACTCTACTTCCAATTCACAGATTTGCGCTTTCTTTTTACTTGCACGATACCCTTTTGAGTACAACGTCTTTAGCAGCTGAAGAGTGGATACCGCACATTCGAGGTACGTCTCTCGAAACAACAGAAGGTCATCCACGTATTGTATGACTGGCCCATACTTTACTTGATACATCTTTAAATCTTTTGCCAGTTGCTCACCGAACAGCGTAGGTGAGTGCCTATACCCTTGAGGCAACCTAGTCCATGTGTACTGCTGCTTTACTCCAGTATCTGCATTTTCCCATGTGAAAGCAAAAATCTTTTGACATTCCTCCGCCACCGGGACGGAGAAGAAGGCATCTTTGAGATCAATGACACTGTACCACTTTGATGCAGGAGAGACTTGGGCAAGGATTGAATATGGATTTGGTACTAGGGCTACTAGATCTTCTACTTGACTATTCACTTTTCTTAAGTCTTGTACTGGTCGATAGTCATTAGATCCAGGCTTCTTTACGGGCAACAAAGGGGTGTTCCAAGCAGATCGGATTCGCCGAAGAATGCCCAAATCATACAGTCTTTGCAGATGTATCTGGATTCCTTGCCTGGCCATATATGGAATGGGGTATTGAGGTTGATTAATCACCTGTGCATTCTGTTTCATCTCTATCCATATGGGGGTAGCGTCGATAGCTATTCCTCCCGGGTTCTGTTCGGACCATACTTGGGGTACACTATCCATCAGTTGTCTTCGTTTTTGTTGAGGGGGGTGTTGTTTTCATATCGATGTTCGATGGTTCGTTCGACTATGGGAAGATGTAGTCTCCATTCTTCTTGGAGGGGACAGATGAGTATCAATGGATGGTCCCCGAAGGAGGCTTTAACTTCCCCTGTTGGTTGAACTCTCAATGTGGTCTGAGGCTTACACAGCAGGTTCCATCCGATAAGGGATACCATGGTCCCGCCTACTTGTATAGTTCATTCTTTCTGCAGAGGGGCAGTGAGTACCTGACCTGAGGCACCCACTATAGAAACAGTCTCTTTCGTCGGGGGGGCCGATTGGTGCAGTCATGACAGATCGTTGGCCTCTGAGTCCAACAGGCCCCTGATTTTTGTTGTTACCTCGTGGATCTCCACCAGAGGGTCAGTGGGGATTCTTCCCTCCCGGTCTCTTCAGGCTGTATGCTCCTTGTCGCCTCCCCCGCCATCTGCCAGTGGGGGTTGTCCGATCTCCTTCCTCCTCGGCCCCTTTGTCTCGGTGCAGGTCCATTTTTGTCGTTAGTATTCACTGCAGGGCTCCCGTATTTCTTTTGCCATTCTTCACAGTCTCTCTTCCAATGGCCTTCATTTTTGCAGTACGCACACTGATTCTTTTCCAAAGGGGGTCTTGTTCCCCCTCCTCTTCGCGGTCTGCCATTGTCTTGGCTCCTTCCCGTCCGAGTGTCCTCGAGAGCGGCGGCTAACAGTCACTTTCTCCTTCATATGTCTACTTGCTTCTCTCTTTTCTCTTCCACTTCTCTATTTCCACATACCTGGTCTGCTATAGCTTTTAACTGGCTGAGGCTCATGCCCTCAAAGCCTTCGGCCTTCTGCAGGTTCTTTCGGATGTCAGGTCTATTATTAAGTTCCTGGTTGCAGGGACGGGCCCTTTTCTTCTCTTCCTGATCCCTGTTCCCATACATCTCAAAATACGATGAAAAGATCCAGTCCATCTGGAAATTGAATAGGTGACCTGCGCCTGGAGGCAAATCAATTCTGACGAGGCTGAGAAGCTGCAAAACATTGCTTCCTTCATACTTGTAAGTTTGGCATTGGGTTAATTCAATAAAGTCAACCTGGACCTGCAGGCAAGGATCCAGGGGGGGCGCTTTAGGTGTGCAGGAGTGATGATCAAACCCTTGGAAGCCTTGTATCAATTACATTGCAAACACTAAGAACATATGGTAATAGCCAGAGCCCAGCCCCCACCAGTGGTCAAAGAACATAATTGCAATATATATATATATATATATGTGTGGGGGGGGGGGGGCTACTACTTTATCATTTGGGCCGACTCATATTTGCTCTTGTTCCTAATCTTGCATAGTGGCCCCTTCTCTTGCCCACAACTTCCAATAATCCTTATCTTGCGCCTGCCACTGAATCAAAATTTTTAATATTAAGTCTTTGTTTTCTCCGGTTTTTTTTTTTTTTTTTTTACAAACGGCATCCTGTAATTCCACAGTCAGCGCTGCACATGCTTGGCTGTCTTATCTTGCCAGTTCCTTAAAACAGGGAGTAGCTCTGCATATTTAACTACTGCTAGCCAAAGAAGCAACAAGAAAAACTTTAACAAAGAACCCATTCTTAATCATTTCTCTAAATTTCCCAGAGACAGCTTCAAAATAAACTGCGTCAGCAAAAGAGAGTTCATACTTTATCATGCGTTCCAATGTAACTTTTAAATAACAGATAATATATAGGAGACAAGTAAGAACAATAATTAACATGGTATTAGAGAATAGAAAGATAAGCATAGGGAGGACACTGGGATAGAAGATATGAGAAAACTAAAACTTCTGATTAGCAATGCCAGCACTGAAACGCACAGCCATATTGAATGCCTACGCACTACGTACTGACACGCAGTGGGACGCACCACCATTCCACTTTGTACTGTAACAATTAATTTGCTGCTATAAAATGTCTTAAAAATAGCCTGCATCATAAGGCACTAAATGATTTGTAAGGGACCCTTGGTTCTGGTATTTCTTTGCAAGTAGCAATCCTTTGTCAGATTACAGACAGTTTTAGCAAGGACCTTGGAGAATAAATTTAATCAGCAGAAACTCTGAGCTACAAAAACTTCAACTTCTGTGAAACAGCCACAATTCTATCTTTATTCACATACGCACACCATCAACTAACTTTCAATAATGTTCTGTTAAAACAAACAAACAATTTTTCTCTCTCTTTGTCTTCATTACCCAGGCTAGCCCAATGTCCTTTTTTTTTTTTTTCTTTCTCTTCTCTCTCTGGCTCGATCCCCTCCTCTCTCCTGTAATTATCTCTGCCGTTAACCCTTAACTGCCATCAAGTTCTAAACTTCAACACCAGTAAATGCATTCTTCAGCAATCAAATCAGTATTTTAACTTAACACTGTACATTAATTTGTTGTATAGTAGTCTTGTGCAGCATCTGTAAACCAAAATCTCTTCTTATTAGGGTTTAAAACAATTAAAAATCCCTGGTACATGTGCTTGCAATTCACAGATAGCAGTTACATACATTACAATCCTTAATTATGCTGTTCAGCACACATATACAGATAAATAATTCACAATCACTTTTAATAAGTTTTCCTTAAGTAAAAATAGTCTGCATCACCAGAGTAGATCAAAAGAAATAATGCATTTGATCACAAAAAGAAATTTGTCTAACCGATCTACCACAGTAGAATTTTTTTTTTTTTTTTTTTTTTTTTTACAGGTACCTTACAGACAGACAGACACTGGGGACTTCCGGTTCCCCATTTTGCGTACTTGAGTTACCATTAGAGGGCGGCTCCCTCTACTAGCTTCTTTGCCCACGACGGAGGATTTTCAATAACTGCAATCCAAGCGGTTATGTACGGTATATCCTCAGGGCAACCCGGATTCCCTTCTTGTATAACTATATTCTGGACCCTTGTGGCCGTTTGGAAATCGAAAGTTCCTACCGGAGGCCAATTTACACACAAACTGGGCCACCTATGGGTACATTGTTGAATCATTCCGGGTTTAGTACATTTATGTCTATCGAACACTTCCCTATAGTGTTCCGTCATGATTTTTAATGGAGTAGAACCGCCCCCTCCCATTAGGATAGAGTCACAGACAAAGGAGGGAAGGGAAGACGGATAGGTAAGGGGTCCGTATCCGTCAGACACAAAAGGGTCACTTTCACACAACAAGAAACCTATTCCCACTATCGTATGCGTTACTTCTTTTTCCTCTTTTTATGCGCGTGGCTTTCGGAATGCAATTCCTACCAAACCACCGCTTGGGGTGTGATCAAAGCCCCCTCGGTCCCCTCACGGATGGACCGGTTATTTGCTACTCTTTTAGCTATTCTTCACTTTTCCCATCATTCCCATAATACTCGCCTGCAGGGTTCTTCCGATCGTCACGAAAGCCTTCTTCCCAGATCACCAGCCCAAAGGTCTCAGAGGATCTCCGTGGAATGACCCCCTCAGATACCTGATCACTGAACTCAGCGGTGGCCACTCACCAGGCAAGTCTGGGGGATCGCTCCGCCACAAAATCCCCTGGACCAACTGGGGGGCTAAAATAGCGTCCCCGGTACCTCCTGGCTGAGGCTCGCCAAATGTAACCGTCTCTTTTTAGTCAGTAAGGAGGTCCAGACAACTGATCCGTAAAGATAGACTTTTATTGCCAGCAAGATGCAGCTAAGACAAAGGCTCAGTACAACTGCATGCCCCTCCCCTTCAGGAGCAGACTCTTATGCACTTTACAGTTCTTATCTTTTACACATGCGTTCTAAGCATTGCTGAGCAAGCATATTCCGGCTGAAGGGGCTACTGACCCCCTCCCTAGACACCCTGGAACTTTCGTGAAACTTCTCCCATGTTCTGCAGGAGAGGCTGCTGGGACTTGCAGTTCTGGAAAGGAATTCGCGAGTCTGCAGTAATACAGCCCTTTACATAATACATCCATTGTTCTATTCTAGGTTACAGCAGTGAAAGCTTATCAGAGAATAAGAACAGCGAAGCCAAAAAAAATGAAAATGTGCAATGTGCTGACAGAGAGTTTCTCAATGTCCTAATTACAGCTGTATTGCAGACTGTAAGTAAACCCGTCATGAAGCAGGGAATTCTGGTACATGAAGTCCTTTGTCAGGTTGAAGCTTTCAGACTCCTTCAGTTAGAGCACATGGCTGGCAGTAGCAGGCTTGGTAGCTCAGTGGTTAGAGCACTGATCTTGTAGGCTTACTTTACTTTAAAATCGATGTTTTCTATGTATTGCTTTACCCCTCGCTCTCTAAATTGCTAGGAAGTGGGCAGGCTTCATGTCTACCATGCTACCTCAACATCTTGTGGATGTGCTTTGTTATACCTAAGTAATCTGACAATTAAAAAGTAGCCAGCATTCCGTAGTTGGGAATTCTGATGATATGTCTGTGGGACAGCGGTATGGCATTTGAGTGCTCAGCCAGGTTAACAGGATGGTTTTATATTAATCCTAAAGGTGATATTTAGCATTCGGTTACCATTTAAAGGGACAGCTGTCCCATGTGCACGTTTATACTGAATTATAAGGGGTACAGGACCCTCAGCTTGATAGATATGATTTAGGCTGCGCTATGCAGCTCTATTCAAAGTAAATTAAATTATTAATGAAAGGTTGGATTACATCTTAGCATGGTATTGTGGTTCTCATGGGAAGGGCTTGCCAGCAGAGGTCAGCACATGGCAGCGGCCATTTTGGGAGTTTAGCACATGGCAGCGGCCATTTTGGGAGTTTAGCACATGGCAGCGGCCATTTTGGAGGTCAGCACATGGCAGCGGCCATTTTGGAGGTCAGCACATGGACTTTCAGGATTTTCTTTCTTTTTTTTTTTTTTTTTTTTTTTTTTTTTTTCTTTCCTTTTTCCCCCCCGGCCCCCCCCCCCCCCCCCATGCGCTGGCACTCCCGCCTCCCCCCAGAGTCCGGCCGCCCCTCGCCCCCCCCTCCACCTTCCTCAGCTGCCCCCACCCCCATCCTGTTCCCGTCCAGCCCCCCCAAACTTGCCGGGCCCAAACGTGCGCCCAGCCCCAGCCCCCCCCCCCCCCCCCCCGGCTCCTTGCACCCCTCCCCCACCCCCCCCTTAGCAGGTGTGCGCACACCCACATTTGGCTACCTATTCATATGCCCCCCCCCCAAAACTGTGCGAGATCTAACCATTTAATATGTCTACACAGCATGGCTACCACTCAGTTTGCTATGGCTTTTGCCCCGTCCGCACTTATGCCGGACCAGGCTCAGGCTCTAGCCAAGCGAGCACGTCGGAAGCCAAGCAAATTGCAGGAAAACTTTGCGGCAACGCCAGAAGTCGAAAAACGTAAGACCAAGACACAGAGGAATAAGAAGAGGAAATCCGCAAGCACACGACAACCGCGTAGCATCAGCCATTTGGGCTGCTATGTGCCGGAGCAGCCCCCTCCACGGGGCATGACCCCTGCAGCACCGACCCCTGCAGCACTGCCACGAGAGAACTTCGGCAATGTTACCGAACGACAGCTGCGTCAGCTCATGGACCAAACCTGGTCAGCGGCTGCTATCCATGGCACGGACAGGGTGAAGGCAATGCTGGATGCCTTAACGCATACCACTAGCCCATCCCCTGGCTCAGTGCCCATCGGTCCACAGCACGGTGCAGCGGGCAGCTCCAACAGTTCAGCAGGCAACACCCAGCCACCAGCATGTCAACAGACAGCTCATGGACAACACGGGCAACCGCAAGAAGGACAGAACTGTGAGTACCCTGATTTAAACCGGGGCCAGGGTAATGTGCAGGTACCCCCAACACAGCCCAGTTACCCACCACCAAGGAATGGCAGCGAAGTGTGGCTGGGGCCACAAAGCGCTCCTACTGACAATTTCGCTGCTATGAAAGCTATTTTCGATAACTGGCATGGGCAGGGTAATGCTAACACTAGCCCAACACAGGAAACAGGGCAGTCAGGACGACCCATGGGGGATATTTTACTTGTGACACCAACCCCAGCCCCAGCTACAGCTGTTGGAACACCAACCACAGCTACAGCGGTTGGAACAACGGTGGGTCAGCTGGGGACCAATGGGCACAATACCACTGGTAGCTCAGCCACGAATGGCAATAACGCTGCACAATACACATGTACAGTGGGCTCACTAACCGCGCATGTGTCAGAGGCGTTAAAAGAGAAAATATGGCGCAGCGAATATGTAGATATATTCGAGCTGCTCAGGAAAGAAGGGGAGGGTTCCGATCCCAAATGCCACGAAGCGTGCAAACTCTCAGCTAGGGAGAAACCCTGCATCGCTAAAACGCTAGCTAATTGGTCAGCAGGATTCAGAATTCTGTCATCCATCATAGGTCAAAAATTTCCTGAAAAATGTTGCTCCTTAATTGCTTACCAGGACGTCATTTGTGGTGCTTATCGCACGTATGGCGGTACGGCTTGGTTGGAGTATGGTGCAGGAGGTTGTCCCTGGCTTCGCTGGCAATGCATACCAGCCGAGTACATGGTTAACTCCTCGCCAACATACTTTTACGGGAAGATTTCCATTTCGGCAAGGTCAGCCCTTTCGTCAAGGGCAAAGGTGGGGGCAAGCCACTAGATTTAGGGGTGGGGGGACTCCCATCTGTAGGCTGTTCAACTCTGGTTTTTGCAGATTCGCTGCTGCCTGCAAATTCAGACACGCCTGCATGGGATGCGGTGCAGGCCACCCTCAAACAAAATGCTCAAGGGGAGGAACCATCCCCCACACAGAGCAACAATAAATTCATTAGAGCACCTACCCCCATTAAGATACATAGCTTGCAGGTCTGTTTAAAGGGTTATCAGCCCAAGGAGGCCAGATGGCTATACGAAGGGTTTTCCCAAGGTTTTCATATACCTTTCATGGGGCCAGAAACCGCCACAGAGGCTAAGAATCTCTTATCTGCGAGGAATAATGAAGAGGTCATTGCACTAAAGATCAAAAAAGAAAGCGACATGGGTAGGTTGGAAGGCCCATTCAAGGACAAACCTCTACCTCATTTTAGGATTTCCCCTCTGGGGGTGGTTCACAAAAAAGAGCCAGGGGAATTCCGAATGATTCACCATTTATCCTTCCCAGAGGGTGGGTCAGTGAATGATTACTTGGACCCCGAAGCATGCTCGGTTGCCTACGCCTCATTTGACCAGGCATTAGACATGGTGAGGCATTGGGGGCAAGGGGCATGGTTGGCAAAAGCCGACATTGAATCAGCCTTCCGCTTGCTTCCAATACATCCAAGCTGCTTCCATCTGTTGGGGTTTCAATTCCAAGGTAAATATTACTTCGATAAATGCCTCCCGATGGGCTGCTCTATATCTTGCGCCTACTTTGAGAGGTTTAGCACATTTGTGCAATGGGCTGTAGAGCAGGACATCGGGAAAGGGAAAATCATATACTATTTGGATGATTTTCTGTTTACCGGCCATAGGGACACACAGGCCTGTGCGCAAGCCCTCGAAGCATTCACCCGGAAAACTGACGAATTAGGCATTCCGCTAGCTAAGCACAAATCAGAAGGACCGTCACAAAAATTGTCATTTCTCGGTATCAAAATTGATACTCTGCAAATGGTCACACGCCTACCGCCCGCAAAAATAGCAGCGTTACGGGCCAACATATCTACTACCGAACAATCACGCTAAAACAAATGCAGTCACTCATTGGTCACCTCAATTTCGCTTGCAAGATCATGCCCATGGGTCGCCCCTTCATGAGAAGATTGTCCCAAGCCACAGCAGGTATTCGCAGGAGCCATCATTTCATTAGAATCACCAAGGAGCTCAGGGAGGACCTCATAGTATGGAAGACATTCCTAGGGGAATATAATGGGCGGACAGTTTGGAGGGACCCGATCATGACCAATAGGGAGCTGCAGCTCTACACCGACGCAGCGGGGAGCGCTGGATTCGGGGCCTATCTGGCTGGGAAATGGTGCGCGGAACGATGGCCAGTACAGTGGGAAGCCATGGGTTTACTCAGAGACATCACTTTTCTCGAATTGTTCCCCATTGTTGCAACAATACACATGTGGAAAGCATGTTTCCACAACAGAAGAGTGGTTTTTTGGTCAGACAACATGGCGGTTGTACAGGCGAAAAATTCTCTCACCGCTCACTCCCCTAGGGTCATTAGGCTATTGCGGGATTTAGTACTGCTCTGCCTGCGCATTAACCTGGTCTTTAAGGCTAAGTACGTTCCGGGGGAAGCTAACGGCATCGCTGATGCATTGTCTCGTTGTCAGTGGTCTCGTTTCAGATTCCTGGCCCCGGAAGCAGAGCATCACCCTTATCACGTCCCTCCGCGGATTTGGGAATTAGGGTGCCCGGAATCGCCTCCATATTGAGATCGGCTCTGGCAGAGTACGGGGAGAGCATATGCACGCGGCGGGAGCCTGTTCCAAAAATTTTGCCAATCAAATAACACGCAAGTTCAAGGGACAATGACAGAGAGAAATGTAATGACAGAGAGAAATGTAACAGAGTTCTTGCTCTACCTCAAGAACTCGGGAGCATCAAGAGCACAGGCAGGGCAACATGTAGCTGCTATTGTTTTCGTCTCCAAACTATGGGGGATAGGCTCAATTAGCAACTCCTTTCTCATAAAAAAGATATTAGAGGGTTGGCGGAGACAAGAACCAGTTAGAAGGGACGCCAGAAAGCCTATCACACCAATGCTGCTACAAGCACTGGTAAAGGAGCTCCCCAGCCTAGTTTGGGACAATTATGAGGTAAAGCTATGGACCGTGGCTTTTTCACTAATGTTCTTTGGTGCATTTAGAAACAGCGAGCTTATCCCGAGGGCAAAGGTGACCACCAGGGCATCGGATGGGGGTCTCCTGATAGAAAACATAAGGCTGTTTAATGAGACAGTACAGATCTTTCTCAGGCGAGCAAAAACTGATCAACGGGCAGTAGGTCGCTGGATTACATTATACCCTGCTCATACGGGGGTGATATGCCCCGTAAGGGCTACAACAGAATACCTCAAAGTACGCCCGCTGGGGGGAGGGCCCTTTCTAAAACACAAAGATGGCAACGCGCTATCGCGTTACCAGTTTATCAGTATGCTACGCAAAGGCTTGGAAAAGATAGGGGAAGACGCGGGAGCTTATCACACACATTCATTCCGAATAGGCGCAGCATCCTTCGCCAGCAGCGGTTTAAGCGAAGATCAAATTAAGGCGCTAGGGCGGTGGAAATCCGGTAAATTCAAAACATACATACGACCCAATAACCAGACACCCCAATGAACAGTCTCACTGAGAAACATAAAAAGCATATATTTACCGTCCTGTTGCACATAACCGTTTTATTTTGTCCATCATAGACTCGCCAGCGGGGAGCGCGAAAGTGATATGGGGCACTCGTACATTTATTGGGCGCACATTAGAACCAAGAGAAAGACCTCCAGCGAGCAGATGGGCATACCTCGTAGCAAGGCCAGCTTATTCTGGCTCGGCAAACGAGGGATGAGGGGTCCAACTAATGCCTTGCATCCTCCAATACGCCAGGCAACTACCACAGCCTGATATCATCTGTCAATTGGGCGGTAACGATTTGGTCGCAGTCAAAAACATTGACTTAATAATCACGATCAAGAAGGACTTGACTGCAATTAAGGCTATATGGCCAGCCGTGGTATTGGTATGGTCCCACATTATCCCCCGATTGGTATGGAGGGACGCGAGGTCGCATAAATCCATCGCAAAAGCAGGCGCAAATTGAATAAAGAAGTGGGGACGTGGTTGAGAGCTATAGGGGGATATGTCATCAAGCATGATGATATTTCACCATCATGTCAAGGCATGTATAGGCCAGATGGGGTCCACTTATCAGACGTTGGGGTAGATATCTTTATCCTCGCTCTGCAAACGGCCACAGCAGCTTTAATTAATTAGTGGGGGTAGGAAACAAATAAGGTTTTACTGTTTCCTACTTTGGCGGGTGCCCTCACCGGAGCATAAGGGGATGTATCACTGCATAGAGGGGAAGTTTTTGGTGTTGGGGGAGGGGGAAGGGGAGGAGCACAGCACCAAGGACTTTGCATAGGGGGAAAGCGGGGGCATGGATATAACTAAGCATGGCAAAGACCGAGATAATGGCCGGTCTGGGGGTGGCCCAATGAAGGCCTGGCATAAGCAATAACCGCGGCCCGCAAGGCCAGCATGGCGGAGACCGAGATAATGGCCGGTCTGGGGGTGGCCCAATGAAGGCCTGGCATAAGCAATAACCGCGGCCCGCAAGGCCAGGGGTGGGAGGAGGCGGCAGAATACTGCACGGAGCGGCAGTAGCCACGGAGGCGTTCACGGAGCGGGATGCCAGTGGCGGGTGTTCCCCCTTCACGGAGCGGAAGGCGGGATTGGCATTCACGGAGCGGGGTGCCAATGGTATACCACCTTCACGGAGCGGAAGGATGGAGGGCTGCCGTCTCCAAAAAAGCATTGGGGTGGGAAGAACAAGCAAGGTACCGGTGAGGGCGTGGCATTTAGCTAATGCCAATTGCGTTTTAAGCTGCTGCAATATAAAGTAATAAGGTTATAATGTTAAATGCTGGCTGTGGCCGTTTCATCCACTTAATAAAAGTTATCTTGGTTTACCTAATCTGTTGTTGCGTGGTCAAGGGTGGGAGGGGCGGGTGTCCGTGAGCTACGGCGTGCCAGAGTTAAGGAGGCCCGCCTCTTGAGGCATGGGCCGTATAACTGGGCAGACGTGCGGCAGGTAAGAGGGAGGGGGGAGGGGGCACAGCTTAGGTGCGGAGAGGGGCGGACAATAGGATTAGGGGCCAGTTCAAACCTGGGCATGAGCCAATGAGACAAAGAAGGCGGCGTCTCTGAGCTCAGGTACTTAGAGGTAGGGCGGGGTGAGGGGAGCACATTTGCAGCCGGGAATCGAGAGCAACCCTCCCACCACCCCACAGCGCAAGGGGATACTGGGATTGGGGGGATAAGTTGTCACAGCCATAACAAAAGGAACAGGCGGGTGCCCTCACCGGAGCATAAGGGGATGTATCACTGCATAGAGGGGAAGTTTTTGGTGTTGGGGGAGGGGGAAGGGGAGGAGCACAGCACCAAGGACTTTGCATAGGGGGAAAGCGGGGGCATGGATATAACTAAGCATGGCAAAGACCGAGATAATGGCCGGTCTGGGGGTGGCCCAATGAAGGCCTGGCATAAGCAATAACCGCGGCCCGCAAGGCCAGCATGGCGGAGACCGAGATAATGGCCGGTCTGGGGGTGGCCCAATGAAGGCCTGGCATAAGCAATAACCGCGGCCCGCAAGGCCAGGGGTGGGAGGAGGCGGCAGAATACTGCACGGAGCGGCAGTAGCCACGGAGGCGTTCACGGAGCGGGATGCCAGTGGCGGGTGTTCCCCCTTCACGGAGCGGAAGGCGGGATTGGCATTCACGGAGCGGGGTGCCAATGGTATACCACCTTCACGGAGCGGAAGGATGGAGGGCTGCCGTCTCCAAAAAAGCATTGGGGTGGGAAGAACAAGCAAGGTACCGGTGAGGGCGTGGCATTTAGCTAATGCCAATTGCGTTTTAAGCTGCTGCAATATAAAGTAATAAGGTTATAATGTTAAATGCTGGCTGTGGCCGTTTCATCCACTTAATAAAAGTTATCTTGGTTTACCTAATCTGTTGTTGCGTGGTCAAGGGTGGGAGGGGCGGGTGTCCGTGAGCTACGGCGTGCCAGAGTTAAGGCAAACCTTACAGCCTTGCACACACCCCCACATCCTTTACAGACACACAATTAAATGATGCATTTATAATCAATTTTACATGAAAAAGAGCATTCAAGAGCACAGTCTGCTGAGGCACAAATATCACTTACAAGATGCAGATTATATTTACATGCACTGCTGTGGTGCCAACCAGAAAACCCTGCAAAAAAGACACTTGGAGCTCCTATGGAATTAGACTTTTTATAATGTGTATTGGGTGTGAGCTTAGCCCTCAGAAAGCCACAAATAAACAGAATTACCATTATAATATTGTAAACCTCTCAGACAAAAACATCCCTAACAACCTTATATATGAAAAGACAACAGTGCACATATTATACCAGGCCCTAGAACACCAATAAAACTCTGATTAGGAAACCAGGCTGCTATAGATCCCTACACAGAAATTACATGCCAAGAAAATACCTCACCTCAGTCACATATGCAGAGCACAAACAGACCCTCACCAAATACAGAATAAAGAGATCAGAAGTATAAACGGAAATGTGCTGAGAACTGAACTGCAACCCACAACAAGCAGAGCAACAATGGAAAAACAGAAATATTACCATTCTTCATGAAACAAATAATAAAATCAAGAAATATAAAACATTAATCATAATAGTAAAATTATATTCATAAAAAATTTCAAACAGTTAATGAATAGAATATGCAACATTTCCCATGATTAATAAAAAATCCAATAACTAAAAAATGTTCTATCCCCCCCCCCAAAAAAATAAATATTTCAAAAGAGCAGAATTATCAAATTATACTCAATAATTAAAACTAATAAGGATTTTAAAAATCTCCTGCTCTCCATACCTGGGATCTAATTTCCAGTCACCCTGAGATCGTCGTGGATTGGGGGAGGTAGGGATGCCCAAATTTCATCTCTCTCTCACACACGCCCTCTCTCTAACATACACAGGCTCCCTGTCCCTCACAGGCACATTATGTGTGTGTGGGTGCCTGTGAGAGTCTATATGTGACACATGGGCTCTCACAGGCAGACAACATACACACAGGCAGGGCCAGCGGAAGCACTAGGCAGACTACGCCTGGGCTAGGGCGCCAGCCGTTATGGGATGCGAGCCGTGTGGGGCCGCGAGCAGATTCGGCAATCTCCACTTCTCTTTGCCACTGTGGCACCACATGGCTCGCGGCCCCTAATGGGGGTAGTGGCGCGACCGGTGAGGGGAGGTGACGTGACTGAGTGGGGGCAGCGTGACGGAAGGGCGGGGGGGGGGGGGGGGGGCAGGCAGAAGGTGCCTAGGGCCCTGTACACAGGCTCTCACACAGACACATTCACAGGCACTCTGGTAAGCCAAATCACGGTAGATAATTATCTTTTTGGTGTGCAAGTTTCAGTTGGAGAATGGATGTTTAAGAGAGATGTCTCCACTTTTATTTATAAGCGCACCAGGCAAAGTGCCAGAAGGTCACACTTGCTTATTTGTTTCATTCAGGTATTCTAGAAGTAAATACAATCTCGTGACCAGTGTTCCTTCAAAGGTGGACAAGGCACTGCGGTCACCTGTCCAAGCGCTCGGCATGCTCCAGCCACCTCACAGAGGCTCGAGTGAGCCTAGGGTGTCCAGCATGGTTCAAATGGCTAAAAGGACACCCAGCAGTCGGACAGATGTTGGCAGCCCCCTGCACAGGCAGTCAGGAACATTGCTCATGACTCCTTAAGATTCAAAATCCTTCGCTTGCAAGCTTACAGGGGCAAATGACAAGATTTAGCCGAGGTCTTGTAACACACTGTCACAGTAGGTGTCGGCAGAAACAAGAGCGCTGGACTCATCCGGGCAGTCCCGCTCTCCCCGTCCGCACTGTAGGGCACCTGCTCCGGCTGGCAGTCAGGGAGCGTGACCGTTTGGCGAAGGCGTCCCTGCTGATCCAGGACGCTTTTTTTTCTCGCCTTCCTCGTCTGTACCTCGCCGTCCTGGATGGGTGAGCAATATTCGTATTCGCCGCTTCGTTGGCACCCCCTCCCCCGTTTCGCAGTGATCTAAACAGCTACCATCACCGCCGGCCTTCTGTACCTATTCTGACCCTTGCACCGCAAAGCGTGAGGCATTTTGTGACGAGGGGGCCGGAGCTGGGAGGGGAAAAGTATTCCGATCGTACAGAACTCGGGGCTCATTTTGCTTCCAAAGCAAAGTCTCTTTGAAATGGCTTCTGGCCCAGGGGTGACTTTGTCTGTTTAAATGCGCGCTGTGCATTAGCACACAGCGAAAGAAATGATGCACAAGTACATTTTTCTATTACTCAGGTGACAGCCCCTCGGGTAATACATGTGTCGGTAACGTGTAACCTTGAGACGTGTGAACGCCGGGAGGGATGCTTTCAACGCGAGCCCTTCTGCGGGTCCTTCATCATATTTCTCGTGCTATTGTCAGAGGAGACGATTCATTACTAGCGTTCCCGACGGTGAGCGCAGCCGCCAGCTCCTGCCTCTCTTCCGAGTTCCTTCTTCTAACCTGGGCACTATTTATTGATTTATTTATCTGCGGCTGCCTTGGTTTTGCAGGCACAAACCAATTCCATAGAGGACCCTCCCCCTCCCCCAATTAATTCTGCCGTAACCGATGAGAAAAAAAAAAAGCGAGCCTGGGGGGTGCTCTGTAGTGACTGGCAATCTCGTATTGCTCTGGAAGGCGCAGCGTTCATCAGGACCCCACAGGCTGAGCTTCCGGGTTTTACTCCCAGTCCAGGCCTTGCCCTTCCACTGAACTTCAGGTATTCGACTGGAAATGCAGGTTTGGCACTGGAGGAGCCGAAACCACAACAACAACTGCAACCACACCGGGGATGCTTGAGAGAAAATCTCTTTATTGTTTTGTTCGTTGGGGGACTGGAATCACTTAGACCGTCCCTTTCCTGCTCTCTCCGTAGCTGGATTCCCTCGCAGGCTGTGCTACTTTTCAGTCGACGCACATAAGACTCCCAGCCTGAACCCTTCTGCTTGCAGATCTCCTAATCACTGATCGGTCCGAGTTCTGCTTGGATATAGGGAGGGTTGCAGATTGCAGCTCAAGGTTTAAGACAACCCACAATAGGCCCGTTAAGCAGCGTCCTCGCTGTCGTCTTTATTTATTTATTTATTTAAAAGTATTTATATACCGCTTTTTAAAATAAAATTTTGTCAAAACGGTTTACAACAAGTTAAAATAAAGTGAAAATAAAATATAACTAAAATAAACATAAAATACATAAATTTAGCTAAGTAGCTAGATAATTGCTAGCTAAAAAAGAAATTATTAACTAAAAAATAATAATAATGGTACCATGCCATGGGTAATCAGAATAGGGAAGGTAAAAGGGATGAAGGGGGGGGGGGGGGTGGAAAATTATCGGATTAAAATATCCTAAGAAGAAAGCAGATGGGATGATTGGGTGGAAAGTTGAGGTAATATGTGTCTGATGGGTGAAATTTGAGGAGATGAGAACTTCATTTTTGATCGGGGAGATGCTTAGTGGGGGTGTTAAATGCTTGTTGAAAAAAGAATGTTTTTAAAGCTTTTTTGAAGTGATAAGGATTTGATATTAAACGGAGAGGGTTGGGTAAAGAGTTCCAGAGAGATGGTCCCGCTACTGAGAAAGCTCTTTTCCTGGTGATGTCTAATCTGGCCTGTCGTGGTGATGGAATGTCTAAGAGATTTTGAGTAAGTGATCTTAAGTGTCGGGTGGGTCTGTAAATGCGGAGTAAGGTGCAAAGCCAGGTGGAGGAAGAGTTATAAATTAAGCTGTGAATGATTGAGAGTACTTTGTATTTTATCCCTTGCATGCCACAATTTCTTTTGAAACACAACTCACACAAAAGCAACACAAAATTAAAAAAAAAAAAAAAAATACTCCAGAGAGAGAGAGAGGACAGATCGCTTGATATGTATTAGATGTGCTGCCCAATCCTTCACAAGTATTAAATATTTAACATAATCGCAGCACAGGTGACAGGAAAATGTCTGCATTGTTTAATTACACTTAATTAAACATAAGGAGAGTCCTACTACTAATTCAGCTCTGGTTTTAAGGCCGATTGCCAGATCTCTTCCTGATCCCTGAGACACCTTTGCCTTGCTGGGAAAGTGCACGCTTCCTTTCATTAGTTGGGGAAAGCCAGTTTCACAAGGGTTTTGCAAGCCATGGTCTGTGGTTCTCCAAAGCCATAAGGGATAGGGAATTTATATTGTCTGATTGAGGACAAATTGAAAGACTTAATAGAGCTGGTCATTCTGACTTAAATGAACATTCAACCCTTTTATAGAGCCTCAAACACATTTTAAAATAAGGTGTTGCACTGCGTGTGTGTATGTGTGTGTGTGTGTGTGTGTGTATACATATATATACCATACTCACATACGGGCCGATACAGTAAAGTTCACAGGAGAGCGGGCGAATGCCTGCTCTCCCGGCGCGCGCACAGGCCACTCTCCTGTGCGTGCGATTCTGTATGCAAATTAGCGCCTCCTTTTGGACCGGAGCGGCGGCTGTCAGCGGGTTTGACAGCCGCCGCTCAATTTTGCCGGCGTCTTTCTCGAGCCCGCTGACAGCCCAGGGGTTCGGAAACCGGATGCCGGCAAAATTGAGCGTCCGGTTTTCGACCTGCGAGCCACGGGCCGACTTCAAATTTTTTTTTTTTTTTTTTACTTTTGGTAACTTTCGGGATCTCCGACTTAATATCGTCATGATATTAAGTCGGAGGGTGCACAGAAAAGCAGTTTTTACTCCTTTTCTGTGCACTTTCCCCGTACCGAAAGAAATTAGCGCCTATCTTTGGGTAGGCGCTAATTTCTAAAAGTAAAATGTGCGGCTTGGCTGCACATTTTGCTTTGTGGATCGCGCGGGAATACCTAATAGTGCCCGCAACATGCATTTGCATGTTGCGGGCACTATTAGGTTCGGTGGGGGGGGGGGGTTGGACACACGTTTTCGGCCCCTTACTGAATAAGGGGTAACCCTAGCGTGTCGAAAACGCGCATCCAATGGAAGGTTAACAGTGCGTTCCGCCGGAGCGCACTGTACTGTATCGGCCTGAGAGTAACATAGCAAATGATGGCAGATAAAGTGCAACGTGGTCCATCCAGCCGGTCCAGTGCTGTTCCCTGTTGTAAAGGCCTCTCAGTGTGGGCTACCTCTGCATTTTCTCTCTAGGGTGATATGAGATCACATGGAAAACAGTTTATCTGAGACTAAATTTTGTTTAGATCTGAGGGGGGAGAGGGCTGAGGATGGGAGGAATCCCTAGGTAATCCCTCGGCCAGGTAAGGGCCAGCTCCAGTTGATCTGGCAGCTCGGTGGGGGAATGAGGGGGGGGGGGGGGGGAGGCTGGGTAGAAGATTAGCGATTGATTCTGGTCTAATTTAATGGTAAGAAAGGGCCTTCTTTCATGAAGTGAAGATTTCAGCATAAAGTTATTCTGTTTCTTGGTGCATAGTTTACAGTGCAGCGTTCATGCAATCAGAAGAGATTTAGGCTGCATTGCATCGACCAGGTGGAGCCACAGATGGGGACTGGGGGGTATGAAGGGTATGGGGGCTGGGGCTGGCGCAGGAGGGGACAGAGGAGCGGCCAGGGGGGGCAGGGGAAAGGAAAGGTGGGATTTAAATGTTATTGATGCATTTAATTTTTTGGCGGTGGGGGTTGGAGGTCAGTTTGGAGTGCGCACTATTGAAAAATGGAGCACGCTAAGAGCAAAAGAAACAGAATTAAACCTTTAAAATGTTAAAATAAAACAAATCCCCCCCCCCCCACCCCCACATCAACGAAAGCTGAACAAATGAAGCGAACCTGCCAACCCTTGTCCCAGGGCAATGCCACTCCCTTCTCCTGCTGACGCCGCCGGTCCTGGCACAGCTTTCCCTCTTGTCTTATCACATCGATTGGCAACCTTCGGCTCATCCAGCTGATCACCAGGGCCTCTTTCCTGGTTTAATCCATGCCTGCTTGATAAATGACTAATGAGCATTTGCATCTCGTAAGCATGATTTCACTCTTTGTTTTCTTGTTTTGTTTTGAGTAGCAGCTTCCAAACCCTTGACCCCACCCCTCCTCGGCTTTCTCTCCGTCCCCTCCCACTTACAGGTTTGTACATTCTCCCCCTCATCCACTATTTCATTAACATCTATTTCTGTACT
This sequence comes from Rhinatrema bivittatum, assembly GCF_901001135.1. Classification (NCBI taxonomy): domain Eukaryota; kingdom Metazoa; phylum Chordata; class Amphibia; order Gymnophiona; family Rhinatrematidae; genus Rhinatrema; species Rhinatrema bivittatum. Next base: position 15,907,402 of record NC_042622.1, read on the forward strand.
ATGAGGTTTTTGCTGAATAATATTGTTTGCAAAGAAGCTCAACCTACTTATTTCTGCTTATATCTAAAACCTTGCCACATAAGCCCCAGGCAAAGGTCTGTTTACAATTCACTTTGGCTTTGCAAGCAGTAGAAAGTAGAAGTGTCAGAGACACCGCTAGGTGTGCGTGGCCTTTCAATACAACACAACACAATAGTGGCATTTGCAGGAATGAATCATTTTGTGAGAAGCTTTTGTCACATCTTGAAGAGCAAAATTATGCCTTGGACCCATCTTTAAGTGTGGCTGAGTATATCTGCTTCACGCTGAAAAAGAATGGGATCAAGTCTGTTATAGGAAGCTTAACTTTGCAATGATACATAATGGCAGCACTTTCTCTAGCTGTTTAAATTGTGGGGTTTTTTTTTTTCCTTTTTACCTACAGTACATTCCATGCCAGCTGGCACTGGGGTTAAACCAAAGGGAGCAGGCACATTGCAGAACTCAAGAGATGTGGATGAACCCGACTAATAATTATTGTGAGTGGACGTGGAAGCAGAGTGCCTTTGGTTGTGTGAGTACTTTACATAAATCTGTCTGTCTGTACCTGAATATATAATATAATATGAAGAACTGAGCTCACAGGAGCTGCCTCGTTCGAGCGGTATTTTTGGAGTGTCCCATTCCAGGTGTCCCTAGGGAGGAATTAGAAAAGAATTGTGTATTCATTTACCTTAGGTCGGCACTGGCTTTAACGCTGAGGTGCTTGGGCATTGCCTGGAGAGGGATTCTGCTGCCTGGATGCAGAGGTTCTGCAGAATTTTCAAAACAACAGACACATCTAATGAGAAAAGGGCCAGGTCCTGGCGGGGTAATTATTTTTATTTTAAAGCATACAGCAGCGCACTTTAAGCAGTCATTTCAAAGTTGCTGTGGAGGATTTTGTGACATGCAGTGGTATATCACCACAGTAGCGCCATTAAGTAAAATGGTGTTACTACGTTATCTGCTGCTATACATCACAGAATATCACTTCACACGTTTTCAATTACCTCGCACTGCCACTGTATCTGGCCAAGCTGCTCACACAAAGCACAATTCTTTCTCTTAGCAGGAAACGGTTTGGCTTGGGCTCCCAGTCTACTGGGAGACATTTTCTTCCTTTCATGCTCTCTATTACTGCACTTCAGTGTGTGTGTGTGTGTGTTGGTGTGTGTCTGTGTTGGTGTGTGTGCATGCGTGTGTGTGCCTGTGTGTGTGTCTGGAGATGAGATTTAATACCAGCCACAAAAATAATTTTAGGTAGAAAAGCACTCGCCCACCCCCGTTCACACCTTTTCCTGGATCTCCTGCATCAGGGATGGTACAACAAGTAAATAAAATCTTTACAGTTTATATCGTTTCGCAGCAGCCCTGTGCGTGTGCAAGGACCCTTCCCAACCCCTGCACATTAGCATCGTCATTTGCTTTCAGCAGAAGATTGAATTGCAAAGCAACCAATCAGAGGGCAGCGGTGGCTCAGGGTCACCCGTCCCTGCTTTTGCTTATTGAGAAGCAGGAAAAAGAAGGGAAACCGGGCATTTTGGGACCTTGTTTATCTGCAATGCCATTCCATACAAGGCCCAGGAACTACCGCAGAAGGACGAAGAAGAAACGGTACATCCAGAGGGATGAATGAGTCATAATAATAAAGACTCCCGCGCACGCCCAGCACGGCAGTCAACAGTTTAGCATCATTCGCTCCAATTATTTAATTCTATTTTCGGGCCCTGCACTATCTCCTGCTGCTTAAAGTTTGCAGCTCAATTGGAATAGGGTTATGGTCATCCTCCTCCCCCAACTCATCCAGCCGAGCCATTGCAGCGACCGTGCTCGACTGGGGACCGTGCGCCAGTTCTCCCTCCAGAACCCTGCAGTGGCAGCTCCTATGTCTGGTCACTAGGCGTCGCTGTTGCGGAACGACTGGGACTCTGCGGCATCCCCTGTCGAGGAGACCAGAGCCAGGAATTGAACCCAGGCAGAGCTCTGCCACTGACTTGGTCCTGGACCAGTCTTTTGTGCTAAAGTGGCAGTGTGGTTCATATAAACCTTCAAAATAAAATAGAAAATGTCCAAAGGTGCTAACCAATTCAGGGCTAACTTTGTGTCATTTCACGAGACTCCAAGGAAGGACAGTGCCATTAAGTCTGGAAATTGGAAAATAACCCTGGTATATAGCCCCAAAAGACTTCACATCACATCCATCTAGTTGGTGCCTCGGCCTGCGTCAAGCAAGACAAATTAGTGTCAGGTGACACGTCGATGTGCAGAGGTCTTCACCTCTTTGCGACGGACCTTCCGGTCAATCACCAGTAGGACCTGGGTGACCCTTTTAGTTAATCAGTGCGAGTGCAGGTTAGTGTGAGAGGGAGGTACCATTCCAATGCAGCCCCTCCCTTTGAGGGGGGGTCTGGAATGGCCGACCCCCTGAGAGTCTTATCTAGCAGCTCTCCACAGAGAGCTCAGGAGGCAGTCCCTTTAGGTTTGTAAAGAGTTCAGAGGTAGAGAGGAGTGTTTTTTTCCCGAGTTGTTTTTTTAGGCCCAGTCAAGAGGAGCCAGGCAAGCCTGCTGGGTGCTCCTGACCAGGGTCGGGAGGGGTTTCCTCTTCCAGTCCACTCACTGGCTGGTTAGGATTTTCCCTCTGGTCTGTTCTTCGGGTTTTAAGATTTTAAGTGGCAGGAGCCTCAATGGACACCTGGGCCTTTCTTGGACTCAAGAGATTGGGGAACCCTGTGTCTGGGATGCCCAGGGACAGAGAAGATCTACTCCTGAAGTGCTGGTGACCCGCTTATGAGGAGGAACTCTGGTATTAAATTCAGTTGGGGATAATAGAATTTGATTTCAAGATCCAGGAGGGAGCTTTGGCTGCCCCTCCTTCCTGTCTGAAGCAAGAGGGCCTGCTTGTTTCAAGGGGATCGTTCCCATCAGGGGTCCGGAAAGAAGAACTAAAAAGACTGTAAAAATCAAGGCGATCCAGAAGATCTGCTAACCGTGCGTAAGGGAAATCAACCATCATCGTGGACACCCACCCGGTGTTTGCACTACCCTTGGGGAGAGAAAGAGAAGGTTTACTAGGCTTTTACCATTTCATCAGATTGGAAGGGGTTTTTGACCAGTCTAAAGAAACCCTGCCCGCTTGGGAGCTCTGGAGCGTGGCTGTTTCCTGGCCCTGATATGTGAGGGAAGAGACTGTAAACAAGAGAATTCAGTGGTGCTGCTTTTTGTGCCATTCGTCATCAGTGCTAAAACTTCAATTTTGGACACTAAAGCAGTGACTCCTTTTACACTCACTGCACCCTCCCCAAGGGAACACAAATGACCCAAAGGAATGTGTAGAAAGGACATCCCTGTCACATTGGGCCCTGGAAGTGTTCCTTCCTCCCATCTACAAAGCATCCGGCTCTGGGAGTAAGAGGGATGGTGAGAGAGCTCGCCGGTGAGAGCTTCCAGCCCCGAAGAGAAACACATTCTTTTATGGCCCTGTCCATGCAGGATAAGCGCACCGGGGTGGGGGGGGGGGGGGTTACATCTTGTTTAGGGAACGTTCAATGCCTTGAAAGAAGAGAGTTGCTGCAGTTAATTTAACAGACAGTACGCGGTGATCGTGAGCGCCCCTCAACGTTTGTTCGCCAGTCCTGGCCTGCTGAGGGCCTGCTGAGCACCACCAATCAACCAACCCAGTAACGAGGTTATGCCCAAAGACAGGCCTCCTGCACAAGAGCGCCTTCGATGCACGGTGCAATCAGTGCTGCCCCAAGCTCCGACACAGGCCGTGTCCCGAAGAGCAAACGTGAGAATTAACACAGCCCAGTTTTATCAGATTGCTTTCAATTAATGCTAAACTTGGACCCACAAAAGCCCTCCCCAGAGGACTGGCTAGGGTTTTGTATTACAATTGCAAATTGAAATCTTTGCAGCCGAATTAATCCTCTGCACACTTCATGACAGTGTTGGATAGGAGAAAAGGGACAAGCAATTCTGTTCTGTTATTACTGTTATTATCCAATTACAGTTGGGTGACAGAGGAATGTTGCAGTAAAGTGACTTGCCCAAGGTCACACAGAGCCAATGGCAGAGGAGGTATCCGAGAGTCCAATTTAATGGCCCGCTAAGAGTGTTTATTTACAGGGACAAACGTGTTTGGAAATGTACACATCCATTAAGCGAGTGTCTGCTATTTTAAACACAGCATAAACATTGCTTTCATTTTGCACAGCACGTTTAGTAAATCATTCCGCACGTAACAGATACAATGCAACATGTGCCACAAGCGTCAGTGGCCTGACATGAAGCGTAATAAAATGGTTTCCATTGACAGCTCAGTTCTTTTACGGGGAATAGATGCAGCCGCAGTTTGCATTTCTTGATTGCCTGATGTGCTATGTTCCAAACTACCGCGTCACTGCAGCAGATCGTGGCGATTCTTTTGGTGGGAAATGTACTATAAAAAAAGTGACCCCCCCCCCCCGTCGCCTCTCCTGTGGGTGCCTGCTCCGTGACTTCCAGACCATATCTGCTGAGTGTATTGGATAAATATATATATTATTACACACTTGGGTACTGCATGGAGAAAAGAAAGCAGAAAGCTCGAGCCGTGTCCAGTGATGTCAGCCAACTGCGTGATGATTATAGAACCCATCCTCAGCTTAGCCTGCTACTCTCACTCTGCAGGAAGCAAGGCTGCAGAACTGCAGCTTCAGAAAGGATACCTGGGGCAGTAACAGGACAGCACTCCTGAGTGAATACTGCCAGGCAGGCTTGATGTGAAAACAGCAATCCATCTAACTTTATCACTGCCCTCAGCTAATGGCAATAATGGTGATGCCATTCTTCTTGGGAATCTCAGAAGATGAGCTTGCAGGAGGTGCTGAGGAGGAGGGCACTTCTCAGCCACCTGCCAGGTATGACTTGCTCATTGTTAGCAGAGAAAACAACTAAAGATAGACAAATCCTTAAAATCCTTTCCCTTTCCATTCCTTCAATAAGGTTGAATATGATGGACCGAATAAGTGAAATGTAATAATAATAATAAGAAGAAGACACACTGTATATGATGTCTGCACAGACAAAAGGTAAGCAAGGATTGGCTCAAGACAAATGTCAACGAGTAGGAAGAGAGCCAGTGTCAGAAACAAGGGAAACACAACCCTTCCAGGAAATCCATTCCCCTAAAGACTGGAACAAGGTGCATTAAGGTGAGCCGGCTGCTAGAGTGGATCTGGATTTCCAGAAAGCAATTAACAAAATCCCTCATGAAAAACCTCTTAGGAAATTAGAAAGTCACGGGATAGGGGGCAGTGTCCTTCTGTGGATTGTCAACTGGTTAAAAGATAGAAAACAGAGAGTAGGGCTGAATTGTAAATTTTCCCAATGGAGAAAGGTGAATAGTGGAGGCCCTGGGATCTGTTCTGGGACCCTGCTTTTTAATAAATTTATAAATGACCTGAAAATGGGAACAAGTGAGGTGATCACATTTGGCAATGACACAAAATTATTCAAAGTTGTTAAATCATAAGAGGATTGTGAGAAATTGCAAGAGGACATTGCAAACCTGGGAGACTGGGCATGCAAATGGCAAATGAGATTTAATGTTGACAAATGCAAGGTGATGCACATAGGGAAGAGTAACCCAAATTATAGCTACAAAATGCAAGGTTCCACATTACAAGTCATCACTCAAGAAAAGGATCCAGGTGTCATCATTGAAAATACGTTGAAATCTTCTGCTCAGTGTGCAGCAGCAGCCAAGAAAGCAAATAGAAAGCTAGGGATTATTAGGACAGGAATGGAGAATAAAACAGAGAATATCATAATACCTCTGTTGCATGTGCTGGCCGCGGCACGCCCGCGGTCAGGCCCTCTTACCCTATTCTGCCTGTTCCAGCGTCTGGCTCCACTTCCTTTGCGGCCGTGGGCCGCTGCCTTCGTTCTCGAGCCTTCCCCGGCGCTCCTGTCTCCATGGCGGACACTTGCGCTCCGCGGCGGGCCTCCCCGCGTGGTCCGTGGAGATACACCACTGTCCCGCGATGTGCTTCTCCCTAGGCGTGCGCACGCGGATTTCCTTTCCTTTTATAGGGGCTGCGGCGAGAATCCAACCCGCAGCCCCGGATGATGACATCACTGGGCTCCGGTACTTAAGGCTGGGCCCAGCCTCAATTAATCGCCTTTGCAACAGGTCTCCACACTGGACGTGTACTTCTGGACTGACTTCTGGACCTGACCTCTGCTTTGCTTTACCACCTCATTGATCTTCTCCTGGACCCAACCTCTGCTTTGCCTGACCACGCTACTGATCATCTCCTGGACCCGACCTCTGCTTTGCTTGACCACGCTACTGATCATCTCCTGGACCCGACCTCTGCTTTGCCTAACCACGCCATTGATCTTTTCCTGGACCCGACTTCTGCTTTGCCTGACCACGCTACTGATCATCTCCTGGACCCGACCTCTGCTTTGCTTGACCACGCTACTGATCATCTCCTGGACCTGACCTCTGCTTTGCCTGACAACACTACTGATCATCTCCCGGACCTGACCTCTGCTTTGCCCGACCACACTACTGATCATCTCCCGGACCTGACCTCTGCTTTGCCTGACAACACTACTGATCATCTACTGGACCTGACCTCTGCTTTGCCCGACCACACTACTGATCATCTCCTGGACCTGACCTCTGCTTTGCCTGACAACACTACTGATCATCTCCCGGACCTGACCTCTGCTTTGCCCGACCACACTACTGATCATCTCCCGGACCTGACCTCTGCTTTGCCCGACCACACTACTGATCATCTCCCGGACCTGACCTCTGCTTTGCCCGACCATGCTACTGATCATCTACTGGACCTGACCTCTGCTTTGCCCGACCATGCTACTGATCATCTCCTGGACCTGACCTCTGCTTTGCCCTACCATGCTACTGATCATCTCCTGGACCTGACCTTTGCCGTGCCATTACCTCTTACTTGCCGCCTGCCCTGAATTCAGCCTGTTCTGTGACACCTCTACAGTTTCTACTTTGGACTTGGCCTCTCAGGCTTCGGCCTGTTCTTACCCAGGTGCTCCTTGTTTGACGTTTGTTCCTATTGGCGCCCGGGTCTCCGGGACTCCGCCTCGTCCAGTACCCGCTCTCCATTACTACCATCGCTGGCCCTGGCTGACCTCCTCCTCGTGTACCAGAAGACCTTGGATGGAGGCCCTCCTAACTCCAGCCGGCCCCGGCACCCAAGGGTTCAACCTGCAGGGAATGAGGGTTGATATTGGCAAAGCTCCAGCCTGCCTCCGTCAGTCAGCCAGCTCTGCCTACTGATGGTGGGGACCCGTATGGCCTCCCCTATGGGTAGCGTCAACCCCACCTTGGCCCAAGGGTCCACCTCCTGCGCAACAGTTGCACAGGCCATGGACTTGGCGGAGCCATGTGCCCTCCAGGCTATCCCTGGTCTGGCTTCAAATGTACAAGAACAGCAACAGTTCCTTGAGGCACTGGCCTCCTCCATCGAGCGTCTTCAAGCCCAGCTTGATGCCCAATCCGGCCACTCGGTTCTAGTACCAGCTTCCAGCAACCAACAGCCGTCTCCCTCCTCTTCCAGGGCCCTGCTGGCCCTACCAGCTCCACCTCGCTTCAACGGTGACTCTAAGCTCTGCAGAGGGTTTATTAACCAATGCTATATGCAGTTTGCTCTGCAGCCATCCATCTTCCAGGATGAGCTCATGAAGGTCACCTTTATCTTATCTTGATTGGAGGGTAAGGCTTTGGCCTGGGCCTCGCCCCTGTGGGAGCGCTCATATTCGCTCCTACAAGAATTATCTCATTTTGTGACAGTCTTCCGTCAGACATTCGATGACCCAGGGTGGCACGCTGTGGCAAGTGCTAATCTTCTTCATTTGTGGCAAGGTCAACGAAGCCTGTTTGATTAAACTATAGAATTTCGTACATTAGCTTCCGAGCTTTCCTGGCAAGAAGACTGCTTTCGAGTCATCTACCTGGAGGGACTATCTCCTCAGCTAAAAGATGAACTGGCAGCTCGTGAGCTCCCATCCTCACTCGAGGACCTTATTGACCTGACTGGTCGAATCAACCATTGCCTCCAAGAGCATCATCGGGAGAATCGGTTGCCCAGAAGGCCCACCTTGGAACTCTCCCACTCGCCACCCACATGAGCCCTGCCTCTGGCAGGACTCCCTCTTTGGTTAAAGCAGAAGAGCCCATGCAGTTGGGCCATAGGCGGCTGTCCCCAGAAGAGCACCTCCAGTGGAGGCAATCAGGCCTATGTCTATATTGTGAAGCGTCAGGCCATTGTCTTCAGATTTGCCTTCCAGGAAACTTCCCAGGCCTAAGTTCAGTTGGGGTCCTGAACTATCTCTCCGGTCCCTCAGCTATCCTTACCAGTTATGTTAACCTGGGACTCCCGGTCCTTCCCTGTCCTTGCTCTGATAGATTCCGGAAATTTTATCTTCAAGGACCTAGTTCAGCTTTTGGGTATTGATACCCGTCCTCTGGAAACTTCCTTGTGTATTGCATCTATTTACGGCGAGCCATTACCCGGCCGGATCTCCTTGTTAATGGAGCCAGTTCGTCTCCTCACTGGCGCACTTCATGTTGAAGAAGTTGAATTTGTTGTCCTAGAAACATTGATTCAACTAGTGGTCCTGGGACTACCTTGGCTCCAACTTCTCTCTCCACAGTTTGACTGGGGGTCCCTTCAGCTGACTGAATGGAGCTCAGCTTGTCATCAGACTTGTTTAAAGAAAGTGGTACTGCCTCCTGCCGTTGCTCTAGCGACCACTTCCTCTGGCATTCCAGCTCCTTACGCAGACTTTGAAGATGTCTTCTCAAAACAGAAGGCTGATATCCTTCTGCCTCTTCGGAGGTTTGATTGTCCGATCGAGCTCTTGCCTGGAACTACACCCCCTCGAGGGCAGACTATCCTCCGTCACAACCGGAGACCCGAGCCATGACGGAGTATATCCCAGAGAACCTGGCTAAAGGGTTCATTTGACCATCAACTTCTCCCGCTGGAGTGGGATTTTTCTTTGTCACAAAGAAAGACGGATCCTTAAGGCTTAAATGCCATCACTCGTAAAGACAAGTATTCTCTGTCTCTGATCTCTGAACTGTTTGATCGTCTCCAAGGGGCCTCCATCTTTACTAAATTAGATTTATGCAGAGCCTACAACCTGGTATGCATACACCCTAAAGACATCTGGAAAACGGCCTTTAATACCAGGGACAGGCATTTTGAATACCTGGTAATGCCCTTCGGCCATTGTAATGCCCGGCTGTATTTCAACGAATGATCAATGAGATCTTCCGAGACCTCCTACGTTAAGGAAGTAGCGTACCTTGATGATATTCTTGTCTTTTCTAAGGAACTCGCTACACACCGTGCAGACGTTCGCATGGTCCTCCAACGTTTCCGTGAGAACCATCTTTTCGCAAAATTGGACAAGTGTCTCTTTGAACAGTCCAGTCTGCAATTTCTAGGATACATTATCTCGCAACAAAGGTTTTCCATGGACCCAGAGAAACTCAAGGGAATCCAAGACTGGTCTCGGTCTGTGGGCCTCCGAGCTTTGCAACGGTTTCTCGGATTTACAAATTACTACCGCCATTTCATTGCCAACCACTCAACTCTGGCAGCAACCCTCACAGCTATGACCGATAAGGGCTGAGACACTCGGAATTGGATTCTGGAAGCCCTTACAGCCTTTCAGCACTTAAAAGAGGCCTTCCTCGCTGGACCATGCCTTCATCACCCAGATCCGAACTGCCCCTTCCTGGTCAAAGTGGACGTCTCTGCTATTGGGGCTGGGGTGGTCCTGAGCCAGCATTTGATATCCGGGTCCCTAATCCCGTGTTCCTTCTTTTCTTGTAAGTTCTCTCCTGCGGAACAGAATTACAGTATTGGTGACCGAGAATTACTTGCTATTAAGCTGGCCTTAGAGGAATGGTGCCCCTGGTTAGAGGGCGCTCAGCACAAATTTACAATTTTCACTGATCACAAAAACCTCAAACACCTGAGTCATGCCCAGCATCTCAACGCCCATCAAGCCCGATGGGCCTTGTTCTTTTCCAGGTTTAATTTTGAACTTTGGTATCGCCCAGCAGAGAAAAATCTCCGGGCGGATGCCTTATCTCGTTCCTTTGTACCCGAAGATATCCCTGAAGAACCAAGTCACATCATCGACCCCGCTTGCATTTGTTTGTCTGCGACTCTCCCAGTCCCTGCTGCAAAAAGTGTTGTACCCCGTCGCCTCCGTGAAAGAGTTCTCCGATGGGCACATGATTCTAAGCTCGCTGGCCACCCAGGATGGGCACGAACTCTTGCTTTACTCCAGCAATTCTTCTGGTGACCCACCATGGTCTCTGCCGCCAAAGCGTACGTCGATTCCTGCAATACTTGTGCCCAACAGAAGCCCCTGGTTGGTCGACCTTGGGTCCTGCTTCAACCACTTCCTGCTCCAGAAGAGCAGTGGACACACCTTCCCACGGATTTCATTGAGGATTTGCTGCCGTCTAAGGGCCATACTGTCATATGGGTCACCATCGACAGGTTTTCAAAAATGGCCCATTTTGTTCCACTGCCTGGCCTATCTTCTGCTCCAGAATTGGCACGCCTGTTTTTCCTTCATATATTCCGTCTGCACGGCTTACCCAAGGACATAGTCTTGGACAGAGGTCCCCAGTTCGTCGCCCGCTATTGGTGCGCTCTGTGCTGCAAGTTCGGCATTAACATCAGCCTCACAACAGCTTACCATCCGCTAGCCAACGGTCAAGCCGAACATACGAACCGTTCCCTTAAGGCCTTTCTCCGTGCCTACATAAACAATCGACAGGACAACTGGGCAGAACTTCTTCCTTGGGCGGAGTTCTCCCACAACTCCCATATTGCTGCTGCCACAGGAACGTCACCATTTTCCATTGTTTATGGTAAGCAGCCACAGCCTCCACTACCTATACCGCTATCTGTACCCTCTCCAGCCGTGCAAGCCACTGTGGATGCCGTCAAGGCTCTATGGCAGGGGTCGGGAACCCATGGCTCGCGAGCCAGATATGGCTCTTTTGAGGGCTGCATCTGGCTCGCAGACAAGTGTCGCCATACTTCGCGGTTCCCCGCTGACCCAGCTGCTCCCCGGTCCTCCGCCGCCCGGGCTTAAAATGCTGTCAGCCCGGGCGGAACGCGGCAGGCCAGCTGGAGTCAGCGGCACCGGCGTGCTCTCTTCTCCTCCCCCCCCCCCCCCCGCGGCCCGGAAGAGGAAGTGGAGAGCATCGGGTGCCTGCGCGGGAAGAAGAGACCACACTAGCGTGGTCTCTTCTTCCGCGCAGGCACCCGATGCTCACCACTTCCTCTTCCGGGCCGCGGGGGGGGGGGGGAGGAGAAGAGAGCACGCCGACTGGAGTCATCCGGGTGCCTGCGCGGGAGTCATCGGGTGTCAGCCGGGTGCCAGCGCTGGAGTCATCGCGCAGGCACCCGATGCTCTCCACTTCCTCTTCCGGGCCGCGGGAAGAAGAGAGCACGCCGGTGCTCTCTTCTTCCCGCGGCCCGGAAGAGGAAGTGGAGAGCATCGGGTGCCTGCGCGGGAAGAAGACTGCAGCGCGGCTCGGAGGAAAATGAAAATCTTCAACCGCGGCCGATGGGACTCCGCCTTCGCCTCCGCGAGGGCTGAAAATGAAGGAGGTTAGCGTTGGGAGGTGGCTGCTGCTGCCGCGAGTTCCCGGGTGGGGGGGGGGAGAGTGAATGAGCGAGCAAGCATGTGTGTTTGAGATCCTGTGTGTGTGAGTGAGAGATTGCATGTATGTGAATGATTGATTGAGAGCCTGTATATGTGAAAGAGAATATGTCTGTGATTGAGATTCTGCCTGTGAGAGAGAGCATGAATGTAAGTTTACCATTGGGAACCTGTATGTGTAAGTTTGTAATTGAAAACTTGTTTGTTTGAAAGAGTATGTGTGTATGATTGAGATCCTTTGTGTGTGAGAGAGATCATGTGTATGTATGATTAAGAGCCTGTGTGTATAAGTAAGAGAGAGATCATGTGTGTCTGTGTCTGATTGACAGCTGGTTTAGGTGATGGAGCATGTGAGTATGTGATTGAGAGCCTGTGTTTAAATGAGAGAGAGAGCGCATGTGTGTCTGTGTGTGATTGAGAGCTGATTTAGGTGAGGGAGCATGTGAGTATGTGATTGAGAGCCTGTGTGTAAATGAGAGAAAGAGAGGACATGTTTGTAAGCATGTGAATGAGAGTCTTTGTGTGAGAGAAAAAGACAGCATGTATTTATGTGATTGAAAGCCTGTGTGTGTGTAAGCGTGAAAAGATAGACAGCATGTGTGTAAATGTGTAATTAAGAGCCTATATAAGTGAGAGAGAAAAAAACATGTGTATATGTGAGTGACTGAGAGCATGTGTGTATAGGTGTGTCATTGAGAGCCAGTGTGAGAGAGAGCGCTGGTATGTGACTGAGAGAGGAGAAAGTTCCAAGCAAACCACCCCGCCTCCTGCTAATTCAGAACAATCTCAGGACACCTGGATATCAAACGTTCCCAGGTATGCAGAGCAAAAAATTTTTGTATCCTTATTATTTTTCATTACTGGATCTTTGTGTCTGCTATTTTGAAATATTTTGTTGGTATCTGGAAATGTTTTATATGAGTTTTTAATTATTGGATATTCCACTCATCAGCTGTTTCGAAATATGTTCTTTTTGTTAGTACAGTTTTACTGCTGATGATTTTATATTTCTTGATTTGTTTTATAAGGATGTGTGATGTTTCTTTTTTCCTTTGTTACACTGCATACAGAGACTCTGGCTTGTTGCAGTTTCCAATTCAGTTTTTGTCTGCATGCTTCTTGTTATGCGTTTTGGTCTCTTTATTCTATGTTAGGTGAGGGACAGCACGTGATTCAGGTGAGGTTTTCTGCTGGCGTGTAGTTTCTGTGTAGGACTCTATAGCAGCCTGACTTGGTCCGTTTTCCTAATAGGAGATGTATTGGTGTCTTAAGGCCTGGTGTAATATTTTCAGAGACTTATTGTACTTTAAAAGTGTGATCTTACATAAAATGCACACATTTACTTGTATTTAGTTTTAAACATATTGTATGGCTCTCATGGAATTACATTTTAAAATATGTGGCGTTTATGGCTCTCTCAGCCAAAAAGGTTCCTGACCCCTGCTCTATGGAATCAAACGAATCTTCGCCTGCGCCAAGCCACAACCCAAGCTAAGAAGTCCGTGGACTCCCATCGACGCTCTGCTCCTGAGTTTCTTCCTGGTCAAAAAATCTGGTCAAGTACACGATACATCCGTCTCAAGATACCATCTCAAAGATTCGCACCTAGATACATTGGACCTTTTCCAGTCACCCTTCGTATTGTACCGGTTACCTACCAGCTCCGGTTGCCACCGACTCTGGGAATTCACAACACATACCACGTGTCACTTCTGAAGCCGGTAATTCTCTCTTGGCCTTCTCGTAAGGTTCCTGAACCATCTCAGCTGGTTGCTGAGTCCGACACCATGTACAAGGTCCACGAAGTCCTGGAAACAGGATGCTGGGCTTGATGGACTCTTGGTCTGACCCAGCATGGCAATTTCTTATGTTCTTATGTTCTTGATGTCCACTGTAGGGGTCGTCAGTGGGAATACCTCCTTTCCTGGGAGGGTTAAGGTCCAGAAGAAAATTCGTGGAAGCCAGCTCGAAACATCCTGGATAAAAACTGCCTCCTACAGTTTCATCGTGCCGATCCGGGTAAACCCAGACCTCCAAGGGGGGGGGGGGCTAAGGGGGGTACTGTTGCGTGTGCCGGCCGCAGCAGGCCTGCGGCCAGGCCTTCTTACCCACTTCTGCCTGTTCCAGCATCTGGCTCTACTTCCCTTGCGGCCGTGGGTCACCGCCTTCATCCTCGGGCCGTCCCCGGCGCTCCTATCTCCACGGCGGACACTTGTGCTCCGCGACGGGCCTCCCTGCGTGGTCCGTGGAGAGACACCGCTGTTCTGTGCCACGCTTCTCCCTAGGTGCGCATTTCCTTTCCTTTTAAAGGGGCCATGATGGGAATCCAACTGCGGACCCAGATGATGACGTCACTGGGCTCCGGTACTTACTAACTGGACCCAGCCTCAGTTAATCGCCTTTGCAACAGGTCTCCATGCTGGACATGTACTTTGTTGCCTCCTCTGGTGATTTCTTTGTGTTCCTGGTTCCTATTCCTTCCATGTTCCTGATCCTGGTCTTGTTACTTCTCCTTGTTCCTGTGCCTTATGTTTGCTCTACTTGATTTACGGACTGACTTCTAGACCCGACCTCTGCTTTTCCTGACCACGCCATTGATCTTCTCCTGGACCCGACCTCTGCATTGCCCGACCATGCCATTGATCTTTTCCTGGACCCGACCTCTGCTTTGCTCGGCCATGCCATTGATCTTCTCCTGGACCCAACCTCTGCATTGCCCGACCATGCCATTGATCTTCTCCTGGACCCGACCTCTGCTTTGCCTGACCAAGCCATTGATCTTCTCCTAGACCTGACCTCTGCTTTACCCGACCATGCTACTGATCATCTCCCGGACCTGACCTCTGCTTTGCCCGACCACGCTACTCCTGAACCAAACCTTTGCCTTGCCATTACCTCTTGCTTGCCACCTGCCCTGACTTCAGCCTGCTCTACGACGCCTCTACAGTTTCTATGTTGGACGTGGCCTCTCAGGCTTTGACCTGTTCTTACCCGGGCGCTCCTTGTTTGACTTTTGTTCCTATTGGTGCCCGGGTCTCTGGGACTCCGCCTCATCCAGTACCGACTCTCCATTACTACCATCGCTGGCCCCTGGCTGACCTCCTCCTCATCTACCAGAAGACCTCGGACAGAGGCCCACCTAACTCCAGCCGGCCCTGGCACCCAAGGGTTCAACCTGCAGGGAACGAGGGATGGTATTGGTGAAGTTCCAGCCGGCCTCCGTCAGTCAGCCAGCTCCACCTACCGACGGTGGTGACCCGTAGGGCCTCCCCTACGGGTAGCGTCAACCCCACCTCGGCCCAAGGGTCCACCTCCTGCGCAGCAGCCTCTGTATCGCTCCATGGTGCGACCTCATCTTGAGTACTGTGTGCAGTTCTGGTCACCGCATCTCAAGAAAGATACAGCAGAATCAGAAAATGTACAGAGAAGGGTGACCAAAATGATAAAGGAGATAGAACGGTTCCTCTAAGAAGAAAGGCAAAAGAGGTTAGGTGTCTAAAGCTTGGAGAAGAGACGGCTGAAGGGAGATATGATAGAGGTCTATAAAATCATGAGTGGAATGGAACGAGTAAATGTTAATCAGTTGTTTACTCTTTCAAAAAGTACAAAGACCAGGGGACACACACAATGAAGTTACTAAATACGTTTAAAACTAATATTGTTTTACTCAACGCATAATTTCAGCTCTGGAATTTGTCTTGTGATGAAAGCTATTAGTGAGCTATGTTTAAAAAAGGTTTGGACCAGTTCCTGGCAGAAAAGTCTATTAACCAGAAATCCACTGCATAGTTTTGGGATAAGCAGCTTGGTATCTATCTAGTCCCTTGGGATTCTGCCAAGTACCTGTAGCCTGGATTTGCCACTGTTGGAAACAGGATACTGGGCTTGATGGACCTTTGGTCTGACCCGGTATGGCATGTTCTTATGTTCTTAAGATCTTCACATTTCCTTCATCAGATACAAATCACACCAGATTCTGCTCTTGTTTTGTATATAGAAGCATTTCATTTCCATACTGTCCGTTCGTTTGGGGTTTTGTAGCCTGAATGCATGATGCTGCATTTTTTAGCATTAAATCATAGCTGCTAACTCTAGACCATTTGTCAATCTTTGCTAGATCCCGCCTCAAAGTAACACAGAAACATATAGAAACAGAAATGATAGCAGAAAAGGACCGTCTAGTCTGCCCAGCAAGTATCTGCCATGCCATGCAGGTTACTCCCCCCCCCCGTGCGGACTGCAGGAAAATATGAGGCCGGGGATTTTTTCCAAAAGCGGCCGACATTGGTTTCTATCTGACTCTCTTATGCACTTTCCCTGCAGGATGTGTTTCAACAGTTCCCATAAGCACAGCAACTCACCCTTCAGATGAACATCATGTGACCTGGAGCCTGGCAGAATTGAGCCAAACATTTTTTAACATAGATTTCACATTTTAACTAAATAACTAAGTAGTAGAACACACCCTAGACCAGAGGTGAGCAAACAGAGCTTCAGGCCCTCTTCCATCCATGTAATCGGTTCCTATCTGTCTCCAAGTCTAGTTACATCTCTCATATATATCTTGGATTCATGGTCTGATATTAAAGTATCTTGCCAACCAATCATCTCTTGAACTAGTTGCCAAATATTCTGTGAACCACACTGCCAGCCAGTGGTAGATACATACACAGTCTCTCAGACACCAACACCCACATACACTTGTTCAGACACCCACTTTGTATCTGTCTCTCTGACACAAAGGCATCCACACTTACAACACTCTTACTCTGTGTAAGGGTGTGTCATAGAGAAAGTGTGCGTAAAGGTGTCTTTCTGTGTCAGTGAGAAAGACACACACACACACACACACACTCTCTCTCTCTCTTTCTCTCTCTGTTACTCTCATTCTGTCATTGTGCTACTGCTCATATGCTCACATAGGGCCAGATTTTAAAAGCCCTGCGCCTGTAAATCCAGCTGGAACAGGGAAATCCATCGGGGCTCCCTTAGGGCCCGGCGCGCGCACAAGTGTGCCCCCCCTTGCACGCTCCAACCCCCGAGTTTATCTAATCCACTGAAAGTTAGGGTTTTTTATTTTTCTATTTTTTAATTTTTTTTGTTCAAAACAACAGTGAGAAAAGCAATATATATTGGGAAAAATATAGAAGAAACATATTAATTTAGACTTCTTAAACTTAGCTAAAGCAGGGCTCAGGAATCTGCTGGGCCCTTCAGCCAGGTCACCATGTGCTTTGAAATTATGTCTCTAACTAGATTATAGTATACCTCTAGCTGGGCAACAGTTTCAAACCACACCCAGATATCTATTAAGTACTGCTCTGTCTTACTCTCTTAACAACAGACTGGGAATAAAAACCAACAACTACCAAATATAATTCCACCTAGAAATCACATGTAAGACCCCAGCAACAAGCAATGCAGAATAAAAAACAGCAGAATAAAACACTGTCTATTGGAGAGGGTTTTTTTTATATTAATCAGCCACACACAAGACCGATAACAACACAGCACAAATATGCAATACCTATTAGGAAAACAACAATCTAGCTGCACACAAGAGCAGATTCTAAACAGTAAGAAAAGCAGTATATATTGGGAAAAATATAGAAGAAGCTATATTAATTTAGACTTTTTAAACTTAGCTAAAGCAGGACTCAGGGTGTGGTTTGAAACTGTTTTCTAATTTTTGCAGGAATCTACTCTGTTGCAGATTTTTGCATCATGTACAAAAATACAAACCTTTTCCACTCAACCAGTTTAAAACCTAGTCCTGAGGTGGCCAATTCCAGTTCTCAAGAGCCACAAACAGGCCTAGTTTTCAGGATACCCACAATGAATAAATATGAGGTTGATTTGCATACAATACAGGCAATGCATGCAAATCTACCTCATGCATATTCATGGAGGATATCCTGAAAACCAGGCCTGTTTGTGGTTCTTGAAGAACAGAGTTGGCCAACCTAGACCTAGTCAGTCATGTTAAGACCCATATAATTATCCACTACAACAGTGATATTCACTTCAGTCCTAGAGGGCTACTAACAGGTTGTGTTTTCAGGATATTCTTAATGCATATACATGAGATAGATTTGCACGCATACTGCCTCTATTGTATGCAAATCTATCTCATGCATATTCATTATAGATATCCTGAATACCTGACCTTTTTTGTGGCCCTCAAGGGCTGGGAGTGAATATTGCTGCACTACAACATCAGAAACACTGTCCCATTGGTAAGCACTAGGGCCAGTATTTCCCCCTCATGCAGGGGTTCCATTCCCAGTTGATGGAACAGTTCTCCCGCAGTAAATCCAGAATTTCCCTGCTTCTAGAAGACACCACAACTGGGATGCCCCAATCAGCATCCAGCAGATTGAAATTCCCTAGCAATAGCCTGTGATAGAGGTCTGCATATTACACCAATATAAATTACCCATAACGCTTCCTCCGTACCTCATAAACCCTGCAGTTCTGTTGCTTTAATATTATTTTTCACATATTGCATCACTCATCCCCCTTTTCTTCCTACTCTGTCTTTTCTGAATAAAATGTAGCCCATACTAACACAGTAAATGACAGTAGATAAATACCAAGTCTCCATCCAGTCTGCCCAGCAAGTCATTCAGAGATGTAACTGCTGCTTCATGCAGGTTACCCTCTCATGGCGTAACTATTTCCCACTTGCGCTTTTCCGTGACAGCCACCCCATCCAAGTTAGCCTCTTCCATGACTGCCTCTGATTTGGTGGCTGACACGGAGAGGTGGTACACGGAAAACCATGACTAGGATATAGTTATACTGGACTGCAATCTAGTCAGGAAGTGGATCCTTACCTGGTGATAAATCTCAGCATCCTTGGATCCTACTCCATAAGCTTGTTCCTTTAGAGTGAAAAAAAATTATAATTAAGAATTAGCATCACGGTCAACCAACAATACATCTAACTGGCCCTCCCATATATGAACATATTACTCCAGTCCACGAAAGATTACACTGGCTTCCAATCTCACACCGCATACAATACAAGCTTGCTATGATTACTCACTCATCTATATACAACGTACACTCCCCCCTGGATTTCTTCAATATTGAAAATCCATACCCTTTCATGGTCCCTCAGGTTGGCAAACTCAATGCTACTCAATATTCTATCTCTGAAGCTGGCCCATCTTGATGAAGCCAGAGAACGGGCCTTCTCCTTGGCAGGAAGAGTCTCCGGGAAAGAACTTTCTTTAAGAAAGCATTAATGACCCACCTCTTCAAAAATGCCTTCCCAACATGAAGCGACAACCTATTCTCCCCTACGTTACTCCCTTCCCTACTCCTCTAGTCCCCCTGAACTACCTGTAAATCTTCCCTGCGATCCCTTATGCTCATGTTATCCTATGTTTGATATTATTCATATTGTCTTAACTTCTTGACTGGCTGTGTTACTGCATTCCGGTAACTTCCATGTGTATCTGTGCTATATGATGTTTGGCTTTACCCATTTTGCTGATTCACCTAACAGTTTCTTTCATTAGCTAGTTGACATATTAGGTGTGTTATAAATGTACCCCGCTCTGAATGTAAAAAGGGCGGGCAATAAGCGCTTTTAAATAAATCAATCAATCAATCAATCAATCCATATGATAGATGGGTGGAAAACTTGGGTACATACTGCATTACTGCTCCCAGTAACGAGATGGCAGTAATTGAGTGCTTAGTTTGTTTTGCTAAACACCTTCGCCAAGTTCAGCTTTATCACCACAGGAACACTGACTCATTCATTTGAATAATTTCGGTTAATTCTCTTAAATTCTTATTTTGCAGTCAGTCACCTCCTGCTTTGCTGTACTGCACAGCAATTATAACCACGTTCAGTCCTCATTTTCAGCCGCAGTGAGTAGAGAGAAGTTCATCTTCTAAGCTACAGGTTGGCTTAAATTACTTAGATGTATTCTGCAAGCATACTGTAAGCCCTTTTCACACAACAGATTTTGTTTCTACAAGCTTTAGACAAAAGTTTGCATGAAGTCTGAAGAAAGTGGGGCGGATTTTCAGAGCCCTGCTCGCGTAAATCCGCCCAAAACCGGGCGGATTTACGCGAGCAGGGCCCTGCGCGCCGGGAAGCCTATTTTACATAGGCCTCCCGGCGCGCGCAGAGCCCCGGGACTCGCGTAAGTCCCGGGGTTCTCGGAGGGGGGCGTGTCGGGGGCGGGCCCGGTCGTCGCGGCGTTCCGGGGGCGTGTCGGCAGCGTTTTGGGGGCGGGTACGGGGGCGTGGCTACGGCCCGGGGGCGTGGCCGCGCCCTCCGTACCCGCCCCCAGGTCGCGGCCCGGTGCGCAGCAGGCCCGCTGGCGCGCGGGGATTTACGTCTCCCTCCGGGAGGCGTAAATCCCCCGACAAAGGTAAGGGGGGGGTGTAGACAGGGCCGGGCGGGTGGGTTAGGTAGGGGAAGGGAGGGTAAGGTGAGGGGAGGGCAAAGGAAAGTTCCCTCCGAGGCCGCTCCGATTTCGGAGCGGCCTTGGAGGGAACGGGGGGGAGGCAGCGCGGCTCGGCGCGCGCAGGCTATACAAAATCGATAGCCTTGCGCGCGCCGATCCAGGATTTTAGTGGATACGCGCGGCTTCGCGCGTATCTACTAAAATCCAGCGTACTTTTGCTTGAGTCTGATGCGCAAGCAAAAGTAGGCTAATCGCGCTTCTTTTAAAATCTACCCCAGTATGTGCAAATCATTCCTTTTCCATGTGAGATCTTCCTAGTAAGAACATAAGAACTTATCATACTGGGTCAGACTGAGGGTCCATCAAGCCCAGCACCCTGTTTCCAACAGTGGTCAATCCAGGTCACAAGTACCTGTCAGGATCCCATACAGTAAATAGATCCCAATGCTGCTATCGTGCAGTGATAAATTGTGGCTAATCGCAGGGAGGATAACTTTAAAACAATTGTGTGCGAGCCTATTTGCATGTACAAATGGGTTTGCATGCTCACCAGCATGTATTTTATATCATGCGCACAAATGCATGTGCACAGTCTAAATAAGTGCCACTTTAATGTGAATGTTGCATGTGGACTTTTGCCTACATTTGCACATGGTTTCGCAGTGTATGTGCAAATTTGCTCATACTGTCCACATGCACGCTTCTGTGTCGTGCAACACCCAGGGGTGCGGTCTAGCAGAAATGCCGGCACCTACATGCCAGCCCAACTTCACTGCCAGGGATGTCGCCCGCTTGGCGTCCCTACTGGTGGAGCATGAGGTGGACCTATTCCTCATTCCCAGGGTGCACAAGCAGGCCTGGTGTTTGATCAGGATCTTATTCAACTCTAGAGCAGCATACCCATGTGGAGTAAGTAGAATGTGGATAGTAGGAATAGGGTCGGGTCAGGATGTGCAAAGGGGGTCACTAGGGGTCTCTAGAGGTATGGAGGTGAGGGCAGGTTCAGATTTGTATGGGGGGTCACTAGGAGGTCTCTAGAGGTATGGAGGTGAGGGCAGGTTCAGATTCATATGGGGGTCACTAGGAGGTCTCTAGAGGTATGGAGGTGAGGGCAGCTTCAGATTTGTATGGGGGGGTCACTAGAGGTCTCTAGAGGTATGGAGGTGAGGGCAGGTTCAGATTTGTATGGGGGGTCACTAGGAGGTCTCTAGAGGTATGGAGGTGAGGGCAGGTTCAGATTCATATGGGGGTCACTAGGAGGTCTCTAGAGGTATGGAGGTGAGGGCAGGTTCAGATTCATATGGGGGTCACTAGGAGGTCTCTAGAGGTATGGAGGTGAGGGCAGCTTCAGATTTGTATGGGGGGGTCACTAGAGGTCTCTAGAGGTATGGAGGTGAGGGCAGCTTCAGATTTGCATGGGGGTCACTAGAGGTCTCTAGAGGTGAGGAGGTGGGGGCAGGTTCTGGTTTACATGGGGGTCAATAGGGGGGGTGCTCTAGGGGCATGTGAGTGGGGGACAGGTTCAGAATCCAAATATAATAGGAAGTTGGGGGAATTCTAATTCTCCAATTTAACAGATGGTTTGTTGTCTAGGTGAGCAGAAGAGAGCCATTTGGCTAGTCTAAAAGTTATTTTCGGCCTGGCAATTTCCGCCTGCTCCTCTGGGCTTCCAGCTCAATGGGAACCAGCTCCTGTTGGGCTATGATGCCACCTGCCTTTATTCAGAACTACCCAGGGGATCTCCTTTTATTTCATTTCCTCCTGACTCCACTCTAACCCAGCTGAGGACTGTTGCAGCCTTCGCCTCGTAGACACATTTAAGGAACCCTGCTAATATGGACCTTAATTGTGTCTACGAGGCAAAGGCTGTTGAATTATATCTGAGACTCTGTCTCCCGAGGCAGCATATCTGCCCTGGCCAGCCTGGGGAGCAATAACCCAGGTCCTCCACATGACAGCCTCCAGACTGACCCCTCTCCCCAGAAAGAGTGTTAGGGCCAAAATGGGTTGTGAGGTAGCTTTCCTTGGACAGGGCTTCCTGATGTGTCTGGGACCATGCATTTTGAGCTTCTGCAGGAGAAAAATGATGTCAGCTTACCCAGCCATTTGCAGGGACTCGGATACACTACTGTTCCTGTGCTACTACTGAAATATAAAACAAATTCCCCGATTAACCTCAGGGATCTGTCTTCAGACCAATCTGACACAGGATCCACTTGAATATAACACACATTGTCCAATCACTTGATAGGATAAGAAGGTAGCTTGCATTTTGGGCATAAGAGAATCTCCTGGACTAAGGTCTTTGAATTCGCTATCAGAATTTAGTTATGGGGGTGTATCTAGCCTTTTCTTTACTTGATTTTGATATTCTGCCTTGTATGGGCATCCTGAAATGGATTTCAATAAACATTGAAATATCAGATAAGGATCCAAATATAATGCAAAAAATAAAAAAAATAAAGAAATTGAAACAAAAAATACCTTAATAACACAAATACCATACAATTAAAATTTGAAAAACAGCAGATTTATCCAATATTCAGAGTAAACAAAGTATTTACCTTGGAAAGGCCTGCATGAATAGCCAAGCCTTCAACCTTCATCTAAAGCAGCGGTTCTCAACCTATGGGTCGCGACCCCGGCGGGGGTCGAACGCCCAAAACACAGGGGTCGCCTTGTGTCGCGCGCTCCCGGTCTCTCCCGCTGCCGTTGCCGCCGGGCTGTCAGCACGTTCAAGCCCAGCGGGAACGGCAGCGGCGCTAGAAGAAGCTGTGCACCCATGGCTGGGCCTTTTCTTCTTCCTGCGCCTGCCCCCCCCTCCCGTGACCCGGAACAGGAAGTGAATCGCGGTGCACGGGAAGGAGAGAGAGCCGCGCGAAAAAGTAGCAGCAGCGGCTGCAGCATCGGTCCTCGAGCAATAGAAGCAGCCGGTAATGGAGAAAGGAGACAGCAGCATGAGCCTCCCGCGGCCGATGGGATTCTTCTTTCTTGGCCAGCGGAGGCTGCTGCAGCTCCCATTTGTGCTCGGGGGGGGGGGGGGGGGGGGAAGGAAGTGAGTGAGAGAAAGAGAGAGAAGCAGCCAGCCAGCCTGTGTGATTGACTGGTCAGAGAGCTGATGTGTGTGTGTATGTGAGAGACAATGAAAGTGATTGCTCAGGGAGATGACTGATGTGTATGTGAGAGTGTGAGACATTAGTCAGGGAGGTGACTGATGTGTGTGTGTGAGAGAGAGAAAAAGCATGGAAGTGAGAAGTCTGGGTATGTGAGAAAGCATGGGCGTAAGAAGCCTGGTGTTGTGGGGGTGAAAGAAAGCATGGGAGTGAGAAACCTGGGTGAGTGTGCATGCATGAGAGAGAGAGACTGCTTGGTAAGGTGATGGTGCGTGTGAGAGAAAAAGACTGGTGTGTGTGTGTGTGTGAATATGAGAGAATGTGATTCAGGGAATGAGAAGCCTGTGCACGTGGAGAGAACAAGCATGGGAGTGAGAGACTGGTGAGTGAGTGAGTGAGTGTGTGTGTGTGTGTGTGAGAGAGAGAGACAGAGAAAGTGATTATGAGAGTGAGAAGCCCATATATGTAAGTAGAACACGGGAGTGGGAAGCCTGTGTGTGTGTGTGTGTATGGCATGAGAGAAACTGTTCAGGAAGGTGACTGGTGTGTGTGTGTGTGTGAGAAAGTGATTATGAGAGTGAGAAGCCCGTATATGTAAGTAGAACACGGGAGTGGGAAGCCTGTGTGTGTGTGTGTGTATGGCATGAGAGAAACTGTTCAGGAAGGTGACTGGTGTGTGTGTGCCAAAGACTGTTTGGGAGATGATTGGTGTGTGAGAGACAGAAACTGGTCATGGGGGCATGACTGGTATGGTGTGTGTGTGTGAGAGACATGGGCACTAAGGAAGAGGACCATAAGTATAGAGCTTAGCTTCTACTGCTGCTTTTGGTGAGTGCCACGGCCTGCAGGGAAGGGGAGTAGGAGAGCTGCTGGAGGGGGTAAGTAAAGGTGGCTTTTTAAGTTTATTTTTCTTGACTGCCATTTTAATTGTGTGATGTCTGCTTTTTTGAAATATTTTATTGGTGTTTGGAGAATGTTTAATAGTTTTTATGAGTTTTTAATTGTTGGATGTTCATAGCTGTTTTGAAACATTTATTCTGCTTATTAGTATAGTTTTACAATTATTTCTGTGTGGGGATATATAGCTGCTTGCTAGTTCTGTTTTCCTAATAAGAGGTGTATTGGTTTTTAGGACCTGATTTAATATTTGTAGTGTTGCCTTTTCATAGATAGGGTTGCTCCTGTTTGAGTGTATTCCATAATACAGGTGTAACTGTGTGCGGATTAGTTTATGTGCATTACTACAGATCCTGGGAGTATGTTAGGTCGGTTCTGTGTCTGTTACCGAGATGAGATATTTTGCTAGCATGTAAGCGTTTGTATCGGTCTTATTTGTTGTGTTTTCTCAGAGGACATGCATTGGTGGTAAACTGCTGTCTTTTCATAAGTAGGGCTATTGAGCCTGGAAATAGAAGGAGTTTGAGTTGCTGTTACTGAGATGTCACTAGAAACAGAATATCTTTTTTGTAGGGTGAGTTGTATGGGGAATGTCATAATTCTGCTTTACATCCATTATTGTGGGTCAGGGGGGTTCCTGTGGATACAAACTGTACTTTTACATCTAGCCCTGTGACGATCATGGGTCAGTGTGCCATGCATGTGAGAACCTATGGTGAGTTGAGTTACATTCACATTATAAATGTCATAATTAAATGATAAGTGTGCACTAAAATCCAACCCCATCCATAACCCCGCCCCCATATGACCAAAGCCCCGCCCTCACCCCACCCTCACGGGGCGAGGGCGGGGCGAGGGGTCACCGCAACATGAGGAACTGTATTGCGGGGTCACGGCATTAGAAAGGTTGAGAACCACTGATCTAAAGGCTGAGCCTTTAGAGCCTGTGAGCGGATATCTAGAGGAAGAGCAAGATGCACAAAAGCAGAGCAATGAGTGCACTCCTACGTGATCACAGATGGTGGTGGGACCTGTAATAATCCTTGTTACGGGAACTGTAGTGATCATATGGACCATCATGCACCAGGAGATCAAAAAAGTGCTCAGGTCCAGTGTGGCTTAGACGAATAGAGAGAACCTTATATCAGATCCAAGTAACCATTGAAGCTCTTCCAGAACTGGAATAATAAGGTATTTGTGGTCCACATTCAGAGGC
This sequence comes from Rhinatrema bivittatum, assembly GCF_901001135.1. Classification (NCBI taxonomy): domain Eukaryota; kingdom Metazoa; phylum Chordata; class Amphibia; order Gymnophiona; family Rhinatrematidae; genus Rhinatrema; species Rhinatrema bivittatum. The sequence goes on from NC_042622.1 coordinate 15,932,805, forward strand.
ATTTAGCTGGATTTTATTTATTCAATCTTATATACTGGCTTTCAAGTTCATTTCAAGGCGGTTTACATTGATTGAAGTTGCAGTAGCAACCTTCAAACACATATATACTAAAAACAAAACATGGTACATGACTAAAATACATTAAAACCAAAAGCTAGCTGACTAAAAATATATTAAACTAAACCCTTTCAAATCCCAACAATTCTGCCACATCTTCCCAGGTACCCCCCTTCCCTCCACCCATCCATCTACCCTCCTCCCCTCCACCCACCCATCTCCCCTCCTTCCCTCTTAGACTCTCCTCCTCACAAGTTGTGCTTTCTACTTCAGAGATCCCTCAGAAAGGGTAAGTAGGGGGTCACAGGGATGTGGGGTGCAGGGCCACTTTTTTTGTTTGCTAAAAGCATGCCTTATTTGCCAAACTGAAAATATCTGAATAATTTCTGGATATTTTTTGGATGGATCGATGTTTCAATTTGGTTCCAACGAACTAAACTGAAAATCGACTTGCTTGCCATGTTTTTACCCATTTAGATAAATATAATGACACCCATCACCGAATTGTTTTTCATTTACTGAGGGTACAGATTAGCTTACACAGTAAATCTTCTAGCCGGAAGTGCATTTGGGGATTAGTGCCTTCACTTTAGCATGGTTTACGGCATCTAACCAAAGAAAGCAGCTTTCTAAATCACTATTATATGCTGGGGATTTACCGTTCTCCAGACCTCTGCTGGTAACATAGAAATGACCAAGTGGTCCATCCAGTCTGTCCAGCAAGCTTATGGTGGCATCAGCTGCACCATACAAGTTACCCCTAGATTCTTCCAAATACTATAATATCACATGGATAATGCCCGTAATAAGAAAAAGAAGTGTATTTATGGTAATTTCAGAACTACTACATGTAGCTACTGCTGAGTGAGAAAGAGAGAGAGAGAGAGAGTGAGAGAGAGAACCTCTTTATAGAGTCTTCATAGTAGTCAACTATTTATATCACTGTAGGAGGGCTTATAGGAGGGCCAGCTAACAGCTGGAGGTGAGGTGGTGGTTTAGGGTTTAGGGCCCAGTTTTACATGCAGAGAGAGACGTACAAACAGAACTGTACCCTCGCTGAAGATTTGATATCATTTCTACTATGTTCTTTCGCTAGAAATCTCATCTTTCTGAGACTTTCCTCACTCCAAATGACGTCAAATCTTCACCGAGGGTACAGTTCTGTTCGTACGTCTCACTCTGCTTGTAAAACTGGGCCATAAACCTCTCCTCATAAGTCATTTGGTGGAGACACCCCCCCCCCCCCCCCAGCATTTTTGTCAACCTTCTCTGAACCGCCTGCATCCTATCTTGGTCCCTTTTGAGATACGGTATCCACAATACTTCAGGTGAGGCCTCACCAAGGACCTGTACAAGGGGATTATCAGCTCCTTTTTCTTATCTATGTCAGATGATCTTCTGTTTTGAATGTTTGAATGTGAACCATTGTGATCTACACAAAGATATTGAATAGGACCGGGCCCAACACCGATCCTTGCGCACTCTGCTTAATACCGCTCTCTCTTCAGAGTAGGTTCCATTTACCATCACACACTGTCTTCTATCCGTCAACCAGTTTTTAATCCACGCCACCACTTTGGCGCTCACTCCCAAGCTTCTCATTTTATTCACAAGCCTCCTATGCGGGACTGTATCAAAAGCTTTGCTGAAATCCAAGTAGACCACATTGAGCGCTCTTCCTCGATCCAATTCCCTAGTCACCCAATCAAAAATGTCAATCAGATTTATCTGAGAGGACCTTCTCCTGATGAATCCATGCTGCCTCAGGTCCAGCAATGCTCCTGACTGTAGATAGTTCACTATCCTTTCCTTCAGCAGGGTCTCCATTACTTTTCCCACCACCGAGGTGAGGTTAACCGGCCTGTGGTTTCCAGCCTCCTCTCTGCTCCCACTATTGTGAAGCGGGACCACCACCGCTCTTCTCCAATCCCGCGGCACCGCTCCCATTTCCAGGGATCTATTGAACAGGTCCTGCAGGGGACTCGCCAGCACATCTCTGAGCTCCCTCAGTATCCTGGGATGAACCTCATCCTGCCCCATGGCTTTGTCCACTTTCAGATTTCTTAGCTCTTCCCATACATTCTCTTCTGTAAACTGAGTTTCATCTACTCCACCCCTCTCCAATGTCTTGTTAATTAGCGACGGTCTTTCTCCAGCATATTCTTTAGTGAACACCGAACTGAAGTATTAGTTTAATATTTCTGCCATTTCTTCATCTGTTTCCACCCATTGATCCTTGTCACCTTTCAATTTCACTATACCTCTTTGGACCTTTCTCTTTTCGCTGATGTATCTGAAAAATGTTTTGTCCCCTCTGTTTATTTCTCTGGCAAGCCTTTCTTCCACTTGACTTTTTGCTTTCTTGATTACTTTCTTCGTTTCCTTCAGTTTCACCAGATATTCTTCCCTGTGATCTTCCCTTTGGATCCTTTATACGTCTTGAATGCTGTTCTTTTTGCTTTTATTTTTTCATCCACCTCCTTTGAGAACCAGATCGGTTTCTTGTTTCTCTTACTTTTGTTTACTTTTCTAACATATAGATTTGTTGCTTTTGTAATTGCTCATTTTAGCTTGGCCCTCTTGTTCCACCTCTCTCATTTTCTCCCAGCCTTCTAGTTCTACCTCCAGGTACTTCCCCATTTCGATAAAGTCGTATTTTTGAACTGCAAAACTTGGGTCTTTGTATGACTTCTCTGTATCCTATTTGCGATATCAAACCATACCATTTGATGATCACTGGTGCTGAGGTGGGCACTCACCTGGACTTAGAGACTTTATCCCTGTTAGTGAGCACTAGGTAGAGTATAGCTCCCTCCCTTGTGGGTTTATTACCATTTGTTTGAACAACGCCCCTTGCAGGGCATCCACTATCGCTCTACTTCTGATAGATTCTGCAGAAGGGATTCTCCAGTCTATGTCCTGCAGATTAAAATCTCCAACAATCAACACTTCTCCCTTCTTTCCCACCTTTTGGATGTCTTTGACCTGATCTCTGTCTAGCTCTTCCATTTGAGCTGGAGGCCTGTAACCCACTCCAGTAATAATGGATGCACCATTATCTTTTTTTAGGCTGGCCCATAATGCTTTTCTCTACCTCAATTTCCTTGTGATTCAGTTACTTGTATATTGTTTTTGACATAAAGAGCTAGTCCTCCCCCTTTTCTGTCTTCTCTGTCCTTCCTTAACAAGTTATAGCCTGGTATGGCCATATCCCAATCATGAGAATCCGTGAACCAGGTCTCCGTAACAGCAACAATGTCTTAGAAAATGAGGCAACTGCCTGAGCATCCTAGTATAAAAAATGCATGGCATTCTACATTACACATATCACATGCGACGTAAAGTTCATATAAGCCATGTCAAGGTCATAGGAGATCTACCGACTGTGCATGCAGTGATTCCTAGTGATACATCACAACAGGTAGTGAAGCAACACCATCTCAACGCAGCAAATGTTCGGTGCTGATGTACCATATTGTGACTTCATATGATCCATTACAGCCTACAGGACCTTTCAGAAGAATGCATGTCTGTGCCATGACTTAATAAATAGAGGTGTTCTCCACGCATACCAGGTTTTCACCTGTTCAAGTTTTCATCAGCTCCTGCTTACTCAGCAAAGCACAGATGTAGCCTAACAGAAAATGGCACCCATTAGCCATTTCTCTCAGGGGAGGTGTTTCCTGCTTACCCTCTGTCTTTAGAATTATCTCTAATATCCCCCCATCAGTCCAAGAATACTGACAAGTCACAATCCCGAAAAGCTGGGGCTCTGAGTGCATGCAGAGCCGGTGCTAACATTTTCGCTGCCCTGTGCGAAAAGGTGCTGTGCTGCTCCCCCCCAGAACCACCGGTTCTGGTTTTTCTTTTTCTCTTTTCAACACAAAATTTTGGTTGTCTTCCGCAATAACCAACACATTATAGAAACTGTCAGTCTCACACTCTGTCCCAGACCCCCTGTCGCTGCTGAAAAAAAGCCCTGCTCCCTCCGACAATCTAAACCGTCAAAATAGACCCACTCCCGTGAACCTATTTTACCTCATCTACGAGTCCAAAATTTCTATATTGCGCAGGCATCTTTACCCAAAGTACTGTGAGCAGGACAGGAGCTCCGGCTGGGGTTAGCGGAAACAGAGCTACCCTGCGAGTGAATACAATGAAACATCATCTTTAGGTCTATACAAGCACACGGGCATGGACGCCTCTGCCAATATAGAAAAGGTGTCCCTAACCCTAATATAAGGACTGGAAGCAAGCATAGGTTGTCACAGGGCAGTAGTCAAGTTGGGTTGCGTGTGCGATTAGCCAAGTGAAGGATATAAGTAATATTCCGAACCATTTCCTTCCTTCCTGCTCCCTGTTAGATATATATATAGCATTTTGCTTTCAGGTACTATTCTTAATTAGTGTCTTGTCTGCAGAAAGGCATTTTTCAGCTCTCACTGAGCAGTGAGTAGCTTTTGTGAGCGTGCTACGTGCAGTGTTTTACTTTATAATAGAAAGAAAAGTTGCTTCTAATTAAACCCAGGTCAATTTACCATCTCGGAGTTGTAAGTGGCGTGGTAGAATATTCACAGTAAACTTAATGGGACAATTATTCAGGTAATTCTTGGAAAATGCTCTGAGCTGCATAGACTCCGGCACTTGCAGTTGCTTAATGCATAGTTACAGCTCTTTACTCAGGACCTGGGGCCTGACTTGGATTTTAATTTAGTTTGATAATTTGAATATAATTCCAGTGGACGCTTTTTCTTTACAAAACTAACTTTTAAGTTAATCACTGAGCTAATTAGCTGCTTCATTTCAGAAGCAGCTCAGTGACAAGCCATGCTTCAGGTTGCGTATGTAGACACACACGCATTTTCTCTTTTCAGGAAACTCCTGTTTCTAAGCTAAAATCCTGCTTTACGTTTTCCTAGCAGGGTGAAAATGGCTTTTGGAAGCTTAGGATACGTTCTTCTTTTGCCATTCTGACAACCTCACCTTTCAATCCGAATGTTTATTTCCAAACTTACCAGAAATGGTGGGGACCACAATGATGCTCAATGCCCCGTGAACTGCCGGAGGCCGATTCCAACGCCTTCTCGATCAGCCGCATTCGCGGCCCAGGGCAGCAGCTGAGAGGCCATCTTGCCTGCTCTCTTGTATTGTTTAACAGAGACTTTGGTCTGGGTTAGCCTTCAGGGACAATACAAACAATTCCAAGACAAGAGAAGAGAAAATAAAGAGAATGGCATAACTGATATTAGATTAAAGTAGCTCTAACTTTCAACCCTGCCTCAATAAACAGAAAACTAACTTGAAACAAAAATGTCCTGCCATTATTAAAGCTGTATAAATGTTTGACACCAGCTTTTCATTTCAAAGGTGTCTTTTCATGTGTCTATTGAATGAATAAAAGGAAAGCTTTGATTATTGCAGGCTGATTTCGAAATATCGTCTTTAGCTCTCATCTCAAGCCTTAGCTATTTCCTCTGGGACAAGATACCATCAAATCTCAGATAATAATAGAGTTTTGCTTTTCATTCCAATCTCCTATAACCTTTCCCTCTACCTAGTTGTAGAATAAATGAAACTAATTTTCTGCGTCTAGGAGCTATGCGGAAACTGAATCAATATAATGAATGTAGAGGGGCCGTGAATTTCTCACAATTCAATTTAGTGTGTTGAATGTGTGAGTTAATCTTCTCTGTGGGGGCTAGCTCTCAGATTTAAGAGGGAAAGGGTATTAGGATAACGAATCTCTGCTGAAACCATTATCAGTATATAATATAGGGAGGCACAGGAGGTGCTACAGGCAACTTAGGTCTTCTTCTAATCTTGGGCATCAACTCAGACATAGAAACCCAGAACATGACAGGAGTTAATGACTACAAGGCTCATCGTCCACTTCAGTGGTTCCCAAGACTGTCCTGGAGGAACCCCAGCCAGTCAGGTTTTCAGGATACACGCAATGAATATGCATGAGGAAGATTTGCATGCACTGCCTCAGGATACACGCAATGAACATGCATGATGAAGATTTGCATGCAGTGAATATGCATGAGGAAGATATGCATTTCAGGATACACACAATGAATATGCATGAGATAAATTTGCATGCAAATTTATCTCATGCATATTTATTGTGTATCTCCTGAAAACCTGATTGGCAGGGGTCCTCCAGAACAGGCTAATTATTTTCCCTTCCTACTGCAATACCAGAGACCCTTATTGAATTTCAGTTCTACTTTCACTTTCCCATTACTAAGGATCTTCTATGCTTGTCTCAAGCTTTCTTGAATCTGTTACTGTTCTAGCCTTCTTCACTTCCACTGTGAGCCTATTCCATGCATCCATCTCCCGTTTTTGTAAAGAAATGCTTCCCTATATTGCTCCTGGGTCTGTCCCTGTCCAGTTATTTACAGTATCGGGAACCTTTGTTCTAGAACTACTTCTGAACTCACTTTCCCATCAAATTTACAGATGACACAAAATCATTCAAAGTGGTTAAATTACAAGAGGGTTGTGAAAAACTGCAAGAGGACCTTTCAAAACTGGGAGATTGGGCATGCAAATGCAAAATGAAATTTAATGTGGACAAGTGCAAAATCCGCAAGGCCCAGCTGCACGCGTAACGAAGTGCCGGGCCAAAGAACAGGGGCGGGGAGGGGAAGTCCAGGGAGCGGCAGGGTTTGAGGCACCGGTACAGCGGCCATTTGCTGCTGTGCCAGGGAAGTGCGCACCGGCACTCTGCCGGCGTGCGCAACTTGCTACTGCTCCTGTTGTGGAGCAAAAGGTAAAAATAAAACAGGGGTAGATAGGATAGGGATGGGGAAGGAAGGTTAGGGTAGGGGATAGGGAAGTTCCCTCCCAGTCCGCTCCTTAATTGGAGCGGACTGGGAGGGAACTGGGGAAGGCTGGGATACGTCACTGCACGGTTTGCATTAATTTCCCTCCCTTGCACACGCCGCGCACACATGCACGCGCGGATTACAAAATCCAGCATGCATGTGCATGCAGCCCAATGATTTTATAACATATGCGCTCCGGCGTGCACATGCTATAAAACCACTGCGTCCATGTGTGTGCGCCAGGAAGTGCGTGCACATGGATCCTCGTGCGCGCATGTATTAAAATCTACCCATTAGGGTACACAATGTAAGGTTCCACATTAGGAGTCACCACTCAGGAAAAGGATCTAGGTGTTATCGTTGAAAATATGTTGAAATCTTCTGCTCAGTGTGCAGCAGCAGCCAAGAAAGCAAAGAGAATGCTGGGGATTATTAGGAAAGGATTGGAGAATAAAACAGAGAATATCCTAATGCCTCTGTATCACTCCATGGTGCAACCTCATCTTGAGTATTGTGTGCAGTTCTGGTGACCACATCTCAAGAAAGATATAGCAGAATCAGAAAAGGTACAGAGAAGGGCAACCAAGATGATAAAGGGGATGGAATGATTCCCTTCTGAGGAAAGGCTAAAGAGGTTAGGACTCTTCAGCTTGGAGAAGACAGAGCTGAGGGAGATATGATAGAGGTCTATAAAATAATGAGTGGAATGGAATGGGTAAATGCGAATCAGTTGTTTACTCTCTCAAAAAATACATAGACTAGGGGATATGTCATGAAGTACTTTTAATACAAATAGGAGAACATATGTTTTTACTCAATGCATAATTAAACTCTGGAATTCATTGCCAGAGGATGTGGTGAAAGCTCTTAGTGTAGCTGCATTTAAAAAGGGTTTGGACAAATTCCTGGAAGCAAAGTCCATAAATTATTATTAAGGTGGACTTGGGGAAATCCACTGTTTATCCCTGAGATAAGCAGCATGGAATCTATCAACCTTTTAGGATCCTGCCAGGTACTTGTGACCTGGATTGGCCACTGTTGGAAACAGGATGCTGGGCTCGATGGATCTTTGGTCTGACCCAGTATGGCATGTTCTGATGTTCTTATATTGTTATCTCAAATAGAACCAAACTATCCCATGTGTGTAACTACATCATGAAAATCTGAGTAACGCTTAATCCCTTCCAACTGAGTCCCATTTATACAGCAATTGAAGTCTTAGCTGTTATGAATGCAATCCCAATTCAGAATATAATTAGGATCAATGCTATTTTACTCTACTTGGGCACATACAAATAAAATTAAACAACTGTAGGTGACCTTTATTTCTACATTTCTTATGTTCAATAGCCAGATTTAGATTGTGTATTGTTTGCTAAAATAAAACCAGCAAAAGTATTTCAGTAATAATAACTCTGGGGATTTTTGGCCCCCCTTTCCAAAGGATGCTGGAGGTGATTTGCAGCTTGGAGATTCCCATCCCGAAGATTTTATAATCTAAGTGGTGGGTTACCTGCAGCAGCTCAGGATAAAGTGCCTTGCACAGTGAGGGGTAGTGGGGGAAAGCAAGATCAGAGCAGTGGCGTAGCCACGGGTGGGCCTGGGTGGGCAGCTGCCCACCCAATTTAGACCCAGGCCCACCCAACTGACACCGGAACTGCAAGGCTGTCGCGGGATACCATCCCCGTGACAGTGAAGAGGAGAACCCACGCCTCGCGCGCCATCACGGCACACATGGGGAAGCGGTCCTACAACCATATGGCCGCCCGATCTTCCTGTTTGGGGGGGGGGGGGAGGAGAGCGGAAGCGCCGCGCACAGCTTCCGCTCCCCCCCCCCAGCAGGAAGATCGGTCGGCCGTATGGCTCGAAGATAGCAGGAGGCCAGTGGCTGCAGGAGAGGCAGCTGATCTTCCTGCTCTGGGGGGAGGAAGCGGAAACTGTGCGCGGCGCTTCCGCTCTCCTCCCCCCCCCCCCACAAACAGGAAGATCGGTCGGCCATACGGCCCGAAGATAGCAGGAGGCCAGCTGATCTTCCTGCTCTGGGGGGAGGAAGCGGAAACTGTGCACAGGCTTGAATGTGTATGTGAGGATGAGAATGGGAGCCTTGTGTGTGTGTGGGTGAAAATCGGACCCTGGGTGTGTATGGGAGTGAGAATGGAGTCTTGAATGTGTGTGGGTGATAATGGAAGCTTGAATATGTGGGTGAGGATGGAAGCTTGAATATGTGGGTGAGGTTGGAAGCTTGAATGTGTGTATATATGGGTGAGAATGGGAGCCTGGGTTTGTGTGTGTGTGTGGGTGAGAATGGAAGCTTGAATATGTGGGTGAGGATGGAAGCTTGAATGTGTATATATATATGGGTGAGAATGGGAGCCTGGGTTTGTGTGTGTGGGTGAGAATGGAAGCTTGAATATGTGGGTAAGAATGGGTGCTTGAAAGTGTGTATGTGTGGGTGAGAATGGGACCTTAAATGTGTGTATGTGTGGGTGAGAATGGGAGAATGGGTTTGTGTGTGTGGATGAGAATGGGTGCCTGGATGTGCGTCTGTGTGTGCATAAGAATATAAGCCTGGGGAGGGGTGAGAAAGTGAGAGCTTGTATGTGTGTCTGCAGAGAATGTGAGCTGGGGGGGGGGGGGGGGGGAGAGCATATGAGAGTTAGAGCCTGAGTGTGTGAGGGAGTCTGTGAGAGAAAGCATTTATGTATATATGTGTGTGTGTGTGTGGAAGGGAAGAAGACAGTAGTAGAAAAGACACTGAAGAGGAATTAGGAAATGAGCGACAAGGGAAAAAATGGGAAAGAGAGACCAGGACCAACTGATTAGAAAAATACAAAGATCAGACAACAAAGGTAAAAAAAAATATATGTATATATATATATATAGAGAGAGAGAGAGAGATGTTAGCAATTTAAATATCAATAAATGCTAAATTTATAAACCCAAACAATATAACATGAAAAAATTATGAATTCAAAAAAAGACCTGTTATATGGATGTCAATAATCTGAGTGTACCTTCATACGATGCTGTAAAAAAATACGGCTATCGTGACTGTGAAGCCTATGTGTAGGCTTTAAAAATCATTAGGTACCCCAGTGTTGGAATGCAAACTTTTGTAGTGCTCACTGTCCACTGTGCAATTGTTGCTAAAATGATCACGTGGATACTGTTGCAATATTCACTTATCTCAAAATTATAGTCGGTCTTGCCTCAGCCTGAGGCAAGAGCAGGCTGCTGTCAGATGCTTTTCAGAGGTTCTTATAAGCAGTTAACATACTGTCAATTACTTATGGAGATTAGGGGAGGAGAAATGGAAAGATGGTTATGCTCAGAGGGAACAGAAAATGCAAGCTATTAATCAGTGGTATTTTAATGCACACCGTGCATATAGAGCTATACAGTATATAGAGACAGGCAGCTACGTCTCACTTGTAAAGAATATGCATAGAAGTGCTTAGGAAGGACGGTGATTCAGAATTTGAAATCAGATTGCTGACTCTCTGAAAACTAAGGGTACTTAAAGAATGGGGACCAGTGTCCAGTTAACTTTACATTTTAACTCTTTTATACATTAGTTAAAAAAAACCCTCAAAACCTCTTCATCCCCAGCTACCACCTGCCTCACAAAACAAAGTACAAAATCCATCATAAGGATGGAAAAGCAACAAGGAAATAGGCAATACATGATACATGAATATGTCTGATTTTGCTTCCTAAGAGCGTGAAACCTGATTTTTTTGTTTCAGGAAGTTAACAATCTTGAACTTCCACCAAAGAGAGAAGCAAATAAAGAAGTATATACTGAACATCTTTATAATCTATAAATAAATTAGCACACACACACACACACACACACACACACACTCATCTACACTCACATACACACACACACACCTACGCTCACATACACACACTCACACACACATACACACTCACACACACACACACCTACACTCACATACACACACTCACACACACATACACACTCACAAACACACACACACACACTCATCTACACTCACATACACACTCACACACACATTTATTTTGTGGATGATATCAAAATCTGCAAAAGTTAGACAGCCAGGAAGGTATGGAAAACATGAGGACTCTAGCAAAGCTCGAGGAATGGTCTAGGGTCTGGTAACTGAGATTTAATGCTAAAAAATGCAGTCATTCATTTGGGTTGCAGAAACCCAAGGGAGTGGTATGGTTTATGGAGTGAAATTCTATGCACAAAACAAGAGCAGGATCTGGAAAAATTCATATCTAATGATCTCAAGGTGGCCAAACAGGTGGATAAGGCAATAGCAAAATCCAGAAAGCTGCTTGGCTGCACAGGGAGAGGAATGGTCAGCAGAGGAAGGGAGGTGACACTGCCCCTGTGTAGGTCCCTGGTGAGACCTCACTTGGAATACCGAGTACAGTTCTGGAGACCCCACCTTCTAAAGGATATAAACAGGATGGAGTTCGTCCAGAAGGAGGCTGCTAACATGGTCAGTGGTCTTCCTTCTAAAGCATATGGGGATAGACTTAAAGATCTAAATATGCACACCCTACAGCAGAGTTTCCCAACTACCTCTGAAGCAGGCTTCCCAAACTCTTAGCCAGTGTGACCGAATTTTAGCACATGACCTCAGAGGATGACCACGTCAAATTAGCATGGGTGTGGTCCCTCTCCAGCAATCACTTCTTCCCTCCCTGCACACCCCCAGCTGATCCCCTCTTTTTGACCTCCTCTCCTCCAGGGGACCCTTTCTCACCATCCACTCTCTCAGCTCGCCCCTCTCTATCACTGACTCCAGCCCTTTTCACATTCCCTCAAACTGATTCTCTCTCATCCCCAAGCCTTTCTAACCCCCACGTGGCCTTCTGTCATCCCCTACTTCTCACCTTATTTCCTCTTCATTCATCCTCCATCCCTTCTCTCACCTCCCAGTCTCTCAAATTCCCTCCCCACAGCTAATCTCTTCTTATCCTCATTTTCTCTTACATCCTCCACACCTAAGAAGTTGCCATACTGGATTAGACTGAGGGTCAATCAAGCCCAGCAACCTGGCAAGTATCCAAACATTAAATAATGCCAGTGATAAGCAGTGGCTATTCCCTAAATCAACTTGACTAATAGCAGTTTATGAATTTCTCCTCTAGGAACTAGTCCAAACCATTTTTAAACCCAGATAAGCTAACTTCCTTAACCACATCCTCTGGCAAAAAAAAATTCCAGAACTTAATTGTGCGTTGAGTGCTACTTGCTAATTTCATGGAGTGCCCCCTAGTCCTTTTAATATCTGAAAGAGTAAATAACTGATTCACATCTACTCGTTCAAGGCCTCTCATGATCTTAAAGACCTCTATCATATCCCCCCTCAGCAGTCTCTTCTCCAAGCTGAAAAGTCCTAACCTCTTCAGCCTTTCCTCATAGGGGAGCTGTTCCATTCCCCTTATCATTTTGGTAGCCCTTCTCTGTACCTTCTCCATCATCACAACTATGGGGTAGATTTTCAAAAAACGCGAATAGGCGTACTTTTGCTGGCGCATCAGGCGCAAGCAAAAGTACGCTGGATTTTAGTAGATACGCGCGGAGCCGCGCGTATCTACTAAAATCCTGGATCGGCGCGCGCAAGGCTATGAATTCTGTATAGCTGGCGCGCGCCGAGCCGCGCAGCCTACCCCCATTCCCTCCGAGGCCGCTCCGAAATCGGAGCGGCCTCGGAGGGAACTTCCTTTTGCCCTCCCCTCACCTTCCCCTCCCTTCCCCTACCTAACCCACCTCCCCGGCCCTGTCTAAACCCCTCACTTACCTTTGTCGGGGGATTTACGTCTCCCGGAGGGAGAAGTAAATCCCCGCGCGCCAGCGGGCCGCTAGCGCGCCGGGACGCAACCTGGGGGCGGGTCCGGAGGGTGCGGCCATGCCCCCGGACCGCCCCGGGCCGTAGCCACGCCCCCGGGCCCGCCCCCGGGCCCGCCCCCGGAACGCTCCCGACACGCCGCTGCGCTCGGTCCCGCCCCCCAACATGCCCCCGACACGCCCCCCTCCGAAAACCCCGGGACTTACGCGAGTCCCGGGGCTCTGTGCGCGCCGGTAGGCCTATGTAAAATAGGCTCACCGGCGAGCAGGGCTCTTAAAATCCGCCCCTATATCTTTTTTGAGATGCGGCGACCAGAATTGTACACAGTATTCAAGGTGCGGTCTCACCATGGAGCGATACAGAGGCATTATGACATTTTCCGTTTTATTCACCATTCCCTTTCTAATAATTCCCAGCATTCTGTGATTTCCCTTCTTTCATCCTCCATGACCAATACCTCTCCACCTTATCCAACCCTTAAACCCTTCCTGCATTTCATCCTTCCCTCCAAACATCTCCCTGGCCAGGGTGAGAAGCAACATTTTCTTTAGAGTTCCTGAGTCAAAGGTAGATGAGAAACAGAGGGAAGAGAGGGCAGTCTGATGACCAGGGACAACATTTTTTGCTTGGATAGGTTCAGTGGTGGGTGCAAGGAGCAGTGGTGATCTGCACCGACCCATGCACACTCAGCTCTCTCCGCCTCTCACAGGTGCTCCCCCCATCTGCAGGTTGAAGCAGCATAACTAATGAGAGTCAGCACGTGCTTGTGGGCTAGTGCAGGGGCCAGTGGCGGTGTGAAGGGCATTCACCAGGCAGTCACACTGCCAACCAGTAGTTCAAAGCCCCCGTTACGTTTCTATTCAAGTCCCTGAAAGGAGTGAACTCACACAGACACACAGGTACAGAGACAGACACCAAGTGAAACAGACAGACAGACAGAGACCTCGCCGACAGACATAATTACCCAATACCCAGAGAGACAGACATACCACCCCCTAGACAGAAAAGCACAGACAGACACACTACCCCCAGACAGAAGACAGGCATAGACAGAGCAAGAGAGAGATCACAGACAGAGAGACCTCCACACCACAACCTGACACATAGGCCATACATCACAGTGCTAAGGGCAGGAACATTTTTCAAAATATTTTAGGAGCTGAGTAAAGCTCCATTCTACTCAACCCACCTGATTTTGCTTTTTTATTGGTTTCCCTCATTTTTCCTCTTTTTCTCTCTATTTTCCTCTTTTCCTCTCTCTTTTTCTCTCTATTTTCTATTTTATTTTTTTTTTGCTCTTTCCATGCTTCTCCTTTCGGTTCTTTGTACCCCCTCCCCTCTCCCCTGTTCATTGTATTTTTTATTCTTTTGTTCTACTGTAAACCGATATGATTCGACTAATATCAGTATAAAAAAAAATTCTTAAATAAATAACTAAATATTTTTGTAATTTTCTTAGTTTGCTCTTTTTTTTTCATTTTCTCATGTTTTGATTTCATTATTGTACCCTTTTACACTTTTTGCCTTTGTCTTCCCATTTCTACCTCCTGCCTCTCTCCCCCCTCCACCTCCTTAATTCTCTCCAGCCTCTTTCCCTACTCCCCTCCCCTACCTCACCATTTCTTTTCCCCCAGGCGGGCGTGAGATTTCACTCCTCCTAGCGCTTCCGGGGGTTATGAAACAGCGCAGCAGCGCCTCCCAGCGCTTCCGGGGGGTTATGAAACACCGCAGCAGCTCCTCCCAGCGCTTCTGGGGGGTTATGAAACAGCGCAGCAGCTCCTCCCAGCGCTTCCGGGGGTTATGAAACAGCGCAGCAGCTCCTCCCAGCGCTTCCGGGGGTTTATGAAACAGCGCAGCAGCTCCTCCCAGCGCTTCCGGGGGTTATGAAACACCGCAGCAGCTCCTCCCAGCGCTTCCGGGGGTTTATGAAACAGCGCAGCAGCTCCTCCCATGCCCAAGTTCTGCCTCAGAGTAAGCCCCTCCCCTCCCTGGCCCACCGAAATAGACTAAGCCATGGCCTTCTTACAGTGATGTCAGTACATTCTGGCAGCCCTCCACCACCTGATGGGCTGGAAGTGCCTCCATGGCTCCGAGACTTGACAGTGATTGTTCAAGCCCCGCCCAGTTTTCTCACCTCTGGGCTTAGTGCAAGCTCCTGTGCCCTGTGGTGACCTTGACCCCCTCCCTGTGCAGGGCTTTCTGTTACTTTAAGGGCAGCACCATTGCAGGGCCTGGGCGCGTGTTCCGGCTTAAAGGTCCCATTAAAGGTTTCCATTACTAATGCTGCTGCTCGTGCCTGAAGAGCGATGACCTTTTAGGCACTTTTGACCCCCGGCTGAAAATTGTGTGACCCCCATATGGCATCCTGACCCTCGGCCCCGCTCTCAGGTGTCCTTGCACAGGAGACTCTGGAATGAGGGGGGGTTCATGGGACGAGGATGAAACAGAAAGGGGTGACGGATGCATGAATTAGGAGGAGTAAGTCATCAGCTGCATAAAATGTAGCCAGGTAAAGAGAGGAGCTGATGGAGACGTTTCGGGGGTGTGAGCATATTTTAGACAGTCCGTGCAGATATTCAGTGCTAGCTGGCTAAAGTTAACTGGATACTCTGATTAAAAAATAGCTGCCCTGGGTAACTTTATTTGTGCATATTCAGTGGGACACTAAATATCCGGTAACTTTCCCGCTCGCCTGGCCGCAGAATATTGACCCCCCCCCCCCTCGAGTCATAGTTGATAGACTCTGACTGATATCAGTTTGACCATGAGGAGGAGTATGGATTAAGCATTTACTAATGCAAACTTTCTTAGTGTTCAACATTAGGCGCCTGCTGCCTCGAGTTAGGAATTACAGACGTGCAAAAAAAAAAAAAAAAACAGGTTTACTGCCAAGGTTAGGAGCCTGTAAGCTGCAGAAGGCTGATGACAGTGAGCACTGCAATATGTCACAGTCTGAAGAAAGCCCTTTCCAGACTTCAATAGCGACGTTAAGCCCAACAAGGAAGCTCCGTGCTAAATCAGAACTAATGGGAGACACATCTGTAAGATAAATATTTAATAGGAAATTTATCATAAATTGAACAAGGAACGCTGATTGGCTCTTCCAGCCTGTGCCATTTTTCTATACAAAGATGGGACTAACTTTTTTTTTTTTTTTCTCTAAAGTGTGGGATTGTTTCCTCGGCTTCTAAGAAGGAAACAAATAATTATTCTAATAAAAATAACTAGAGAGAGTGCTCTTTCATTTCCATTTTTCAAGTACTTCCGACATTCATATTTAATGGTAAATGGGCTCTCCAGGGTAGAATCTCCATGAAGATATCATTACTTCCTCTGCCTCCCAGGCCCCTCGAGGCACAGAGATTCACAGCTAGAGAATGCTTGCCACGCACTTATGCTCGACTAGAAGTGACACGTGCAGAGCTGGAGTCCATGTCTAATGCACGCAGAAGGACTGGAGCCTAGCTGCAGCTACGGGTTAAACAGCAGGAATCCTGCTACTGGCTAGTCAAGCCAGAAACTAGGGGGCCGATTCACTCGCCAACGGCTACCATGCATGCTAACCGGAAGCAGCTCACTAAAGCCTTCTGTGCAACCTTTTTAGTCAGGGGATGGCAAGCTATAAGGTCTCGGCATAAGCTCTAGACCCGAAGATGATGCAAAGGAAGGTTTAACGAGCTTGCCCAAATTATTGCCTCCTCACATGTTAATTAGTAACCGCATGCTTGAGCCCAAAATCTATCACCTGCAACCAGAGCATACAATAGGTGCTGACCCGGCCCGGCGCTGCCAGGTGTGCAAACCGTGCAATTGCACGGAGAGGCATACCTGGGAGGGTGGCGTACGGGGGCCCACCAGGAGCAGAAGAAGAGCGAGCTCATTCTGCGGCTCCTCAGTGTGCGCCGGCCAGCTGGCCCTGCAGTAAACCCTCGCGGGGCTAGCAGACAGGAAGTGCTAGCACCGCGTGGGTTGAGTACCGCGGGACCGGCTGGAACACGAGGAGGAGTCACAGGAAGGACTTCAGCAGCAGTGCAAGCACTCTTATCCTCTCCCAAGGCGTAAGGCACAGGTGGTGGCAGCAGCAGCAGCAAAAGAGGAATAAGAGACCCGTGGACCCGGGTGTGTAGAGGTTGCTTTTATGTGTGAATAGGATCTTGGTGGGATGGGTGCGAGTGTGTGAATGGAAGCCTGCCTGCCTGGGATGGTGGTGGTTGTGTATGTGAGAATGGGTGTGTGTGTGTGTGCATGTGTGAATGGGAAACTGCCTGGGGGGATGGTGTGTGTGTGTGTGTGTGTGTGTGTGTGTGTGTGTGAATGGAAGCCTGCCTGCCTGCCTGCCTGGGATGGTAGTGGTTGTGTATGTGAGAATGGGAGCCTGGCGAGGATGGGTGTGTGTGTGTGCATGTGTGAATGGGAAACTGCCTGGGGGGGATGGTGTGTGTGTGTGTGTGTGAATGGAAGCCTGCCTGCCTGCCTGGGATGGTGGTGGTTGTGTATGTGAGAATGGGAGCCTGGCGAAGATGGGGGTGTGTGTGTGCATGTGTGAATGGGAAACTGCCTGGGGGGATGGGTGTGTGTGTCAATAGGAGTCTGCCTTGGAGGGAGGGGGATGTCAAAAAAAGTTATGCAACCACAAACTCAGTGGACTGGAAATCAAAAGGTTTCAGGTATGCAAAGCTGGAGAACTTTTCCCTTCTTATTTTAATTATTAGGTGTTTGATGTGTCTGCTACTTTGAAAAATTTTATTGCCATTCAGAAATTTGTAAAACTTTTTAAATGAATTCTTAATTATTGGATGTTATTCTATTTTCATCTTTTTGGCAATATTCTTTTTATTAGTATGATTTATTATGATCAATTTATATTTCTTGATTTTATTGTTTGATGATTTATGAGGATTGTTGATGTTTTATGTTTTTCCATTGCTTCATTGCATATGGAGTCTAGCTTGTTGGAATTTCCAGTTCACTTTCTGTCTACACATTTCTATTTCTATTTTATGGACTCTTTCTTCTGTATTTGGTGAGGGTCTGTCTGTGTTCTGCATGTGTAAGCGAGGTGAGGTATTCTGCTAGCATGTAGTTTCCATGTAGGAATTTAGAGCAGACTGGTTTGTTCTGCTTTCCTAATTGGAGGTGTTTTAGGGCCGAGTGTAATATTTACCTATTCATAGATAGGGTTATTCCTGTTTGAGTGCTTGCAGTTAGTGTTAATTCGGAGGTCCATGGGCTTCCCCCACGAACCGCAGCACTCACCTGCCTGGCCTGGCCCTCGCTGTCGACTTCCGACGAGCCTAGCGCTGCTGGAACACCACGCTCCAACACAGTAAGATGCCGTCAACTCCTCATGTGGCAGGACTCCGCCGACCCCATCCTGCCTCATAGAAACATAGAAACATAGAAATGACGGCAGAAGAAGACCAATCGGTCCATCCAGTCTGCCCAGCAAGCTTCACACATTTTTTTCTCATACTTATCTGTTTCTCTTAGCTCTTTGGTTCTATTTCCCTTTCACCCCCACCATTAATGTAGAGAGCAGTGATGGAGCTGCATGCAAGTGAAATATCAAGCTTGATTAGTTGGGTAAGCGGCAGCATAGCTCTCTGCCGTTGAAGCAGAGAGCAATGCTGGATATGCGTGAAGTATTAGTTTTTCTTCTCCCCTGCCGTTGAAGCAGGGAGCTATGCTGGATATGCATTGAAAGTGAAGTATGCCTTGAAAGTCACATTAACTATCATCAAATATTGAAAAGCCTAATAATTGGTAATTGAATAAGCCTAATAATTGGTAATACCTATAGCCCATGAACCCATCCCTGTTTTTTGTTTGGTTTTTTTTGTTTGTTTTTTTCTTTTTTTTAATTGGGAGATGGCAGCCCTCCATCCTTCCGCTCCATGAAGGTGGAACACCAACCACTGGCCACTGGCATCCCGCTCCGTGAATGCCTCTGTGGCTACTGCCGCTCCTCCTTAGGCGCCCATGTGTCCAACCTCCCTCTATTTAAAGGGCCCATGGCAGGAAAGGCTCCACAGTGCCTGCTGATGTCATCACATGCCAAGCCCTATAAAGGGCTCAATCTCTCCTTCTCTCATTGCCTCAGTGACAGGGGCAACCTTTTACTAGTAGTGCGTGGTGCTTCCCAGCGTTCCAGTCTTGTCCAGCTGGTCTTCAGTCTTCATCTAGCATGTCTTTGGTTTGTCTTCTGTCTTCACTTCCGCCTGTTCCATCCATGTTACCCGCTTGTTCTTGTCTTTGCCTGTCTGCCCTGCCTATCTGTCCCTCTTCTTCTGTCTCGGATGGATACCTGGCTTGACCTTGGCCTGGACCTCTGATTTGCTTGACCGCTGCCTGCCTCTGATCATCATCTGGACCTGAGATATTGCGGACTGCCATCTGCCTACGACCCTAGCTACTATGGACAGCCTCATCTGCCATTAGCAGACACTCCACCTAAGTCCTGCTGGTCCCATGACCCAAAGGCTCAACCCAAGGGGAACCTGGGCTGGTATAGGTGAAGGTCCTCAATGGACTCTGCTTCGCCTGGGTCCACCTGCTGATGGTGCAGGTAGAGCCAATCCTGCCTCGGCCTAAGGGTCCATAGACACAACAGTTATTACTGTTGTGTTATGGGAATTTTACTACATTGCTGTCATTCAGTTTACTCAAGGCTGCCAAGCACCAAACCCACACCTAACAATCATTACAATAGGCTTAGTACTATATGGGTTCCAAGTGTCATTTTTTTAGCAGGGTTTTTGGGAGGCACCACAGCAGTGCATGTTTTTCTGTACCACAAACTGGTGCCGGATACAGGGCCCAGCCAGCACCAATTTTATGTACCGGTAGGTGGGACAGGAGCACCTGGGGATCATTCCTGCACAATATAGAAATCTCGGACCTGTAGATGGGAGTAAAACAGGTTCATGGGAACTGTCAGTTTTGACAGTTCAGATTGTCGGAGGGAGCAGGGCTTTTTTCAGCAGTGACAGGGGGTCTGGGACAGAGTGTGAGACCGACAGTTTCTATAATGTGTTGGTTACTGGGAAAGGCACAAAAATTATGTGTTAAAAAAACCCAGAACTTAGGGGCTAGCACTGCACCTTTTCGTACAAGGCAGCAAAAATGTTAGCCCTGGCCCTGGCCCTGGCGCTGGCTGCACGCACTCTGAAAGCCACACGCGGATTGGAGGCAGTTTGCTGGGAGGAAAATGGGGGCGTTCTGGCTGCTCAGTACGAAATGCAGTGGGAAGCTTTCTGATAGAAGCAGAAAGAGGAAAGGAGGAATAGGGAGAGGAGAGAGGAGTGGAGAAAGAAAAGGAGGAGGTGAGGAGAGCAGTGAAAAGGAGGAGAGTGGCTGCAGAGCTTGCCTTGGTCCTTCCTAACTCATCAAATCATCGTGGGGTGAGCGGAGTCAAAAGGACTGCACCTGGGGTGGCAGGAAGGGGGAGAGCTTGGAATAGACAGAAGGTGATGTGGGAGCTGGGCGGATCCTAACCACATTTAAATCCCATCTACAATCCCCGCCGTTGTGAGGCTGCTGTTAAATCTTAAGCCTGACATTAACAAACTGACTGTTGTGTCCGTCGCTGCTCGACGCCCTCATTCCGCCCTCTTTACCTCTGTGGCGACTCCCTCCGGGTCTGATGGACAGTTAGCTGCCACGGCGTCTTCTTGCCGTCTCCCTCCGGTGTCCCCGGACCGGCACGATGCTGCGGATCCGCCATGTTCCTAATGACATAGGGCATGCGAGCTCCGATTAATGTACCAGCAAGGGCGAGAACCTCGGGGGGGTCCCCCTGAGATGACGTCATCCGCTTCCAATATAAAAGGTCTCAGAATTTGCTAACACATCGAGTTAGCAAGGATTCGTCCAAGCTACTCTGCCTCCTCGGACTTTGCCATGGCTAGATGGCGCTCTTCATCTTTACCATCTTCACGGACTATAACTTAGAGATATCTGCACGATTGTTTCACTCGGAAGTTGTGTCTGAAGCACTACAGCACAATCAGATCCAAAGAAGATATTTCTAGCTACCAGCCTGGTTGAATTGCTGGTGCTGCCACCATCTCTCTTCCAGCTTCATCTATGGAAGAGTTATCCAGAAATGGGTTTTGGACGTACCCCAACTTTGCCACTTCTGTTGAAGTTTCTGTGATGTCCATAGCAGCTAAGATTGCTGCTGAATTCAACACTTCATCCAATTTCATTACAGAAGAAGTTACCCTTAGAAGTGGGGTTGGATGCACCCGAACATCGCCACTTTCACTGAAGGTTCAGTGACGTCATAGCAGCAAAGCTATTGCTGCTGAAGTCAACACTTCAAACAGCTACTTTACTGAAGAAGTTACCTTTAGAAGTGGGGTTGGACGTACCCAACTTTGCCACTTCCGTTGAAGTCTCAGTGGTGTCTATAGCAGTTAGCTATTGCTGCTAAATTCTACCACCTCTCATCCAGCATCTTCTACTGGAGAGTCAGCTTTAGAAGTGGATTTTGGACATTCTTCAACATCACCACTTCCACTGAATTCCTCAGTGACGTCCACAGCAGCTCTACTCATTGCTGCTGATATCATCAATAACACTCTAAAAGATTCTTCCAAATCTCAAGATCCATCTGTCACCATTGCAGAAGACAAATTAGAAATCAAGATCAAAGAGATTCTGGATGTTCGCATCAGAGGCAAGATTTTTGAATACCTTCTGATTTGGGAAGGCTTCGGCCCCGATTTGATCACTTGGGAGCCTCAGACCAATATCTTGGACAAAGAGATGCTTTATCAGTTTCACCGCACGCATCCTTTGAAACCTAAGCCTGGAACCCGAAGAGGAGATCGCCCTTTGAAGGGGGGTACTTTTGCGTCCGTCGCTGCTCGATGCCCTCACTCCGCCCTCTTTACCTCTGTGGCGACTCCCTCCGGGTCTGATGGATGGTTAGCTGCCACGCCGTCTTCTTGCCGTCTCCCTCCGGCGTCCCTGGACTGGCACGATGCTGCGGATTTGCCATGTTCCTGATGACATAGGGCGCGCGCTCCGATTGATGTACCAGCAAGGGCGCGAACCTTGGGGGCATCCCCCTGAGATGACGTCATCCACTTCCAATATAAAAGGTCTCAGAATTTGCTAACACATCGAGTTAGCAAGGATTCGTCCAAGCTACTCTGCCTCCTCGGACTTATCAGGGGTACCCGCTCCTCGGGGGCCTCGCTCTCTTTTCTTACTTTCAGATTGCAGATAGGAACCGGTACTCACTCCTCGAGGGCCTATGTTCCTGAACACTCTGAAGATTCTCTACTGCCTGGAAGCCAGTGGCGTAGCCACGGGTGGGCTTGGGTGGGCAGCTGCCCACCCAATTTAGACCTAGGCCCACCCAACTGACACCGGAACTACAAGGCTGTCGCAGGATCCCATCCCCGCGACAGTGAAGAGGAGAACCCATGCCTGGCGCACCACCATGGCACACGTGGGGGAAGCGATGCTGCAACCATACGGCCGACCGATCTTCCTGTTGGGGGGGGGGGGCGCGGAAGCGCCGCGCACAGCTTCCACTTCCTCCCCCCAAAGCAGGAAGATCAGTTGGCCTCTCCTGCTGCCACCGGCCTCCTGCGTACAGCCGACCGATCTTCCTGTTGGGGGGTGGAGGAGAGCGGAAGCGCCGCGCACAGCTTCCGCTCCCCCCCCCAGCAGGAAGATCGGTCGGCCGTATGACCCGAAGATAGCAGGAGTCCGGTGGCAGCAGGAGAGGCAGCTGATCTTCCTGCTCTGGGGGGAGGAAGCGGAAACTGCACAGGCTTGAATGTGTATGTGTGGTTGAGAATGGGAGCCTTGGTGTGTGTGTGTGGGTGAAAATTGGAGCCTGGGTGTGTATGGGAGTGAGAATGGAGTCTTGAATGTGTGTGGGTGAAAATTGGAGCCTGGGTGTGTATGGGAGTGAGAATGGAGTCTTGAATGTGTGTGGGTGAAAATTGGAGCCTGGGTGTGTATGGGAGTGAGAATGGAGTCTTGAATGTGTGTGGGTGAGACTAGAAGCTTGAATGTGTGTATATATGGGTGAGAATGGGAGCCTGGGTTTGTGTGTGAGTGAGAATGGGAGTCTGGGTTTGTGTGTGTGGGTGAGAATGGAAGCTTGAATATGTGGGTAAGAATGGGTGCTTGAATGTGTGTATGTATGGGTGAGAATGGGACCTTAAATGTGTGTATGTGAGACTGGGAGCATGGGTTTGTGTGTGTGGCTGAGAATGGGTGTTTGGATATGCTTCTGTGTGTGCATAAGAATATAAGCCTGGGGAGGGGTGAGAAAGTGAGAGCTTGTATGTATGTCTGCAGAGAATGTGAGCTTGGGGCAGTGGGGGGGGGGGGGGGGGGGAGAGCATACGAGAGTGAGAGCTTGAGTGTGAGGGAGTCTGTGAGAGAAAGCATGTATGTATATATGTGTGTATGTGTGTGTGGAAGGGAAGAAGACAGTAGTAGAAAAGACACTGAAGAGGAATTAGGAAATGAGCGACAAGGGAAAAAATGGGAAAAAGAGACCAGGACCAACTGATTAGAAAAATACAAAGATCAGACAACAAAGGTAAAAAAATAAATAAATATATATATATATAGAGAGAGAGAGAGAGAGAGAGAGAGAGAGAGAGAGAGAGAGAGAGAGAGAGAGAGAGAGATCTTAGCAATTTAAATATGTCATCTTTGGGAATGTGCATTCTTATATTTTTGAATTTTGCTCTTAAGTATTTCACTGTTCAGACATTTTAGTTTCTCAGGCTTTCTATTTTGGCTTTATCTGCATGTTTCTGTTTATAATTTATAGTCTCTTATTTCTATATTAGGTAAGGGTCAGTCTCAGTTTTGCCTGTGTGTGTGATGGAAATACAGTATTTCTAGCATATAGTTTCTCTGTAGTAGTAGTCCAGCTTGTTCTGTTATTCCCGTAGGTGATGTATTAATGTTCTAGGGCCTGGTATAGTATTTGCTTTGCTGCTTTTCCATAAGGTTGCTGTTATTTGAATCCTTAGTCAGTGCTGTGACTGTATGGTATGGCAAAGTTCCAGATGCCTCTTTCTTTGCAAGAGTTTGTTACTTCACAGAATAGCAGTGGAGGGTTATTTTTTGCTGAGATGACACCAGAATTTGAATTTTTTTTTCATGTTACTTGTAATGTGAATTGCCCTAGCTCTGCACCTGTTCTGATGATTAATTATATTTTATTGTATTTATGAAGATTTCTGGGTTTCTGCAAAGATGGTTCATGAAAGAATACATTCATTTTTGTTTTATTATATGATTGGATTTGATTGTTTTCTATACTTGAAATAATTGAAGTAAATTATTTTAAAGTTTCATACAGTTTCATACAATTGAAGTAAATTATTTTAAAGTTTCATACAAAGTTTGTCATAACATAATGGCTGTTGCAAATTACTTAGAAAGCCATTCTAGGGTGCAGTATATGGCATTATTTATCAGTAAGAAAACAACTAGTAGACCTGCATGCCTTGTGCCCACCCATGTTAACCTTGTGCCCACCCAAAAATTCAATTCTGGCTTCACCACTGCTGGAAGCTATCGCAGATACAGACATTTATGAGTTACCATCGCTCTCTCAGAGCTTTCCCTGGAACAAGGTACTCGCTCCTCGATGGCCTAACCCTTTCCAGCTACTGAGCTTCCTAAAGACCTTATGTGAGTTTTGTCATCTAATTCTGGCTATGAACATAGCATACCCTATCTACTCACTATCTATAGTTTCTCTACAGCTCAACCCTGGGATCGCGGTTCCAGTACCTGAGGGACTTCAGCCCTGTCGGGCATATCAGCTCACTACTGCTACCTCTGTCAGTTCTACTAACCTGTCTAATAAAAGAATTATATGTGTCTGTCTCCGTAACCAAGCTTAGCCGGTGGTCCCTCTCAGGATATCCTCCTGGGGGTGCAGTCATCTGCCATCGGCCCAAGGACCCACCTATCTACATTCCTCTACAGCTGAGTGCCCTCTCCAAGCACTCCTCTGGTAACAGATTGCTACTCCCTTCTCCATCAGGAGTCTTCAGCAACAGATTCATAACAGATTGCTGCTCCGCAGTCTAAACCCTAACAGATTGTTTACTACTCCCTCTACAGGAGCTGAGCATGTCAGATTGCTAACTTCTCCTTCCACAGGAGCAGATTCATACAGTTTGCTAACTCCTCCTTCCTCAGGAGCCCAAACCTAACAGATTGCTAACTCCTCCCCTCTGAAGGAGTAGATCTCTAACAGATTGCTAACTCCTTCCCTCTGGAGGAGCAGATCTCTAACACTGACTTTAACCATTGCCTTACAATATGAACCTCCCCAAGCCTCTTGACCTGCATGTCTGTCTTGATCAGCTTGTAAGCTCTGTAGAGCAGGGTCTGTCCCTTATGCGTCATGTGTACAGCGCTGCGTACGTGGAGTAGCGCTATAGAAGTGTTAAGTGGTAGTAACAATAGTAGTAGGAGGGGAATGGGAAGTGAGAGAGAGAGAGCGACAGAGGGCAGGGTGGAAGAGAGAGGAGGCCAGCTCCTTGCACCCCTCCAAGTTTAAGATCCTTCTTTTCTCTTATCCACTCTCAATCACCTCTGAGGGAAAGGATGAAGTGCTAGAACGTTCCAAAGCCATGCAATGAAAACAAGCGTGATTGTTTTCCCAAGGTGAGGAGTCTGAAGGGATTCTCTGGCTAGGATCCCACCTGCGATGATGCAGTGTGGCTGGCAAGGCCCTGGAGGCCGCACTTAGATAAAGAAGCTTCCTCACATCTCCAGGTAAGGCTGGACAGGAGACAAGCAAGCATACACACTTAGGAATTAAACAAGCTACAGCCAGTACTTGTTTATTTCTAAAAGACGTTAGATTACATAGCTCATGGCTAATTAATCATTATTAGCCTAATTAATAATTTTGGTGCAGTTCCCGTTTTTGAACCAATCAGGCTTTTGATGCAGTTCTGCTTTTAGTAGGAAATAATCAGCATACCATATAAATAGTCATGAAAGGGTATAATAAGGGATATTTGATTTGCTTTTTTTCCCTCTCTACTTGTGCTTGCTTGGCATAAAGCGGAAGGGAAAAGAAAGTATAAATGTATGAAATGTTACTGCTTTCCCCCATTTTTGGCTTGGCATTCTTCCACTACGAGCTGATAAGAAAAAGAGAAATACTTAACTACAGTGAATTCTGGCTGCAGAGTTTTCTTTTTTTTTTTTTTTTTTTTTTTCCCAGTCTAATTCAGGGGCAAAAACTGGGATATTAAGAAAAGTCCAACAAAGGTGTAAATGGAATTAGCCATTGGGACCTGGTGTGGAAGGCAGAAATTCTGACGCTATCTTTATCTACTGGCACCAGGCCTGTATTGGGGAATATCAATCTCAGTGATGCCTTTTCAGGAAAATGGAACTCAACCTCTTCCACTGCAGCTCTATTTGGACTAATGAACTTCCTTCTTCCTGCTTGTATCAGTAGTTGTGTGTGTGTGCTCCATACACCAGTAAAACCTGTTAAAGCAAAAAAAACCAAAACAAAACTGTAAGTATAAGTGTAATAGCAAATGTGTAAGTAGAGCTGTAGTAGAACAAGGTGTAGTAGCATATGCATAAGCATAGGTGTAGTAGCACATATGTAAGTATAAGTGTAGTAGAAGATGTGTAAGTATAGGGGTAGTAGCTCATGTGTATGTATAGGTGTGGTAGCACATGTGTAAGTATTGGTGTAGTAGCATAGGTATAGGTGTAGTAGCACATATGTAAGTATAAGTGTAGTAGAAGATGTGTAAGTATAGGGGTAGTAGCTCATGTGTATGTATAGGTGTGGTAGCACATGTGTAAGTATTGGTGTAGTAGCATATGCATAGGTATAGGTGTAGTAGCACATATGTAAGTATAAGTGTAGTAGAAGATGTGTAAGTATAGGGGTAGTAGCTCATGTGTATGTATAGGTGTGGTAGCACATGTGTAAGTATTGGTGTAGTAGCATATGTATAAGTTTAGGTGTAGTAGAACATGTGTAATAGCTCATGCGCAACTATACGTGTAGTAACACATGTGTAAGTATAGATGTAGTAGAACATGTGTAAGTATACATGTAATAGGACATGTGTAATACAGGTAAAGTAACATGTGCAAGTATAGAAGTAGTAGCACATACATACCACATGTTTGACTGACATTTGCCAGACCCGAAGGTTGTTTTCCAGGAGAACAGGGCCATGCATACCTACACTCCCTACAGGTAAATTGAGTCATCCCCACCTTCTAGCAAGCAGCATGAGCATGCAAGCTAACCAGCTTTAGAGATAGGAACTCCCTTGGACGCTGGACCTTATTTTCACATAGTAAGCTATGAATCTGCGGCCTTGCCATGCAGCTGTGCAGTGGTATCCACCATCTCCAAAGAGAACAAAGATGACTTCTGGACTCATGATGCCACAGAGCCTTTTCTTTATTCTGCACAGCCTGTTCAGCCAAGATTGTCCATGTCTTGTCTTGCTCTGGTGCTACCCAATCCTGGCTGCCTTCTTCCAGATGGTGCACTTGCAGGCCTGTGTAGATTGTGTACTTGTGTGTCCTAGGGTGTTAGATGCTAGGCAGAGATCGATTCAGCTTGTTTGCAGTCAGAAACATGGGTGACAGGCTTAGGAAATATCTTAGGAAACTAAGCTGTAAGGATAGAGACATCAGACATTGCAAGGCAGACTCAGAGGCAGAGGTTGGTTGGAGAGACATGGGTTTTGCTTGTGTTCCAGGAGTGAGATGCAGATATAAAATCTATGCAGTTTTAAGGACTGCTGCTGGAATTTATGGATTTTATTTTGCCAGTGATAACGATGCAACATTCATTTCCGCTCAATTTATTATGAGATCCATCACAAGATATCCTAGTCTTCAAGAAAAAAAAAATCATTAGATACCCTGGAATTTAAAATGACATGCACTGGGCCAGAGCCGTAGCTAGCCTATGGCCAATATGGCCTCAGCCATAGACGCCTTTGTTCATGGGCACTGCCGCTGCCAGCCCACCACATGAATACCTGACCCCTGGAAGGAGCCAGCGGTATAGCAGGAGTGAGGGATCGACTTTTCCCATTCCAGACTTCTCTAGCAGCTTCCACTCGCCCAGCGCGGTGCCTATTTCTTCTTCTGGCCCTGTGGTTGAAATTTCAGCTCTGCTGTTTGAACCACGGGCTCTAGATCTACGGAGTCCTGTGCGGTTCAAAAATCATCTTTCTGTACGAGCAGTTCAAACAGGTGTTGTTTGCACTGCATGGGGCTCCGTAGAGGCAGAGCTCCCTGGTTCAAACAGCTGAGATCCGATTTCACCCACGAGGCTCTCAGAGGAAAGAGGCAGCTAGCCAGAAAGCCTCTTAGACAGGTGGAGGAAGCCAAAGGGGGCACGGAGGTTTTGGGGGGAGAGCAGGGGAAGAACAGGGATTAGGTGGAAGAGAGGGGGAAGAATGGAGGCTCAGGGATTTGAATAGGGGGAGATCAGGTCAAGAATGAGGACTAATTGGGAGAGAGCCGGGGAGGGGTGGGGGGAACAGAGCTCTTACTTGGGCATGAGAGCAAGGGAAGGACAGGGACTGGGGAGCAGGGGAAGAACAATCCTAATAGGGGGGGGGGAGAGCAGGGGACAGTGGGGGCTATCACTTGGGAATGGAGAGAGCAGGGGGATCTGTGTATTGGAAGTGGGAGAACAAGGGAGGAACAGGAAGTCGTTGACTGATGGGGAGAGCAGGGACTCAGATTTGGGATAAGTGGGTACTCAGGAGAGTGGGGAGCAGAGATGGGTGAGAGGGGAAGGAATGAGTGAGGTTGTGAGTGCCCTGGAGTTGGGTGCTGTGAAGGTAGGAGAGAGTGGGAATAGGGCTTGGACAGCAGCGAAAAAGGGGTAATAGGAGGCTTAGTCAGGGGTAAGTTACAGAAGGACAGGGACAGGGAGGGAATGAGCGACAAGGACAGAGTTTGGGCTGGTGAAGGCATTAGAGGCTGAGGAAGGTGGAGGAGGGTTGGGGAGGGTATGAGACAGAAAGGGGAATGGGATGGGGTGAGGGTGAGGGTGGGAGACAGAAAGCTGGTAAGTAGGAGAGGTTAAAAGAGCGAAACTCAAGTCTGGAGGATTAGAGAGGGGAAGATGAGAGGTGAAATAAAGGTGAACCGGTAGATGTAGTGTATTTGGATTTTCAGAAGGCGTTTGACAAAGTTCCTCATGAGAGGCTTCTAAGAAAACTAAAAAGTCATGGGATAGGAGGCGATGTCCTTTCGTGGATTACAAACTGGTTAAAAGACAGGAAACAGAGAGTAGGATTAAATGGACAATTTTCTCAGTGGAAAAGGGTAAACAGTGGAGTGCCTCAGGGATCTGTACTTGGACCGGTGCTTTTCAATATATTTATAAATGATCTGGAAAGGAATACAATGAGTGAGGTTATCAAATTTGCAGATGATACAAAATTATTCAGAGTAGTTAAATCTCAAGAGGATTGTGATACATTACAGGAAGACCTTGTGAGACTGGAAGATTGGGCATCCAAATGGCAGATGAAATTTAATGTGGACAAGTGCAAGGTGTTGCATATAGGGAAAAATAACCCTTGCTGTCGTTACACGATGCTAGGTTCCATATTAGGAGCTACCACCCAGGAAAAAGATCTAGGCATCATAGTGGATAATACTTTAAAATCGTCGGCTCAGTGTGCTGCAGCAGTCAAAAAAGCAAACAGAATGTTAGGAATTATTAGGAAGGGAATGGTTAATAAAACGGAAAATGTCATAATGCCTCTGTATTGCTCCATGGTGAGACCACACCTTGAATACTGTGTACAATTCTGGTCGCCACATCTAAAAAAAGATATAGTTGCGATGGAGAAGGTACAGAGAAGGGCGACCAAAATGTTAAGGGGATGGAACAGCTCCCCTATGAGGAAAGGCTGAAGAGGTTAGGGCTGTTCAGCTTGGAGAAGAGATGGCTGAGGGGGGATATGATAGAGGTCTTTAAGATCATGAGAGGTCTTGAATGAGTAGATGTGACTCGGTTATTTACACTTTCGAATAATAGAAGGACTAGGGGGCATTCCATGAAGTTAGCAAGTAGCACATTTAAAACTAACCTGAGAAAATTCTTTTTCACTCAACGCACAATAAAGCTCTGGAATTTGTTGCCAGAGGATGTGGTTAGTGCAGTTAGTATAGCTGGGTTAAAAAAAGGTTTGGATAAGTTCTTGGAGAAGTCCATTATTTATTTATTTATTTATTTAACAGCTTTTAATATACCAACGTTCGTAGGGCACATCACGCCGGTTTACAAATAACTCAAAGAAGGAGGAATTACAATGAACAGGGGGCAGGGGATGGGAGCAGGGTGGGGGAGATAGGAGAAGAAAGAAAGAAATGTAGATAGCGCGCGAGAGAGAAAACAACCGTAAATACAGAGAGGAACTTATTTACAACATAATGGCTATTAATCAATTATACTTAGGGAATAGCCACTGCTATTAATTGCATCAGTAGCATGGGATCTTCTTAGTGTTTGGGTACTTGCCAGGTTCTTGTGGCCTGGTTTTGGCCACTGTTGGAAACAGGATGCTGGGCTTGATGGACCCTTGGTCTGACCCAGCACGGCAAGTTCTTATGTCCTTATGAAATTTAGTTATGAGTGGATAGAAAGGGAGAGAAATGAGGAATGGAGAAAAAAGTTTAAAGGGAAAGATCAATGTCTGAGACAGATGAAAGAGAAAAAATAGAAAATGGAAAGGAGATGCTGGAAATGAACTTAGAAGACCAAATAAAATGCCCACACAACAAAAGGTAGAACCCCCCCCCACACACACTTTTTAGAGAGGGATATGTCAGCTTTGGCAATGTGCATTTTTCTGATATCTTTGTATTTTTCTCAGTAGAGGTGGAAATGCATTTCTATTTCTGTTTTTCTTTCTCCCATGTTGCACGGCTTCTTGGGTTTCTGTTTCTAATTTGGGGTCCCTTTATTCTGTATTAGGTGAGGGTCGGCCTGGGTTCTGCTCTGAGCCCATGTTGTGTACAGGGCAAGGGTGCATTTGTTTACTTGGCCACAGGGGGCTCAGTTTCCTGGCCACGGCTCTGCAGTGGGCTTATGTCCAGTAATGAATATTTCTGGTTTATACCGCTTGGGATGGAGAAGATCTCTGGAATAGGGGAATTCTGTCTCTTCATACAGATCATTTCTCTACTGAAGATCTGTATTAAGGCTTAGAGGCCACATACTAGGGTGTGGTAATATATTTGCAAATCTGTTAACTTGCATAAAATCAGCCTGACAATGTGTCCCGCCGGCAGAGGCAAGGATCATCTGGACAGTTCAATCATCCGCCTTAGTTGCAATGTCCAAATAAATATATTTTAATGATTTTTTTTAGCCAGTAAAAATGCTTTTCTAACCACATGCCCAAACTGTGGTACAAAAATTATCCAAATGAAAAAGCACGTTGGCAATAATATTACAACTGTAACACATAAAATCATACGCTCAAAATAAGAGGCAGAAAGTATCAAATCACAAAAAAATGTTGAAAAACAATTTAAGGTCATAAGAATAATCCTGATTGATAACAACAAGTAAAATCATAATCGTTACTATTGCATCTGTGACATTTTACCTGTCATTTGCCAATTTAGTGCATGTTATTTAGCTATTACGAGCATCTATGCAAAAACAGATAACGAGCCGCATTATTATAGAAAGCGCATTACCTGTTGTCACATTGCAAAATAAGCTGTGTTAAGTTGTGCGAATGACAATACCAATGCATTCAGGCGTGCAGTTACCATTTTTTGAAATAATGACAGCGTTATCGCCAGAAATTTAATGCCTGCTATTTATCTCCTGATTTCTATGCGATTAACATGGGCCCCAATCCAAGGCTAATTAATGCGAGATAGCGGCCCATTTTGTCACTGTTGTCTTAGGGTGCACACACGTGGTCAGCCATCAAAGCAAGCAATAACATGAGTGGCTTAGCTCTCACTGCCACGCACAGAATATCCACGGCGAGGTCAACTCTCAAATCTTGGTTCCACTGCCCACAGGAATAGCAGGCTCAGGGCGGGTGGGAAGGCTTTGCAGGGCGTTTTTCAGAGGGACTGAGAGCTCCTCGTTGCAATCCCTTTGAAAACGGGCTGCAGCGTGCGGGCCATGGGAAACATTGTCCCCCAGTATAATTCCCAAAAGCAAGGGGCCCATCCAGGGCTGTCTAGGCAGGAGCCGGAGTGCCTTGTTGGCAAGTCAGCATCGAGTGGAAGGAGATGCAGGGGGGGGGGGGGGGGGGTGACGTAAGCGCCTTATGCTGGATTATCTGGGGGCAGTGATAGTAGAAATGATTTGTTTAACAGGACATGGTTAATGTTGAATTGTCAGGAGGGACAGATGAACATGGCGGCAGCCCACTTCTTTTTTTTTTTATTCCTTCCTCACCTGTCCCTCTGAATGTGTTTTGATTCAGATGAATGCATTCTTTCTTTCCACCCTCAGCCCCCATTCACCTTTCCTGTTCCTCTGGGCTTCCTTGCCCTAGCTCAGCTCCGGTGCCATGAGCCAGTGTTTTTTAATCTCATGTTTGTTCCCCTCCCTCCCCCCTCTTGCCCAGCCAATGCAGTGCCTGTCCTTAGAAGCAGGGACCGTGGTTCCCCTTGGAGCTCACGCACTCTTGAACTGAGCCAGTGGGTGTCACTGTTGTGCACTGGCAGGGGCTCCCTCTCTCCTGGGGGCTGTGGACACTGCCTCTGTGATGGCTGTTGTTAATTGTGGTGTTAATTACAGCTGAACGTTTGTGCAATCAGGATAGAAAAACATGGTTTCACAATGGGTGACATCATAGCCCGTTTCCCTGCATTCATATGATGATGTCATCAACATGTAACTGAGTTTGTTCATTTTTGAGGGACTCAGGTTTGATTATTACTTTCAAACCCAACACAAGGTGTAACATTATAGTACTGTACAAGGGGCAGAAATATTTGGACATGTTCTTTCAACAGAATAAACTTCTCCCAACGTTCATTTTGCCTTAATTCTGCTATAAGGCATCACCATATAAAAAACTGCAAAAAAATAAAAAATAAAACTAGATCTTGACATATCAAAATAACATACAAAAAATCATATTCTGGTAAGTGCTATTTTGTTAGCAAATTATGTATTCTCTGTCTTTTGAGGTCACATCATTGCCATATACTTTATAGGTGCCTAAGAATTCAAAATGATAAGCTGCTTATTTTTAGTATAAACAAATCAAGCCTATAGTGTAAGGTCCTGCAGCCATGACCCAGGCGAAGAGCTGTTCTGGGTCCTTCTCTTTTCATTTCCCTGCCCTGCTTTCTGCCAGCACAGTATCATAGCAACAAATAAGAGACTTGTAGTAATTATTTTTCTGCCTCTTTGAAGGCTGAATGATATTTATTCCAAACATGACATCCCAGTGCTTGCACATGCAGCCTCTCATGCACTACAAAAGAATAATTTGTAATACATCAGATTCATATGAGCCTAATTTTTCTCACAAATTACGGCTTGTCAGGTAGAATATCTGAAGACAACGTTACTAGATTGAGCTAGAGCAGATTCCTAGGGTACTAATTCTAATGTGCCTTAACCTGCATAAAGCTACCACGGCGATGCTGACGGTAAATTGGACACTGGATGCATGGTGCGTTGGGTGCACGCCCAGAAGCCCTGCTGTTTGCTAGGCAGTGGCTCTCAAACTGCGTGATGGTGCCTCCAAGGGTGGTGCAGGATGGATTGTGGCAGGGGGGTGCAACTTCATGCAACTTTAATTACAGTCCATTGTACTGCAAATGAAAGAAAACCTAATTTTACCGTTTTTTGGGAGAATGCATCTAAAAGTATTTCAGTAAAAAAAAAAAGCAGGAAGGCGGAATGGGCCCAATCTAAAATAAGTAAAGGAGCACTGTAGTAGAAAACCAGCAGGATAATGGAGAAGAACCATGTCAACAGCCTGCCCTAGCAGGTATCAGGCACAACGATTCATAGGAGTTGCAGAGGGATAATACATTCCAAGCAGCCTGGCCCCCTATGATTTGTTACCATAATAAGTGACAGATGTCCCTGCTATATATGGTCCCACTTCTGAACCATTGAGCTGAGACCTAAAAATGAATTGTGGAAGACTAGCAGGTGGCTCCCAAGTCCCACTGGAAAAACTGTAGGTAACAAATTGCCAGCACCGTTCTAGCAAAGGATGCAGGGAAGAGGGATGGATTCGGTGCTCAAAGACCAGGATCTCAGGGGAGTTGCAGTCAAGGACGGTCCCTGCTTCGCTCATGGTCATGGTTTTGTCTCGGGCACAAGGGTTGGAGAACGACCAATTCATGGATGGAAATCTCCCTACAGGTTTTCTTTTTTGTGGGGTTTGGAGGGGTGGAAGGGGTGGACAGAAGAAGATGAAGGCTTGCTTCGGTCATGCAACCTGCATAGGTTTCCAGGCAGATGGCTTCTTGCAGAATTGCCATATAACTCCAAACAATGATTGTTTTTTTTGGTTGGGGGGGCATTTCATTTTCCTCCTTCTCCTTTGGGTTGGAATCTGCTACCATGAGCCTTCATTCACATCTATCCAGGGTGATCATATTCCCCTCCCCCCTGTTTTGAAAGCATTAAATTGGCTGCCGGTTTCTTTTTGGGTTCATTTTAAGATGTTGACGTTGGTTTATGTCAAGGAGCCATGATTGCTTCGCCAGGCTCTGTTCATCCCAGAGGAAGACATAGAGGTGCAGAGTGGTGTCTTGGACTGCCACTAATCTATTTGCTGTGCCACTCCCCTCTAGGCGTGGCCACAATGGTCCAGTCCTGGGTTGCGCCAGTACTCTCTGTGCGTTAGCACTCCGAGAAGGGTTAAACTTGTTCCATTTCTCCAGAATGTCAACCACTAGTGAATAAAGATAGCTCCCTGCGATGGTGGGAATCAGCACTGGGGTGGGGAGTACCCCTGTACTGAGGGAGTGAACTCCCCATGGGCCTGCCTCTCAATGAGGGGAAGGAGACTCTGATCCAAGTTCATGGTGAATGAAGATGGGAATAACAAGAAGTGAGTAGCAGGTGCCTGTCTGGAAGTCACCACCAACGGGGAAAGAGAAGACGAGAGAAGAAAAGTGCTGCCCATTAGATGCTCATGTCCAGAGATGTAGGAGAGAGCCAAGCATGGGAGAGTTTGGCACACCAAGGTCCCTGGGGGTCAGGGAGGCCAGCATCAGCAGCCAGGGCAGCCCAGGAGAGTGCACCAGCAAGGATCAGTAACCCTCTTGATATCTTAGCATAGAATCTATTACATTTTGGGGATTCTGCCAGGTACTTGTGACCTGGATTGGCCACTGTTGGAAACAGGATGCTGGGCTTGATGGACCGTTGTCCTGATCTAATGGCAAATCTTATGTTCTAAAGATTGTAAATTGCCATGAATGTCAACTTGCACTATATTTCAGTAAAGTCTTTAATTTTGAAACTCCACAGCTATGTCAAAAGTCTTGTTGATGTCTTACCATCTAAATGCCTTGGGGTCTGGAGGATAATCCTCCCTCCCTTACCATGCCAGGGTTGCAGGACTGAGCTGGGACTAAGCCATGGTACTGACTGTACATCACTGGTACCAGGAAGAGGGGCTGTATTTAAAAGGCCCTTCATAGTCTGCCCTCAGGGCATTTGAGGGAAAAATTGCCCCTCCGTGAATCTGTCAGTTTTGCGTTCTTCACAGACCCTATGGTTAGACTTTCTGTCAGTGAAAGTAGCCAGATTGCAGATCACAATGAACTGGGCCTTTTATTATATCAGACTGAAATGCCAGAATGAGCGCCCGTTTAACCTTTTGTAAAGCGGCGCGACACTGCTTTCCCAATCTGCCTTTTCCTAAGACGGTGATGGGGTGGCCCTAGTCTGCCCTCAAATTAGGGAGCTGTTTTACTGTCTGCGTGGGCCGCAGGATCAAAGAGAGCTTAAGCCTTTGCGTGGGGCAGGCTGGTGTTGGGCGGAAAGGGGGTGGCAGGGGAGCGAGGGTTAATACTGAGTCTATTTAAGATTTAGCACTTTTAATTGTTTTAGCTGTTATCCTGAGATCGTTTTGTCATAATGTTATATTTTATTTGTCATAGATGCTGTTTGTTGTAACTTGCTTTGAGCAGCATTATTTGAATGTAGCAAGATATAAATTTTAATAGCAATAATAATTCATCCCCTTTTTATATCCCCTCCCAGCTCGGCTAGTTCAGTCATCATGACAACGGTCCTCGGCTGGGGACTCATGCACAACCCTGCAATCGCGGGACCTAAATCTGGCCACTAGGTGTCACCATTGCACAATGGCAAGGTCACCCCACCCCCACTACGAATGCTGCTTTTGTGGTCAGCTCAGGCAATGAAAGATCTGATCTGGGAATCAAATCCGTGTCCTTCCTCGTGGCAGGGCACGGCCTAGGCCTGGCTACAGAGCCACAAGACCGGCCCCCTTGCTTGCTTTTTTTTTTTTTTTCTAAATGTTTTCAGTCTTGCTGAAAAAGAAGAAGAAAAAAAAAATTGCCAGATAATGAAAGTCATATGTTCTGCCAAGCTCCAGTCTTCTGAGCCCGAGTAGTCTCTTAATTCCTTGACAAGGAGAATTAGATTTCTTGATCTAGCTTTTATTGCCCGAACCATGCTGCAGCTGTTGCCTTTGGAATGCTAATTTATTGAAAGTACACGATGCCACCAGTTTGGTTCTCGAGCACCGGCTGCGCCAGTGATATCGATACCCACCAGCACCAGGAAACAGCCAGAGAAAGACAAGGAGTCGCCATGGTACCAAGCAAAGTACCTCCAGTCCTTATTATGTGCAACATAAAAGGATTCACTTGTCATTAGGTAATAACAATAAAGATAATAGCATTGCATCTTCTCTAGAAGCTGTCAGATCTATCAGAAATCGTCCCCGCGTGCGAGATTTTCCACCCCAGAGGTGGGCTTGTGCACATTTCTGAAGTTTCAAATTGGGATCGGGTTAAAATAAAAAATGTGTTCTCTAAATTCAAATTATTACAATTATTATTATGGAAGAGCTATGAGCTGCACACGGCACACTCGGTATTTAGACTAATTACTGCAGGAATATGCAAGCCTTCCAACCTCATGCAAGTAATTCCTTGTGACAAAAAAGGCCAGGCCATGTCTAGGGATGGGTGACCCAGGCTGATTGAATTCAGGTTACTGTAACTTCTGAAGCTGGGGTGGGCGGAGGGTTGGGATCCTGAACAAAGGACACCCTGATTAAATCCAAGGCGGTTGCTTCTTGCTAAAATGTGAGCTGAGCTCCATCTCGGATGTACTTATGACCAACCTTGTCATACCAGGACGAAGGGCGTGCTCTGTGTTGCATACATCGTCCTATGATATTGTTGCTATTAAAAGCCACAAGTTAGGAAGGAAATCTTCTGCAGAAACGAAGGGCAATGCACAGTGACATGAGCAAGGCAGGGAAAATAGAAGAGATAGAGTAGGGTGTTTGGTGAGAGGGTAAATAGGGTAGCTAGACAGACTGGGAGGGTCCACATGGTCCTTATCTACTGCTTATCACTTTGATACTCTGTACCTTTTACCATGCTCTGCTTGAAGTACTAAGAATACTGGAGAGAACAGAGCACATCACTCAAGTACTGCTTAGTAACAAGAAACTGGATAAGTAGGCTGCTTAGTCAGCCCTGTTTAACTCTTGCCTTAACAATTTA
Source organism: Rhinatrema bivittatum (assembly GCF_901001135.1). Classification (NCBI taxonomy): domain Eukaryota; kingdom Metazoa; phylum Chordata; class Amphibia; order Gymnophiona; family Rhinatrematidae; genus Rhinatrema; species Rhinatrema bivittatum. Next base: position 15,970,291 of record NC_042622.1, read on the forward strand.
TTTACATATTCATTTTGTTTTGCTTTCTTCTGTGTCTAAAAGTAAAAACCTCTGAACTTTTCCATAAAATATAATTAAGGCTCATAATATACATTCGTCTCACGACAGCTGAATAGTTGAACTACAGCTTGGTGTCCATTTCTTCTCTTCTATATAGATGCAATTTAACATACCATAAATCAGTCATTTTGTGGAATTTCCGTGAACAGCTGTCCTCTGTAGAGATTTTAATATAAACCTTGTTAACTCACAAATTTGTTTTGAAGAATTGCCAGTTGTTCGCAAGAGTGCCAACTGCAAAGAATATCATCGGATGTTCTCTGTTATTAATAGACCATTTCTAAATAAATATAAATCATTTGTATAGAGAATACGTGCTTGTTATGCTTGCTTTATCAGACTTCCATTTTTACTATCCAGTTGCTTTTCCAATGACGACATTAACTGGATAACAGATGAGGTCCCAATGCATTGGATATCAATCATTGATGTTGGTACTTTAATACATAATTTGCCTTCATGAATGGTTTGGAATAAACACTGATCTTCAACATGCCATACTGGGTCAGAGCAAGGGTCCATCAAGCCCAGCATCCTGTTTCCAACAGTGGCCAATCCAGGCCAAAAGAACCTGGAAAGTACCCAAAAATCTTTTCCCTTATGTAAAGAATTTGCCTTCAGATACATGATCGAAGTCAGATTGAGTTATATTTTTATATGTTTTTTCTAATTAGCAGATTTATAACATAGCAATCTTCTTTCAAAATAGTTGATGAAGATCAGTGTTTATTCCAAACCATTCATGAAGGCAAATTATGTATTAAAGTACCAACATCAATGATTGATATCCAATGCATAGGGACCTCATCTGTTATCCAGTTAATGTCGTCATTGGAACAGTGAATCTGCTTGAACTGCAATGCAGATTCACTATTCCAAGGGTCCGTATAAGACTGTTTTTGTTTTTTTTAAAGATATACAAACTAATTCAAGGATTCCATGAAACTCTGTCAGTGTTTGTGGAATCAGTTTTCCAATTTCTTTTCCAAAGTTCACGCATCTTTGTTCAAGATAACAAAAGGACCCTTCTTCAGATGGAACCATGTGTTATGTGGTCTCAAGAGCTCTTGCAGTACTTTCTCGCAGTGGTCTAAAGAAAGGAATTCAATTACATTTCTTATGTTGATTTGACGCATAATGATTCTACTAGAATGCTCATAAGATCCCAGTCAAGCTATTATAGAATTTACATGTGATGAGTGCTATTAGCTACGCCTTTGTTTGGATGCACATTTTGGACACACTGATCTCCTTATTGCATGGGGGGGGGGGGGGGGGGGGGGGGAGTTATGGACACGCATCCAAAAGTTGCGTCCATAGGTTAGGCACATTTATGACATCAGCCTGTTGGTGTGTGATGTTATAAGCCATGAGGCTGCTGTTGTAACATCAGTTCCTATAACATGGGAGCAATGCAGGATATTAAAAGAAATATTTAATTTTTATTCCTGTTCCACTTACTATTACACTCATTCTAGACTGCATTTATTTCACCTTATTGCTTGGTTTCTTTGATTTTTACCAACAGTTTTCATTAGAAATAAGTGTGAAGCCTGAGTCCGAGCCTTGGAACAAGCTCAGGTGCCCAAGAATGACTAAGAGCTCCTGAACGAATAAGTAATTTTCAGGTCATGAGGGACATTTTATACCTCAAGACCAGTATTAAACAAGGAGGGAGCCCCCAGATCCTGGAACTAATACTCAATTCTATATTGTCAAAATATATATGGTGATGCCTTTCCATTGGACTAACTTAACATGGCTTCTTTAGTGGTGTAGAGAGACATTTTTTCATTTTGGTTTTTGTTTTTATTTTTCTGTGTCATTTGTTTTCATTTATTTAAAATATAAAATAAGAAACAAACAAATTAAATTTAAAAAATGAAGAAAACAAAATGAAAGGAATAACAAAACAAAAATTAAAAAAAAAGTCATGGCCCATGAAAGAAAAACCTCCTCCTCCTGGGCCTCCCTTCCAGTCCTCTCCAGCCCCCTCTTACCATATTTTCCTTCTTCATGCTCCTGCCCCACTAGTGGTACATATAGAAACGATGCCAGCAGACCGAGGCTGGCACCATTGTTCATTTTTTCCATACAAAATGACATTGGTGTTGTCCTGGGCATAGGGATTAGAGGGGGAGTCCAAGAAAGTTTTTTTTTGTTGGTGGCAGCATTTTAGAATGAAATGAAAGAAAACAAAATGTGTTTTTCGTTTCATTTTAAAAAATGAATTGAAACGAAAAAGGAAAATTCATTAAAATATCCTGCTTCATTTCAAATGATTGCACGTCCCTGTTCTTGATTAGCTTTTGGTTCCTAACATTTCCTTCTTCGGGTCAGAACAAAATGAAGGGAATGTTAGCTCCCAAAAACTAATCAAGAAATATATTGTTAGTCCAAAACATGATATCACTTTATATAGATTTTTGGTTTCTTGACCTTTAGTTCTGTGCCAATCACAATCCTTCATCCCAGCTGGAAGAGACTGCATACAGCTGTATGGATAAACAATTGAATAATTCATTTTGGGATTTTTTTTAGGTTACATTTCACTTTAGATGTATATGTCACTCTCCTCCAAAGAGGAGCCAAGGCAGTTACAACATAACATCAAATTACATAATAAAAAATACAGTACAATGGCGTACAAATACAACAGCATAATCATCAAAACATCATAAAAAATATAAGACATGCCCTGATGAAGGAAATGCTCGCTTCTGAAACCTAGTCAAGAAACGGGTAAATCAGTCCAATAATAAGGAATCAGGTTGCATATTGTTTGTTTATTGATCAATATTTCTGTCCGTTCAAGTGCACCTGCATGGCAGCCACAATCCGCTAATTGCCAAGAATGTTTAAGGCTGCAAATCCGAGTTTGTTTATCTGCCTCCGTCTTTAAAGGAAGGAGTCCAGCCTCAGTCTTCTCCTCTTCTGAAGTTTATTGCTGTGGTTCTGGATTGTAATATGATTTCTTTTCGTCTGGAAGGGATGGTGGCAGAGGTTCACGGCCTAGGAGATCCTTAAAGACGTGAGCAGCAGTTTCTGGGTTTCATTAAGTACAGCACAAAAGAGCCCCATGGCCTTTATTTTGCTGTTCCCTCTCTTGCTGCAGACGGATCGTTGCAGGAAATGAAAGCCCACTCCAGGAAAGGGGAAGCGAGAGCGAGCTCAGATTGAATTCTCTCATTAACCCCGCTGTGCGATGCCATGAAAAAGTAGTGCCCGGCCCTGCCGCAGACGATAAAGAATTTCAAAAGAAAAAGTTTGCTTTTGCTGACTTCTTTGAGCTGCGCCTGTACAGCTGTGAGCTCAAGCTCTGCAGAGCAGCAAATGCAGGAAGAGGCCTCAGGCTGTAGCTCTGAAAACCTGGCCCTGGACCCAGGGTCCGCAACAGACTGGTTTCAGTGTTCTGAAAATATTTCTCACTTGCTTGCAGTGGCTTCTCTTTCCAACAAACAAGGCGAAAGCCACGGATTCATTCTAAAAAAGATAATTTGAAGGAGAAACGTGTTTTAGAAGTGATACGAAGGCGTTTACTATACAGTGGGACAAATGCTGGAGAACCTCAGTTCATCGTATTACATGTAAAAATAAGAATTCATTCTTCTAATCATGCAGTCTTAAAATACTATTGCAGAAAGCTCCTTCATGCGAAGCCCTACTCTAATAATCCCCCACTGTGGAATCTCTAGCTCTGTTTGTAACTTGCCTCACTTCTACTCTTGGTGTAGATGAGGTTTGGGATATTTTCAGAATTTGTGCCCAATGACTGAATGTCCAACAGGTCCACTGGTCCCTCTTCTTCACTGCATGACAATATCATTCCCTCTAAACTTGGAATACTATCCTCAGACCTTATCAAACCTAATATAGTAATGCAGTAAATGGCAGCAGATAAATGGGCCATCCAATCTGCCCAATTGAATTTTGTCCGCCTCGGGTAGATGGGCATATAAATTGCCATATGTGACTCAACTTCAACTCCCCCTTCCTATGTCTTCTGCTTGGCCTCTCAATCCTCTTCTCACAACTGTCCTCCATATCCATCCCTCTCCTGTCCAAAATCTGTTACATCTCCTCTAGTAGGCCATTTCAGGCCTTGCCCTCTTCAACATTGCTTCTTATAAGACAAATACTTAAGCCAACACCCATGCCCCTTCTATCATAGCTAAGAAATGGATGCCTTTTTAGTCTTCACTTCCTCTTGTTCTTGATGCAGAAAAGCATCGACTGTCTACAATGTTTTGGGTGATTTTTGGTTTTGTTTCCTGATAGAAGATCACATCAGAAAAAAGCCAAAAGTCAGCTGCCTTACCTGCAGGCTCATGCCTCAGAAGGTGCACTCTCTATGTTTCTATGCTTGGTCCTGAATTTCTCGAGCATCTGCTTCTTATTCACCTGTCTTCTTGTTACACTCACCCCCTGTGGTCGCTCGGGCACAGCCTCAAGTTGGGGAAACAGCCAGGAATGCAATAAGGAGGACAAACTCCTGCTGATTCCACACAAACAAACTCTTTATTTACAAACAAACCCAAAAGTACAGTGCAGAGGAGACTCACAACGATCCAATATACGCAGTTCTGCATAGGCTGGGGCCTCGCCAGCCTTCTGGGCCCTGCCTTCGTCTCCAACGCTGCAGAATCTGCCCTGGCCCAGAATTCCTTGCTGCAATGGCTCTTAAGAATAGCTTTGGCTGGTCCTTTGAGTGTTCGGAGGGAGTTTCTTATACCCTCCCTCTCATTAGCCTCCCCTCTCAGTTTGGTCTTGTCAGGTTGAGCGTCCATTCGAGCCCTAAGCTAACTCCTGGCTTCTCCTCTGTGACCCTTGTATCTTAATCCATGGCCAAGCTCTCCTCAAGGATGTTCTGCCTCCGGATGGACTGCCCAGGCTACCCATAAGCTGGCCCCACAGGGTTGCAAACTGGGGGACAATCATGTCCCAGGAAGACTGGGTATGGAAGCTCGGGAAGGACTCCTGCTTCCATAATGGCTTGTCCTGTTGGTTGGTTACTTCTGTTTGTTCCCATGTATTCAAGCAAGAGTCTCTTTCCTCATATGGTTAATGTGTTCTTTTTGGAGCAGCTACCCATGAATGAGAATCCTGCCTCCCCATCCAGCAAAGCTTGTATGGGAACTTCATACAGTTCCTCTTCGATCATAAACTCCTTAAGTCTTGAATGAGGAATGTCCACAAAGTTGCAACTTTGGAGTTTTGTAAAAGTCTGTGCCCATTCATGTTCCCACTTTTCATTCTTTTTCTGGGGCTCTGCCTCTGTCCCTTGCTCCTTCTTGTGTTTTTCCCGCCAGCTTGCGTTCCCAGTCCATGTCTTCAAGTCATAGGCACTCTTCGTCCGTATGGTCCTCTATCTTACAAAAAGAGCATGCCCGAGGTTTGAGTTCTCCTTTGATTTTGGCTTTTTCTCCCAAGGGCTTTCCATTTTCTGCTTTCCGTAAGGCAGCGATCTTCCTCATGTCCATTCCCTGCACTAAGGGCACAGAAGGAAAAAATATCTGTAGCTTCATTCCTGGGTTGGCCAGTATCTCTGAAATGCCCTTTTTCTTCAATTTGAGAATCATCCCTGCTTTGGAGATTTGTCTTTATCCAAATGGACTTCACCCTCTAGTGTTGGCTGCATCGCTAAGCTGATGGCCATAATTTTGCTTCCCTCATAAAACAATCCCTTGCCAAATAACCTCTCCTTTCCCAGTGGAAGCAATCAGGAGAGGCTGTGGCTGGTGGTCTGGATACAGAAGATGGGCTGTCCGCTTCAGAGGATTGTTTCTGTAATGATTCCCATCACTGCATCATGGCGGCTGTGCAGGCTGTCTTTTTAGCCTCCATACAAGGTTGGGCATTAATTGTGCCTCGTAAAAGGCACCTGCCACTTCTATTGCTTTTCCCAAAGTGAGCCCTGGGTGGCAGCAGACCCAAGTCCACATGGACCGGTCAAGCCTGTCTAGGGGCTGGTCTAGAAGCACTTGTTTTGGCTACCTCTAGGTATTTGCCTTCAACTGCAAACACTTCCAGATGATGGGATAGGTTTCGAAGGCTTTCCCCGAACTGCTGCTGGTTTGTTTGTGACTTAAACCCAGCTCTTTCTAGGATGGCAGTCTTGACTTCTGCATACTTCTGCATACTTGACTTCTGCATACTTCTGCAAACTCAAGACTTGGCTCTTCCTACAAGCTTTCCCAGAGAGCTAAGAGCAGGAAGAATAACAACCCTCCCATCCCACAGCAATTTTGTAATGTTTATTTGCTTCATTTATGTGTTCTTAGTAGATCTTAGTTTGTATTCTACTTTATAATAGATTAACTGTTCTATATGTTCCATGTAAACCGCCATCTCGGCGATAGTTATCTCTGTTATCTGTGAACCGGAGTGATATGTATATTATACAGGAACTTCCGGTATATAAAAACCAAAAATAAATAAATAAATAAATAGGTGGCCTGTACATCTAGATTGGCCACTTGAAAGGCTGCTTGGCTTTTGCCTGCGAGCAAATTTGCCAGGTACATGTTCCAGTTGGCCTCTGGTCAATCCAATAGGAAGATCGTCCCCTGGTTTCATTATAAACAGGATGTGAGGTAACAAATTCACCTGGGTTTCTGGCAGCTTGCATGGCTTGGGCAATCTGTGTCAGCATCCCCTGTTGTTGGGTGAACTGTTCATGTAAACTTTGCACAGATTTTTGTAGCTGCTTCTCTCTGCAGCAAGGCGCAGAATCACCTGCTCTATCTTCTCTGTTTCTCCAGCTACGCAAGCAGTGAAGCTTGGAGACTCCGGGATAGGAGAAAAAGAAAACAAAAATACCCTTTCTGGCCTGTGTGACCCTTACTAACTGGGTATTTCCTAGCTGCTGCAGGCAAGGCTAGCCCCCTTGGCCTGCTCTAACTGATTCCCAGGCTGTCCCTGCAGCCAGGCCACAGAAAAAAAAATATTTCTCTGTGGGCTCCTGCTTGAATTCTCACTCAGAACAGGAATCCCTCTTCTGCCACCTCAGCCACAGCCGGGAGTCAAAAAGGAGGCCAAACTCCAGCTGATTTCCACAAACTCACTCTTCGTTTACAAGCAAAACCAAATATACAGCGCAGAGGCCGCTTACCTCAGCAGTCTTACAACAATCAGATGGACTGAATCAAATCATGGTGAACCTAGAAGATGTGGTAGGCCTGATTGACAAACTGAAGAGTAGTAAATCACCTGGACCGGATGGTTCCCACCCCAGAGTTCTGAAGGAACTAAAAAATGAAATTTCAGACCTATTAGTAAAAATTTGTAACCTATCATTAAAATCATCCATTGTACCTGAAGACTGGAGGATAGCAAATGTAACCCCAATATTTAAAAAGGGCTCCAGGGGCAATCCGGGAAACTACAGACCGGTTAGCCTGACTTCAGTGCCAGGAAAAATAGTGGAAAGTGTTCTAAACATCAAAATCACATCAAAATCACAGAACATATAGAAAGACATGGTTTAATGGAACAAAGTCAGCATGGCTTTACCCAAGGCAAGTCTTGCCTCACAAATCTGCTTCACTTTTTTGAAGGAGTTAATAAACATGCGTATAAAGGTGAACCGGTAGATATAGTATACTTGGATTTTCAGAAGGCGTTTGACAAAGTTCTTCATGAGAGGCTTCTAGGAAAAGTAAAAAGTCATGGGATAGGTGGCGATGTCCTTTCGTGGATTGCAAACTGGCTAAAAGACAGGAAACAGAGAGTAGGATTAAATGGACAATTTTCTCAGTGGAAGGGAGTGGACAGTGGAGTGCCTCAGGGATCTATATTGGGACCCTTACTTTTCAATATATTTATTAAAGATCTGGAAAGAAATACGATGAGTGAGATAATCAAATTTGCAGATGACACAAAATTGTTCAGAGTAGTTAAATCACAAGCAGATTGGATAAATTGCAGGAAGACCTTGTGAGACTAGAAAATTGGGCATCCAAATGGCAGATGAAATTTAATGTGGATAAGTGCAAGTTGATGCATATAGGGAAAAATAACCCATGCTATAATTACACAATGCTGGGTTCCATATTAGGTGCTACAACCCAAGAAAGAGATCTAGGTGTCATAGTGGATAACACATTGAAATCGTCGGTGCAGTGTGCTGCGGCAAACAGAATGTTGGGAATTATTAGAAAGGGAATGGTGAATAAAACGGAAAATGTCATAATGCCTCTGTATCGCTCCATGGTGAGACCGCACCTGGAATACTGTGTACAATTCTGGTCGCCGCATCTCAAAAAAGATATAATTGCGATGGAGAAGGTACAGAGAAGGGCAACCAAAATGATAAAGGGGATGGAACAGCTCCCCTATGAGGAAAGACTAAAGTGGTTAGGACTTTTCAGCTTGGAGAAGAGACGACTGAGGGGGGATATGATAGAGGTGTTTAAAATCATGAGAGGTCTAGAACGGGTAGATGTGAATCGGTTATTTACTCTTTCGGATAGTAGAAAAACTAGGGGGCACTCCATGAAGTTAGCATGGGGCACATTTAAAACTAATCGGAGAAAGTTCTTTTACTCAACGCACAATTAAACTCTGGAATTTGTTGCCAGAGGACGTGATTAGTGCAGTTAGTATAGCTGTGTTTAAAAAAGGATTGGATAAGTTCTTGGAGGAGAAGTCCATTACCTGCTATTAAGTTCACTTAGAGAATAGCCACTGCCATTAGCAATGGTTACATGGAATAGACTTAGTTTTTGGGTACTTGCCAGGTTCTTATGGCCTGGATTGGCCACTGTTGGAAACAGGATTCTGGGCTTGATGGACCCTTGGTCTGACCCAGTATGGCATTTTCTTATGTTCTTATTCCAATAATATATGCAGTTCTTTCATAGACTGGCTTCCTGCCTTCTCTCTGGGGCCTCTCCAGCCTTCTGGGCCCTGCCTTCTTATCCAAGGCTTCAGGGATCCTCCCTGGCCCCAGAATCCCTTGTTGGGTTGGCTCTTAAGGAGGACCAGGCCAGATAGCTGTGTTAAGGTGTTCCAAGGGAGTTTCTTGTTGTTTTTTTTTGTAAATTTTATTTATCATAATATGAAACATTTTGCCAATACTTACAATTCTACATACCAGGACAGCAACAGTGTCTTAGTGTACCACATTAACATTTTTACAATAACAAAGACATAAAAACTGCAGGCAGCTAACAAGACAACTGATTCACTTCACACTAATAATCACATGAACACACATACAAAAGACGCATTCTGATGCCGGCACCCAATTACTTTATTTTTGTTCAGACTACCAACTTAAATTAACCCAACCAATCTGGAGAGTAGCCTACAGAAGTTAACTTTTCCTGAATGGCTTGTGGTAAGAGAGTGTGGAAGGTTTCCCAGGCTCTAAGATAAATTTGCGATATTCACCTTTGTTCACTTTTTACATCTAAACGTTCTAGTTGCATCCAGTCTGCCATTTGATGAAGCCCGAGGTTCTCCAACCGAAAGAGAAGTTTGAATCCAATGTTTCAAGATACAAAATTAAACTCGTGAAATAGCTATACCTACAAATCTAATACATCCATTTGACAATTTTGGAACTCAAACCATTGATTCTAAAAATAAAAAGGCACCTGTATACTGAGGCTTAATAGTGATTATCTTCTCAATAGCACTCAAAACAATATCCCAAAATGGCAATATTCTTGCACAGAGAACGAAATTCTGAATCATGGTTCCTTTTTCAATGTGACACTTTATGAAAACAAAAATCTGGCATGTTTAATCCCCCCATATTTCTTTGCTGTATAGTTGATCCCAGATTGCATGCCCCTCCAAATAAATCGAGATAAAATCGCTCGCAGTCATTTGTTCTCAGTGACTTTCAACCAGCTGGGAAGCACTTGAAGCTTATATAATAGTTTTGGAATTAGAACCATTTTAAATAAAGCACATCTACCAAACAGTGATAAAGGTAATCTCTGCATGCTGATAGCTGGTTTTCAGTTTCATCTATAGTTTGAGTGATGTTCACTTTATATATTTGCCTTCTATCAAAAGGAATAAACACTCCCAAATACTTTGAGTAGTATCCATTGCAATGGGAAAGGACCCTCCCATCTTGTTCTAGTGCCATCAAGCAACGGCACAGCTACACATTTTGTTAAATTTAATTTTAAGCCTACAAGTGTAGCAAAACTAATCAAAAATGGTCACTGCTCTTGGAAGTGCCAGAGTAGGGTTTCACAAAAACAATAACATGTCACTGGCAAGCAAGCAGATCTTATATTAATCAAGTTTACTTAGGGAATAGCCACTGTTATTAATTGCATCAGTAGCATGGAATCTTCTTGGTGTTTGGGTAATTGCCAGGTTCTTATGGCCTGGATTGGCCTCTGTTGGAAACAGGATGCTGGGCTTGATGGACCCTTGGTCTGACCCAGCATGGCAATTTCTTATGTTCTTAATGTCCCATGCTGAGGGAGTTTCTTATACACTTCCTCACGCTCCCATTAAATCTTAACACGGTCCTTTTCTGTACAAATGAATGTCATTATCAACCGGAATCTTTGTAGGCTTGTGATAACTTTATTGGATCACAACCTACAAAGAGTCTGGGGGGTTTTTTTTCCACCAGGACAGATGGATATACCAGAATGCTGACATTGTCAAAAGGTTAACCCTTTAGTCTGCATTTTTCTTTCTACCAGGACAATAAACATGAAATGTGAATAAAGGAACTCAACTTTTTGTCCTACAGGTAAAATCATTCTTCCTTAATAGAGAAGTAACAATACATAACATAATGGCATGTCGGGCCCTGAATAAAGATGTTCCCTTAATATGCAATGATGGATTCTACAATTTTCATTTGAAATAAATTGTAGTGCCTAATTTACTGTATATTCTTATATAATTTTCTGTGAACAGAAAGATGAGTGCAACAATGTCCGAGGTTTGTTCTAATTACTCTATGTCAGCTGCCTGTACATTGTATTGAAATTGAGGCAGAGAGTAGGGCGAGTGGAAACAAGGAGAGAAGAAAGAGAGGTTAAGTATGTGGAGAGCAATTTTGAAAGTATTTTCCCGGGTCAATGGGTCTGTCTAATAATTTTTCTCCTCAATGGCTCCCCTATGAGGAAAGGCTAAAAAGGTTAGGGCTGTTCAGCTTGGAGAAGAGAGGGCTTGGGTGGGGGGAGGGGATATGATAGAGGTCTACAAAATCATGAAAGACTTGAACAGGAAAATGTAAAATAGTTATATATTCTTTTGGATATTACAAGGACTGGGGGCATACCATGAAGTTAGTAAGTAGCACATTTAAAAAAAATTGGAGAAAATTCTTTTTCATTCAATGCCCAGTTAATTGATTAAGGCAACTAGTGTAGCTGGGTTTAAAATAGGTTTGGTTAAGTTCCTGAAGAAGATGTCCATAAACTGCTATTAATCAATAGGAAATAGCCACTGCTTGTTGCCAGCATTAGTAGCTTGGGATCTATTTAATGTTTGGGTACTTGCCAGGTACTTGTGACTTGGATTGGCCACTGTTGGAGACAGGATATTGGGCTTGATGGACCCTTGGTCTGACCCAGTCTGGCATATCTTAATTTATTATGTAAATGTACACAAGAGCATTAAGTTCCTGAAGGCACCCTGGCTTTGAATTGGCAACATTTGAAAGGCAGAGACTGAGAAGCTGCAGAGGAGCCATAGGACATGCAGCCAGGGGATATTTTATCTTCTGGTTGCCTCAGCTAGAAACACACTCTTGGAAAGTCTCATTGGTCAAGCATAGGGTGTGCCTTGACTGGTGTTAGTATATAAGGAAAGCAATTGAGACACACCTTTGCTGGTCCAACAGTCTACTGGGGTATGCCCTCTGAAACCCTTGCTTGATTGGCCTTGTTCCTTGCTCCAGTGTTCCTGCTTCATGATCAGCTCTGTAGGTCTCACTCTGGTGCTGTTATGTTTGATGGCTTGCAAGCCACCACACTCGCCTCCCAATGTCGCTCAGCCTCCACATGCCAGGAAGCCGCTGGAACCCTTCTTCCATGCCTCTATGTCTTGATGGCCATACTCAGCACGTCAGGAACACTTCTGGCGCCACCCTCCATGACCACGTCACCAAGGCTCTACTTCCCCATAGGCGTGCACATAATATGTGGTCAGTGGCAGGAAACCAGGATCGGCAATCTCTGATGATATCATTCCCTCTGACCTATAAGCCTCAGTCTTCAACACTTCTCTGCCTCAGCATTAGGTCTTCTATGCAGCCTGTGTAGTGTGTGTTGCTGCTTCTTCGTTCCTGTGATTCTGGTCCTTGCCTCATCTCACCAGCCCAGCCTCGTCTCTTCAGATCTGCTTGCCTTGTCTCTTTGTTTCCCCTTGACTGACTTCTGAATCTGACCTTTGCCTGGACACTGATCATTCTTGTTTGCTGTCTGCCTCTGAACCTTGCCTGGACACTAACCATTATTGTTTGTCACCTGCCTTTGACTCTAGCTTGGCCATGGATCAACGTCTACGCCACTGCCACAGAGACTCTTGCCTAAGACCTGCTGGTCCCTGGAACCCAAGGGCTCAACTCAAGGGGATAGGGGTTGGTATAGGTGAAGCTCGTAGTCAGTCTCTCTCGTCACGCCACCAGCTGCCAATAAGGGCCTACAAGATCTACCTTGTAGGATGAGCCAATCTCACCACAGCAGCAAGGGTCCACAGATCTTCAGGTGCCTTGTTTATTGCTCCAGTATTCCTGTTGTATATCCAGCTTTGGTGTCATAAGAACATAAGATATGCCATACTGCGTTAGACCAAGGGTCCATCAAGCTCAGCATCCTGTTTCCACAGAGGCCAATCCAAGACACAAGTACCTGGCAAGTACCCAAACATTAGATAAATCAGAAGCTACTACTGCTTATTAATTACCGTAATAGCAGTTTATGGATTTTTCTCTAGGAACTTATCCAAACCTTTTTTAAACCCATTTACACTAACTGCTATAACCACATCCTCTGGCAATGAATTCCAGAACTTAACTATACGCTGAGGGCCGGATTTTAAATGCCCTGCGCGTGTAAATCCGGCCGGATTTACGCGCGCAGGGCCCTCGCGCGCCGGCGCACCTAAGTCAATTTTTTACCTGCTTGCTCTAATCTCCAAGAGGGAGTTGTAAAAGTCAATTGTAGAAAATTGCCTGCCCTCTGTAGGGGTAAACTTAGGCACGTAGTGACATTAATAGGTTAATTTTCAGAGACTTTCCGCTAATTTTCCAAACGGAAGTACCCCCATGCTTTTGCCTTCCAAATTGGTTGCCAGCATGTGCACAAGCTCATGTGCAGAAAGTTTCACCTGCTATTCATAGGGCGTTACTTGTGCGAGTGGATTCGTGCGTAAAGTCTGGAGTTGATTTGATTTGTACCAAGAAAGTCGGTATATAAAAGCCTTAAATAAATAAATAAATAAATAAATAAAATGCCGAAGGTGCGTAACTCCAGACTCTGCCCAACGACCCCACCCCCCCTCGGAACACAATCCTTTGCACACATAAAAGTAGGCATGAACCCCGATTTACGTGCACGCTTTTCATGTGCAAAGACCGGCACGTTTTCTGACGAGTGGCTGACAGGAATAAAACCCGTTCCCTAAACGGGAGCACCACTTGGTGCCCTTGCATGGAAATCCCATGCAAATGAGAGCATTAAGCGGCGCTCCCTGCTGCAGAGAGGATGCATTTGGCCGGCGCACCTTTTCCTAGCACCGGAAACTCAACCGCTGACTCTGTTGCTACTTATTAAAAGAGGAAAAAAAGTGGAAGAAAAAAAAAAAATTGCAGGACCACAGAGACAAATGCAAACTTATCCAGGTGAGCAGTAGCAGCAGCTGCCACTTACCCAGATAAGTACCGACTGATCCAGCGATCTGCTGTGGCTCACCTCTAGCTAGCCGGTTAAATCAAGTACTTATGCGGGCAAACTGGCGGCTGCTGCTGGTCTGTACTCATGCTGGTATGTGGCGCAGCCTGTCAGGGATGCCTCCTGCCCCCTCCCCCCCCCCTTCATCATTAGCTTACTGCATCGGGAGTTAATAAGAAAATGAATCAGAAAACCCAGCGCACAGTTCCTTATTGCCCAGATTAGTGCTCCAGCCTCTGAGGGTTGGGAGCAGCAGCAGTGCCGGAGCTCTGGCAGCCACAGCTTCTCCCTCCTCCTGTGCCCTGAATATGGAGGGAATCGGCCCATCGTGGGGTTCCTATCCGCCCCCACCCCCCCTCTCCCTTTGTTTTAAAATTTGGAAGAGTGACCTGGGGGGGTGGGGGGGGGGACGACCTTCAGTGCTTCCCTCGGTCTTCCTTCGGTGACACGAGTTCCTCTCCATGTCCGCATTGCTTGCTCCCTGCAGGTTGCTGGGCCTCACAACATTATGGGTAATGCAGGTGTGACTTGGGCTGGAAGAAGCTGGGAAACACGGCTTTAGCCCTTCTTTGGTTTTGTTTTCTGGTGCTGGGGATAATTTTCAAAGGCTTAAGGGCCTTCTCCATGGGTAAAAATACAATTGACTTACCTAAACCACCCACAGTGGGGCGAGTAGGTTTTTATCTGCCAGGAAGCGTGTGCAGACTTTCGTAACGCGCGTTTCAGGGTCGGATTTCCCGTATGGCCAAGCTAGGCCATGGTCTAGGGCCCAGCAGTCAGGGGGGCGGGGGGTGTATATACAGCAGAAATAACAATCAAACCTTTACAGATTTCTCAGTATTATTTTGAAAAGGCCATATAAAATGCTGGTTTTTTAAAATTTACATCCATATACTTTAAATAAATTGAGCGGCACATTTACCTTGCCCATCTCTACAGTTTGGGCTGTCTCGCTCAGTCACGGGCAAAAAAGCATTCGCTATTTCTCTCTCACACACACTCAGCATAAACCGCGTGTTAAAGGAAAATTCCAGATTTGGCCTTACGATAGAGATTCCAAGTGATTCATTATGCTCATATCGCTCGTCTTCTACATATCTACTGATAATAGGTTCGTACAATATATCGTTCCTACTTTTATGTACTGTTTTGTTAACTCAGGGCTGAAAGGCGTAAGCAGAAAACGTTGACGGGGGTGTTCGCCAAATTATAAGGGGGCTGCGATTTTTATTACAAAACGTGAAACATGCACAACTTATGGCTCGTTTATGCAGCATCATTTAATGTGGTTTAATGTAAGTTTGACACAAAATGCAAAACATTCCAATAAAATTCTATAACGTCAGATGAGAATCGATGTAAATCTTCCGCATTTTATGTCAATTTTATTCGCTGTTTTTTGATTCGAATACGCCATCTGGGTGAATAATTTGAACAAACCAAAGAAGTAATTGTCGTACCTCGTACGGGTTATATAGGCAGACTTCTGCATTATGCGGGCTGGCCCGACCCGAACCCGCGGGCTGGGTCGGATCCAAAATATTTCAGTGCGGGTCGGGGTCGGACAGAACCTCCGTGGGGCGATGCGGGTCCCGCGGGCTGAAAAACGTTTTTACTGGTTTTAGTCTGTTTTATTTTGCTTCTGGGTTCACTCGTCGCAAGTTTAAAAACGTTTCGAATGACTGGCAGGAATTACAAATTAAATTGAAAATTATAAATCGAACTTTTGAGGGGGAGGGGGGCGCAGAATTGTGCTTTGGCCTAGGGCGTAGAAATGTGTAAATCTGGCCCTGCGTGCGCTCTTTATGTCTCATAAAAACAGAAGGGTTCTGAGGTGAAAGAGGGTAGGATCGCCTTTCGGAGACCCTATAGGCCTATATTTGATTTAACCAAAATAAAAAGCAGCACTCCTGCTGTAGGCCTGCTGCTATCATGCACACAGCATTTTCTGGCATTGTTTAAAAACGTGTACGTGGACGCACCTGCTGTAGCCACATCACAAGTCCTTTGGGTTAGTACTGGCTGCCCGAGTAGCATTTGCCGGTCAGGTGCCCTGTGGAAGACGTACCCATTTGTACAAAGGTAAGAGAGGCAATAATTCATGTAAACTTTTGGCTATCTTTCCTTGTCTAGGTCCTGCCCTATACCTTTCTCCACCCTATTTATTATGTTCTTCACAAAACTCTGAGCACAAAATATATTCGCTGATTTTGCCTTGGTTTTCAGGACATCCACCATAAAGATGCATGAGATCGATTTACATACAATGGATGCAGAGCTATCCACATGCATATTCATGCTGGATATCCTGCAAGCCAGACTGGTTGGGGCTTCACTCTCGGTCAGGTTTGGGAACTGCTTCTCATCCCACTATTTTACCGAACCACTGACCCTCCCCTTCCCTGCAGTTGTGCCAGCTAAGGCGTGGATTCTGGAGCACCGGGAATTTGACCAAAACCACCCACTCATTCCACACAGAGCACCCGATGGTTTCAGATAAATGTGGGCAGGATGTGAACCGAGTCGCCTTGAGATTTAGGAGCGCATCACGGACAGGTAAAAACGAGGGGGGCTGCGAGGATTGGCAATGACGAAATCAGATGCAGGCTTTTTAACGAGCAATGTTCCCTTTTTTCCATGAGCAAACATTAACCCATTTGTGTGATCGGAAATTGTATCAAGCGGAAAACTCTCTATTCTTGTACCTTAATAATGTGCCAGCCCACAGGATGCTTAGGTGCCCGTTTTTATGCGAATTCACTTTGTTTCAGAGAACAAATCTAGGCCACTTTTGTGTCGTCTCGGATGTCTCCTCAGCTGGCTCTCTTTTAAGTTGCTGTTTTAAAGTTCCTTTTCTCAGATTTTTTGGGTTAAGAGGAAACACTGACACGTTGATAAATGCACTGAGCTGCAAGTGTTAATTAGAGGCGATTGATCATCTAATTAACTCGAATTCAAGAGTATTCAAAGAACAATCTAATGTGTTTATTAAGTGAATTAATTGATTAAATGTTATCGATTAATTTAGTGCTTAATTTATCTATTAATTGATAGCTAATTGAATGCCTGTATTAATTCATTTTTCGTGCCTCCCAGCTGTAGAATATGCAGTAAATGCTTGTGCCCTCGGGAGAGTCGTTTTATGAACTGAGGTAGGTTCGGGTAAAGTCTGCGCACACCTTTTCCATGCGAGCTTTACCCAAATGTTCAAAGCCAGCCCCGGGTTTGGCAAGAGGCAGCCATTATAACTGTGCGTAGGGCAGCGAACGTTTATGGCCAGCGGGCAGGCTAAGATTTTCTGCCTTCCAGCTCTGCTGAATCTCATTCAGAGGAGAACGGGCCTCCTGCTACCCCGTAACAGATCCTCGCTGAAGGTGGCTCTAAAAAGCACCAGAAATGCATTAGTGGGGGCGGCAGAATCCTAAATCCGTCCCTGTTCAAAGCACGTCAGTTTACTTTGAAACTTTCTGGGTAATTGTGCAGGTACACACGCAGATTTACTCACAAAGTTATGCCTCTTCTGCAGAGGACTTTAGAGGTATGAATTAATTTACAGGCACACTGTACTTTAAAAAAAAAAAATCTGAACGTCTGTGCGTAAATTCCAGCTCTGCCCACTGGAACGCCTCTCACCCATGTGCACGAAGTTTCGGGCGGAACCGGGTTACATGCGCACTGAGCCCCAGGCTAGGTTCCATTGGCCATTTACTCACATAAAAAACAGTTTTATGTGAGTAAATGGGCTTTGAAAAATCAGTCCCAAGAGGGTATTTTTCAAAGTGATTTCTTCCCATCCGATGTGTGTACGGTTTGCTGCATTGATTGGAGGTTTTGCTTAGGGCAGAGTTGGGGGTCGGGATTTGGAGTCAGGCTCCTACTTTTGAATTAAAAAAAAATTGTGCAGATGTTTCAGCGGCTAGAACTTGTGCGGGGAGACTGATGTCACGCTAGAGGGGAGGAAGCTCTTGTGCCGCAGTTAAGTTTGCGCTGCCTATCTTGTGCAAGCAGGCAGCTGATGCACCACAGCAGTAAGTCTTCTGCCTAGCCAACTACCTCCTCCTTGGATCGAGTCCTCGGGTTCTGGTGGTCGGTAGGACTTTCCTGTCGTGATCTAGAGATGGTGAGAGATGCTAGACAGCTAGCCAAGCTGAGCAAGGTTGAGACGAGAAGCACAGGAACCAACACCAGGGCAGACAAAGACACCGGGAACGCACAAGAACACACTGGGTAATTAGCAATGCTAAGAAAGCAGGAGACCTGTTGCAAAGGCACTGGTTAGTAGTTCTCAGCATCCTTTTATTCTAGGCAGGATGTGATGTCACAGGAAGTCCTGCCTGCAGGACCTATAAAAGGGCTCAGGCGCTGCGGGAAGTTCAGCCATGTTCCTTGGATGCAGCTTCAGACCAGACGCGAGGGGCATTACATGCGAGTAAGCCTGCTTCTGTGCATATTTCCAGACTTGACTTTTCATGAGCGATGTTACAAAATTAACCCCACGGGGACAATTTTCATATCTGCCTGCATCTCTGCAAACGCCGTGGGAGTTTACCGGCAGGCCTTGCATCACTTTTCAGCAGGAAAGCACAAGTATACTTCCCCTCTGCAAACAGACCCGGGGGGGGGGGGAGCTGGAAATAACGAGCACAGGTTTGAAAATGCCAGCTCTGCGCGTGACTTCCATCCCTCGACCTGAACACACCTCTGGACTGAAGGGACGTGTTCTGGGCAGCATTGGAAAATAGCAGCTGCAGAATGTTTCTATGCCCGCTATTAGCCATCGAAATTATATCCACAGAGACAGCAGGTGGAAGCCACCCCGGCTACTTTGTTCCTCTGGCAGTTGTCAAAGACAAAGTATGCATGGACTTTTCCTTAGAGAATTAGGCGTAGGGCCAGACGGTTTGAAAATTGACCTCCAGACTGCTAACATGCATTAGTTCGAGAAAACAGTTGGGATCTGGATCTATATTCCACCGTTCTCCTTTTGCAGATCATTTTTGCTTGCACATCTTTTTCTGTAGGATTTTTTTTCCCCGTGGCGGGATGCCGGGTTCTGCCGCTTACGTGCAGAGGTTGCCCCTAGTTAGTATGGTACCGGTGGTCTCAACAGGTCAGCTTGCCAGGTCTCAGCAGGCCCTGCTCCTGTGTGTGTGAGGTCAGTGCAGGGGCAGTGGGTTAGTGTGGTGTACCACTCCCCCTCGGGAGGGGGGGTGGGTACTGAGGATGTATAAAACCCCTGCACTCATTTGATGCAAAAAGGAGAATCAGCCTTAGCACAGGGCTGAAGGAGCAGGGGTCTCTCCTTGTGGAGGACACTTTGGTGGACCTTATCCCTCCTGCAGAGAAGTCTGGGGAGAAGTGATGAAGAAGAGCTTCAGGATTCCAGGAGGGGAAATTCCTGGGAGGCCAATTTTGGAAGAAGAATTCCTGAGAAAGTATCAGATTCTGAGGAGATCCTAGAGAGAAGGAGATTCTGCAGAGTGCTGGATGAGTGGACCAGGGCGGGATCAGAGAAGAGAGCACCTGCCTGGAAAAATCCACTTCCATGGTTACTGGCATCTGAGTACACCACCCCACAGCAGTGCAGGACTGCAGGTCACTGGGCTAAACAAGGGCCAGTCTTCCGCCGAGCCGGCCCCCTCCCCTGCAGGTTGAACCCTCGGGTTCTGGGGGACAGTAGATCTTTGCTGCGGAGGCAGTACATCATGGTGAAGCAAGGCTAGATAGGCTGGAGAAGGCAAGGCTTGATGAGGCAGAGAGCAGGAACTGGGACAGGATACAAGCACTGACAAAGACAGGGATACCGGGCAAGGGCAGGCAATAGCAAGGCTGGACTGGGCAGGGCTTGACAAGAGCAAACAAATACAGGACCGGACAAGGACTAGGCAAGACAACACAGAACAAAGAACTTAAAAGCCCGAAGGCAGCAAGGCTAGAGGCCTGAAGACCACTACAGACAGAGATACCAGAAGGATGCAAGGCAGGATACAAGACTAGAGCGGGCATGGAGACCACAAGGCAAGGCAAGACCTAGAGTAGGCCACAGAACAAGGAGCAAGGGAACAGAAGACCTGGAGGCCACAAGACAAGGAAAGCCTAGAAAGGCCACAAGACAAGGAGCAAGGAGGCCACAAGGCAAAGAACAAGACATAACATGACTAGACCCTTGTATAGATGAATCTCTTGTATTTAGTGTTTACCTATGAATGCGTTTCAAGTTACTCCTCCCAGTTCCATTCACCCCTGTTTTATGTACGTTCCATGTTCTGTTCCATGTAAACAGATATGATGTTTCGAAGAATACCGGTATATAAAACATGTTTAAATAAATAAATAAGGTCAGAGAGTCAAGGGTGACTCCATGAAGAGGCAAGATGGTTCTGGCAAGGCAGGGTTAAATGAGGCTGGAGCTTGGGTGTGGTGAGAACAGCGAGGAGGTGCTTAGTAAGGCTGGTGGTGAAACTCGCTGAGAACCTCTGCAGGTGAGGAGGAGTCATAGCAGGAAGGACCTGGGCACGGAGAGATTGCGTGGCAGGCGAAACTGTGACATCCACAGAATGTTGGCAGATCAAGAAAATCAGCCGGAAGCTCACCAAAGAGAAGAGAGAAAGGAACTGAGAAGATCAGCATCACCAGAAAGGTACTGGGAGGGCCCAGGGTGGAAGGTTACCTGTCCCAAAGAGCTTACCTTTATGGGGAGGAGTTTTAGACTTTGCTTGCTGTAGTGAACTATTCGCTGGTGTAATTGTGTTGGTTTGCCGCCAGTTTCAGTAAAGACTTTAGCATTGAGAGTGAAGAGCAATTTGTGGTGTGACTGACAGGTGTTCAGAAGAGCCCCAGAATGAAGGAAAAACCTTAAGGGCCTTGAAAAGACAGACTGTCAGTGACCCTCCCCATGTGCCCTCCATGCCCAAGAGCTGACTGGGGCAGAGGCTACGCTCCCTACCACATGTGGCCAGCTACGAAACCCTTGTGCAAAAGATGCATTTCTAGCAAGGTGAGCAAGTTGACTTGCAGGCTGCTGCTTTTCCTAATTTTTGTTTTTTTTACCTGAGTTTTTGCCTGGTGTTTTAATATCGACCCCCAAAGGGGTCTAACAGCAATTCAGAGGCTTTGCTTTGAAAAGGGACCCCCCCAAAGTATTGTACAGTGCGGTCATGGTATGCACACCTCCTAGGCTCTGTGTTAATAGGCCCTGAAGAATCACATGCACGCGAGACCAGGCCAAACCCCGGCTCTGATCTGTCCAGCTGCTCTTTCGGGTCTCTGCTTGCTGGACGATGCTTTGAAAACTGAAACCCCTGGTGCCTAATAGCAGCATCTGGCAGACCAGGAAGTGATGCTGCCTTCCAGCAGAGGGGCTTTTCTCTTTCACATGGCCGGGAACGTAGGCTGGGCCTGCTGGTATGAAATATTAAATGCCTCCAGCTGTGCTGCACTCTCAAAGCTGTGACAAAGGGGCGACACGGCAGAGATGCTGCCTGCACCCCAAAGTGCCCCCCTGCTACACCCTCTCTCTCTCTGCTAGGGAAGGAGTTTATTCTTAACTAAGCAGGCGGCAGCAACTTTAGTACATAGGTGAGAACGGAGGGGGTTTGTTGCTGGCAGCTCCGTAATCACATCAGAAGCACACAGGATGTAAAAATCTGCTCCACCATAGCACAATCTGTTCAATTTTTGGCAACTGGATGCAGAGACCTTCAAGTTCCTTGGCCAAAATCCAGTCAGACTGTAGGGCAAAATTCATGGCATTGCAGAGACTTTCACACCATACGAGATTCGCTCAGTTTCCTGAAACATTATGTACTCTGCTATAATTAATGTGATTCCTGTCACAAAATATCATTGCAGGGTTTCACAAAAGATCTGACAACAAAGTCGTTCACTAGAGCTCATGTTGTTGTTAGGCTAACAAAAGTTTGAGAAGGCAAAGAATTGCATTTTACATTTTTTTTTTTAACAAACGTTGTCACTGACAGGCCCACGGAGATGGAAACTTTGAAAGAGGCGTGCCGGTGGACATGTCGCGCGTTCATCGGCCTGCGCCCTGGGATGCATCCATTTTATAACATACGTAAGTATATGCGCATGTATTAAAATAGTCTGAACACGTGCACTCAACTTTAAATGGATGCGCGGGCCTGCGAGCACAAATCCCGTGTCAGTCAGTGGGGAAGTTTCACAAGGGATGCACACAGACGCCATTCACCGTTTCCCCACTTCTCCCAGGCAAGGAATAGGACTTCCAACCCTCCCTAGTTTAATAGCCTCCCTTCCCCACTGTTAGCCCTGACCCTTAAAACCCTGCTGACTTGCCAAAATATTTTTTGTTTTCAAACTTACACGTCGTCCATAACAGAAGTAAAGCCGTGCGGCAGGGACGCCAGCGTGCGCCAGTGCAGGTAAGTATTTACGCGCTCATCTCTTGGCCATGCCCCAAACGCACCCAGGTCCCGCCCATATCCTACCTTTTTATGCAAATTTTTTTATTTGTGCGTGCAGTGACAGATACGCTCGTACTCGGGTGGCTTTTAAAATCTGCATGATGCCCGCTGGCCCGGTTTCGGCGCGCGCCGGGCTTCTAAATTTCACCTAACAGTCTTCTCTTTCTAGCACACGGTCTGACTTACTATAACATATTACTGACTTACTATAACATATTATTACGGCACGTGGAACCATTAAAAGTCTGATCCAAACTGTCCCCTTGGTTTTGAGCTCCATTTGAGACTGTACATATACAAAATGTAAAATAAGGATAAGGAATGCATGGTAGGGGCTGTAAATTTGTTTTAATCGAAATGGGAAGTTTAAAAAAAAAAAAATTCCCGCTACATTTCAATTTGTTCTTAAAACAAAATGAAAGAAATATAAATAAAATATATTTTTTATCTATTGTTTCGTTTTAAAATGTTGCCACTGCCAAAACCTTCCTCCCAGGCCCCCCCTTTTCCCCGAACCCTCTTAACGTATTTTTCTTTTTTTCCCCATGATCCCTAACCTGCCAGAGAAACACTTGCAAATAGTGCTGGCAGATCAAGGTTGGCCAACAACATTCTGCCCTAAATCAAAAGGGATTCCAGTAACTTCATCCTTGTCACCAACAACCTATCTCATATACTTCAAACACTAATTTTATAATAAAAAAATGTTTAATTCTATATTGATATGTAGGACTGACGCTACAACAGCTCACAATCAAAGAGCTGGACTTAAGCTTGAGTCCAATTTACTTTATTGAAAAACAAAAAAATTTGATTTAAAAAAAAAAAAAAAAAAGTCCATTATTTAATCTCTGTATCATCCAATGACCATTAACACCTTTTTCAAAAACATCAAATGTCCCGTATATATATCATAATAAGCCGTGAGTTAAGGAAGGCTTAAAGAGAACTTAACTTTCCTGTTGTTTAATCCTCCAACCCCGACATGAATTCATGTTTCGAAAAAATATCTGCTCTAGGGGAATCTGCCTTTGAAGTGCCCACTACACGTCCATTGGGATCTGATGACTTGCTTTCTGAGTAGATGATAAATATTACCCACGTCGATTCTTGTACCGTCTTATTGTTCTCTGCCACAACATGGCATAACGGGAGAGTTTATAAGGCGTCTGGAAATTACGTCTAAGCAACCATATTATCAAAAAAAATCACACCAATGAATACCAATTAATTGTTTCATTCAAACCTTGTGGGGATATTATATTTAAGAAAAATATCCAAAAATGTTCTCTTATTTAACAGGGTCTGGATAGTCCCACCTCTACCTGACAATTGTACCTATTCTAAAATTGTCCACATTAGATCTTGAAAAGTATGGTTCTGGCTTAAAGAATGGGTGACCATCAGAGCTGATACTTTAGCTGTATTTAAACAGCGCTTATGCTCAATTAGCCGTGTATGAATCCTTCTTTTAGTCCGTCCGATATAAACCAATTTACATTGACATTGAATCAGGTATACCACTTGAGCAGAATAGCAGTTTGTACTTGAATGAATAGTGATTACACGATGCGATACTGGATATTGCCACTAATCATAGCTAATGTGCACATATCGCACCTCCCACAGGGATGATTCCCTTTCATGGACTCACCTAAAGCCTGGTGAACATCTGATTGCATAGTGGACAAATTTACGCCATGTTGTTGTAGAGAACAATAAGATGGTACAAGGATTGACGTGGATAATATCTATCATCTACCGAGGAAGCAAGTCATCAGATCCCAATGAACGTGAGGTGGGCACTTCAAAGGCAGATCCCCCTGAAGCAGATATTTTTCGAAAGGAAACATGAATTCATGTTGGGGTTGGAGGATTAAACAACAGGAAAGTTAAATACTCTTTAAGCCTTCCTTAGCTTACTATGATATATATAGATTGAAAAAGGTGTTAATGGGCATTGGATGATACAGAGACTAAATACTGGACTGTTTTAAAAAAAAAAAAAAGCAAGTTTTGTTGTTTTTCAATAAAGTAAACTGGACTTGAGCTTAAGTCCTGCTCTTTGATTGTGAGCTGTTGTAGCGTCAGTCCTACATATCAATATAGAATTAAACATTTTTTTTATTATAAAAATAGTGTTTGAAGTATATGACCAATTAACTATTGTGAGAGATCAAGGTTGGCACCATTATTAATTTATTCACTAAAATAGTGCCAACACCTACAAATTATGGGCTGGATTTTAAAAGGGTTACGCACGCCGGGCCTATTTTAAAAAGGCCCAGTGATGCACACAAAGCCCCGGGACACATGTAAGTCCCGGGGCTTTACAAAAGAGGCGGTCTGGGGGCAGGGAGGGGGCGGAGCCAGAGGCCTCCGACATAGCGGCCATTGCTGCTGTGTTGGAGGATCATGTGCCGGCAGGCTGCTGGCACGCACAACTTGCGCCTGCCCAGAGGCAGGTGCAAAAGGTAAGACAAGATTCAGGTGGGGCGGTTACAGTAGGGCTAGGGGGGGAAAGATTAGGGGAAGGGGTGGGAAGGTTAGCATAGGGGGAAGGGAATTTCCCTTTCAGGCTGCTCCAATTGTGCACCCCCTTGCGTGCGCCGACCCTGGATTTTATAACATGCGCGCGCGCCAGGTAGCGCGCCCACAGGTAGGCCCCCCACACTTCTTTTAAAATCTTCCCCTTTTGTTGATCCTTAATTCTTCATAACCACGTGGACTAACATGACAATCACAATCCTTTGCTTGAGGTCATCAAACAAAGAATCTTACAGCTGCCTTGCTAGGTCCCCATGATTACAAGCAATCAGCATATGGTCATTTGATGTGGTCTGACCAAACACCATTCTTGGGTTTTTATCCCCCTGAATCTTAAAATGATTCACTAAAAAGTGAAAAGATTCTATTTAGTATTTGGGGCTTATTCACAAAAGCTTAGCATGCATCCCCTGGCCATTTAGCATGCATGTGGAAAAAAGTGCTAGGTACTAAGGCCTTTGAATGCATGCTAGATGTCTGCCAGAGGACATTAGCGCATATGCCCATGCCAATGAATGAGCAGCCATTTTGAAATACAGTACCAGTGGGGCAGGAGCAACTGTGGATCGCTCCTGCTCCTGAAGTCTCCACGGAGTAAGATGCTGAGAATTGTCTGGGAAGGTTGATAGCAGACAAAAAGACAAATAGAATGTTAATAATGAGCCATAAAGGAATGGAGAATAAAATGGAAAATGTCATATTGCCTCTGTATCAAGCCGAGGTGTGATCACACCTTGTGCATTGCATGGAGTTCTGGTCACCCCATCTCAAAAAAAGACATAGCAAACTCTAAAAGGTACAGAGGAGGGTGACAAATACGATAAAGGGAATCCAACGGCTCCACTGCTGAGAGGCTATGCAGGCTGGGGTTGTTCAGCTTGGAAAAGAGACGGCATGACAGAAGTTTATAAAATCATGAATGGGATGGAACAGGTAAATAACCCTCCCTTATTTACCCTCTCAAGTAATACTAAAACAAGGGGACGCTCCGTGAAACTGACACCCGGCAGATGTAAAACAGATCATGGAAAGTAGTTTTATCACTCGGCGCATGATCAAGCTGTGGGATCTGTTGCCAGAGGATGTGGTCGAGGCGACAAGCACAGCGGGGTTTAAAAGAGGTTTGGACAAGTTCCTGGAGGAACTTAACCAGCCTTAAAAATACTATTGCTCTCCCTGGAAGTGAATAACAGGAATTAGATCTGCTTTATGGGAGCTGCCTGGTACTTGTGAGTTGGACTGACCATTGTCGGAGACAGGATGCTGGGCTCGATGGACCTTGGTCTGACCCAGAATCACATTTCTATTTAAAAGCTTTGCAGACATGGAGGAGCCTGGATCCATTGTTTTTGTTTTTATTTTGCTTTTCAATTTTTTTTATTGGTTTTTGTTTTTTTTATTTTAAATAAACAAAACAAATGCAACAAACAAAATAAAAAAAATTGAAAAAAAAAACAAAAAGGAAAAAACAAAACAAAAGGAAAATATTTTCAATGCATAAACCAACTATAGGGGCTCTTTCCAGGTAAAAAAAAAAAAAAGTTGCGCATTGCACGTTATGTGACCTTTCAGTGTGCATATCCTAAAATAATTTCTTGTGCAAGTTTTAGTTCATAGGTTCCTTTATTTTTTATTCACAATTTGTAAGAATTCAAATAAAGATCAGGCAGCTTGCTCTGGGTAAGCGCTGCTGTATTCCAGGGTAAGAGCTGGTTTTGGAAGCGTTAAATGAACCAAAGTATCTCTGAGTGTTCTTGGTTAATGCATCGGAAATAAAATAGTCCTAATGCTTGAAGATCATCTCTATCCCTCTCAGCAAACAACATGTAGATGTGCACAAGTACTTTATCACTATGCAAAACATGTAAAACCATTGCAAGGAAAAGCAGAAGAAAGTGTACCAGCCGATGCCTAGAACCCTGTTGTAGATTATTTTAAGATTATGGAAATATTGACGAAGGGTAGGGACGTGCATTCATTGTCCAATGAAATGGGAATAGGGGAAGAGCCGCACAGGGGAGCACTAATTGTTAAAGGTCATGATCGGGGTTTTTAGTGGTGGGGGAAGGGGGCTCCCTTTTTTTTTTTTTAATTAAATTTTCATTTTTATTCATTTATATTCCACACATTACAATAGTAGTTCGGGGCGGATTCCATCAGTAATACATATACAATTAAAAAACGGACAAATTCTAAAAATAACACAAAAATAAAAAGTATCCACTTTGGATAGAAGACTTTACAGAATAATTCATGATCTGCTTTATGAGATGTTAAAAGCCAACAACAACAAAAAAAAAAAGTTAGGTCTACAAATCTGTTTTGAAAGATGTTAAGGTCGGGGCAGATCTTAACTGCTCTGGGGATAGAGTTCCAAAGATGCGCTCTGGAAATTGATCGAGTTCTGTTCCTGCTGAGAGCGAGCCTTGCAGCTTTAACAGTGGGGACCTCTAATAGGCATTTATTTGCTGATCATAGGTGTCTGAAGGGCTTGTATAGTCAGAGGTTTGAAGTTCACCAGGCATGAGTCCCTTTGAATGATGTTCTAGATAAGTGTCAACACTTTATAACGAGTCCCTTGAGAAATCGGGAGCCACTGTAATATTGATAATTCTGGTGGAATATGACCCCTAAGCCTTGAGCCGGTTAGTAAGTATCCTTGCAGCTGAGTTTTGTGCAACTTGCAATAGATGGGTTGAATTAGCGGGGAGGCTGAGATACAAATGGTTTATTTATTTATTTAAAACATATTTCTATACCGCTACTCAAACCATCATAGCGGTTTACAAGAATACCCTACATATTAAAAATTGTGTAACAAATACAAAAAACATCTCTTTGGACAGTCCAGAAAAAGAACATCTGCTACAGAGTAAGTCAATATGTTGCAATAATCAAGAGAATTTAGTTCAAGAGATTGTAATACTGATCTGAAATCTTTTTGCTATGGGGTTTATTTTGTTTCTCATAAACAGAACAAAATTAAACAAACAAACCGAAAAATGAATAAAAATATTAAATTTGGGTTGCAAGATGGCGGCCAGCTGAAGTTTCCTTCCAACTTGGCTCTCTCTCCTTTACTCATATTGAAGATTTGGGGTCGGCTGCGAGTCTTTCCTTAGGCCTTTTATTTCTGGTGCTATGGCCCATTTTACCGTCAAGCTTTGGATTCTCAAGGCTGTGACCTCTGGAAGCAGCCTCTGGATCATGCCACCGAGGTGCGACGCTCCAAAAGAGGCATGAGCAGTTCTTGTTGATGCGTCCTGCCATTTTGCAGTTGGGGGGGGCTTCATTTTTCCTTAGGAACCCCTATAAGGGCAAGGTTAAATCAATGTAGTAAATGAGTTTTCTTTGATCCTCCTCGACTCACCGCTCTTCTTGATGTGAGAAAATAACTTAGATCCCCGTTGGCAGGGTCCTCTAATTACCGAATTTATTTAGAAACTGCCCTTACCTATATAAAATGTCTTGAAAGTGGAACTTTTGCTAGGCTACTTTTTTCTTCTGTTTCTCTCAGTTATTAGAGATAAGCATTGGTTATTGGAATCCTTGATTGGGGCCTTGACTTAACGGGTTATGCATGTATTTTTCCATTTGTGGCATCTCTCTGTTATATTGCTTTAAGCTTGTGCTTTGTATTCATTGTAAAACTTACAAATTAAAATATATTTCTGTGCATTATTTTAGAAGCATCACATCTCAGAAGTTAAAAATGTACCTTGAGCCGTAATGTTCAGAGTGTCAAAGTAGCACCGTAGTGGAAGCTCTCCAGTGTAGGTTGCGTGTATCAAGGGAATTACTGGAAGACTCTTCACTTCTTCCCTCACAGAGGAACAAAAATGATCTTGTACTACGTTGGCTTTCTGACTTTCAGGTTCAGTTGACATTTTATCAATGCATGAAGAGGTACAGTCACCAAACTCTCTCGCCTTCTGTCCCGGCATTGACGATTCTCTGCCTATTTATATAGGATAACACAATCGGCACATTACTTCTTCTCTGTGGTTGGCAAACACAGACATAACAGCTGTGCACCTCCTAGCAAATGTGAAGCCAATATTCAGAAAAGGTATCAGAAATTTTCAATGGGATAAATGTCCTGCTGAATTTACACAGTTATCCAGCTACTTTAAGCTGATAACTTTAAACTTAACTGGCTATATTTGAATATAACTGGTTAGGAATAACCCACATAATTTTAACCTTGATTGATTACATTCAAATGCTACAGCCGGTTAAGTGTCCCCTCCTCCCCCCCCCCAAAAAAAAAGAAATCAAAAACATTTTCTGCTTTTCAGGCCCAATTCCACAGCCTCCCACGCACAAAACACTTTCAAATAATTGCGACAAATACCTAATACCCCCCATGCCCTGCTAACCCACCAATGAGATGTTACTACTTACCTGATAATTTTCTTTTCCTTAAGGCGGATAGATGGATTCAAGACCAGCGGGTTATGCACCTCTACCAGCAGATGGAGACAGAGCAAACTGATGTCACAGTATCTATACTCCTGCAGTGACATCAGCCTGCCAGTAATCTCTTCAAAAGCAACTATGGACAGACTAGCAAAAACTTGAATAACAACAGATAACATTGGCCCATGTTGAGTCTGGATCCTACTGTCAGAGCTCTACGATCTAAGTTTTATATGCACACACAAAACATTTGACTGAAAAAAATCTTGTTGCACATATTTATTATTTATTTATTTAAACACTTTTAATATACCGATGCTCAAGACAAATGTCTTATCGTACCGGTTTACAGCAAAGCCAGGGGAAACCAATAAATAGAAGAAAAGAAAGTTACAAAGAACAGGGATTACAATTCAGGACAATTAAGAGAGTAAGAATTAGTTTAACAAAGCGCCACTAAAGTGGAAAATAAATTACAATCAACGTCTGATGGTAACTTAACCGATGATGTAAAGGTCCGGGCAACCCAGAATTAAGAAAGAGTACTCTTTCAAGGCTTGCTGATGTGTTTTATCTAAATAAATATATTTCAATAAGCTCACAGTATTGCTTATAAAAATATCTCATAAAGGTCCTGTTGGTGAAGGTTTTCTTTTTTTTGGAGTTTCTTGATTTTTTGGATTCGTGTCATTTCAGTGGAAACGCGAGGCTCTTGTATTTTGATACTATGTCCTTAACCAGGCCCTCATCAGGCTGGGAAGAACCAAGCTTAGTAAAATCAGAGGAAGATAATTCTCCCTGAGTCTCTAAGCAGCTTTGGCACAAGTTAGAGGGCACTCCAGGCTGAGATGCCCGAATGACAGCACAGAGGGAAAGGCGCTTAGGTTTCTTAGCCACCGGTGCCATTAGCCCGTCAGTACGCTTAACAGGTGACTGAAGATGTGTGTCCAGCTGAAAAAATTTAAAGACACTATTTTTATGTGCACAAATTTAGGCATCCCAAGTCTATGTTCTGCAAAACTAAGTGCACTATCACCATGCCAAACCTGGGCGCACAACCGATATTTGCCAGAATGTGTGTACAGGCAGCGTACCCAAAATAAACTGGGCACACAATTCGGACGCACAGCTGGATGCACTTGTGTGCACCGATGTTGCTGTAGAGGGCAGCTGAACGTGCAGAAAAAAAGTGTGCGAAAACGCCACCATGGCCTACTACGCAGTGCACAGAAAGAAGCCTAACAGCAGGGCCTAGCCCACCCGGGCTGTCCATTCTCTCAATCCCCACGGGAGTAGGAATGAACGATGGAACGGTGCGCCGAGCACGGAGACCGGAAGAAGTCCTACAACATCCCCTCTACTCTGACTTTTTTTTTTTTTTTAAACTTACCTGAGCTCAGCCTTCCTTGTTGAGTACAGAGACGGTCTCTGGCTGTGCTCAGCTTCCTGCACCCGCTGCCTTCAGATGCTTAATTCAGTTAAATCCATGCCAGCTGAAGAACCAGCTACCGGACCAAGACACTCATCTGAGGGACCACTTCAGGAATTCTCAACTGGGGGGGACGGGACACCATTACGTATCACCACAGGAAAGCAGGGCAACTCAAATCTCCAATTAATTCTTCTCTAAATTTTGAAGCAATCCCCAGTAGGGAAATGCACGTCACCCTCTGCTGGAGATGGAGAATACTGGCAGGCTGATGTCACTGCAGATGTATATATACTTTGTGACGTTAGCTTGCTCTGTCTCCATCTGTTGGTAGAGGTGCGTAAGCCACTGGTCCTGAATCCATCTGTCTAGGTGATAGGAAAAAAAAGCAGCCTTAGTGTGTTGAGTTTGGGTTACTCCTTCTCCTGAGCCCTATCCTATCCCCCACTTGCAACCTCTACTGAACCTCCTGGACCTTTCCTGGACACCCCTTCTCCCCTGAAAACTTAAGTTAGAAGCATCCGATAATAACGTTGTTGTCAGAGCAATGCTGGAAGTGGCTGGGCGTGGGTAAGACTGAACTGCACTGCTGGCTAGGATTTCAGGAGGAATAAGGGGATGTCCCCGGCTACGGCTCATTTAAGGGAGAAGTGAGGGGGCAGAGGAGCCTGTGGATGGGTGTGGATCAGCCCAGCCCTGTAGACCCCAGATTATTGGAGGGGGTAGGGAGGATCAGAGGTCCTGAAAATACCCCAGAAAGCAGCAGTGAAGGTCTAGGGGGCTGGATGGACCCCATTTCTTTTTTTTTTTTTTTTTGTTTGTTTTATGGTTGCCAAACAAACCAAACCAAAATAAATTTTTAAAAAATGAAATTTTGGGGTCTGTACATCTCTAATACATTTTTAGATGTTGAGTGATCAGAGATTCTCATCTGGAGCTTTTCCATGGTCCCACTCCCTCAGGAACACCAATCATACCAACTGCAATGTTAAATTGAACTTTTAGTCATACTCGTTCCACATTTAAACCTCAAATGAGGGTTTGTAATGGAACCAGGCTAATTATAAAATGGTTATTTAATTATTTCACTGATGCTGAAGGACAAGTTTCCATTCTCTGGATTGATTTGACCCAGGTCACACAATGTGTTCTTTATGCTACAAGAATCTTTTTCAGATACAGGCCAGGGTTTTCCATGCACTTGACAGACATAGCAAGGATGATATCCAGATCTCTAAATTCAGGATCCACCTTGGCTGCAACCAAATACCAGATCACAGTTCCACCAGGATCAACTGTCATAAACTTGAATGGTGAGACTCTTACATGAATTCAAGAATAGATTCTCAAATCAGACCTCTCTTCTTTGCCTTTTTACTGTTATGATCCTTTTCTAAGCCATGTGGATCTCCATAGATTTTTTTAAATTGCTACAAGTAAATTTTTTTTTTTTAATCCATTGTTATTATGTAACTTTTTGCTTCTCTGCTCTTGTCTCTTACCACAAAATTTGCTCCTTATGTTATGTTACGTTATACTGATCTACCCCTGTTCGATGTAAACCGACCTGATATGGTATTCAACCTTGAAGGTCGGTATAGAAAAATGTTAAATAAATAAATAAATAAAAAAAATCTGCATTACCTGAGATGTCATCAGTTGTTCAACCTAGGTCAACTTGTATTTCTCCAGGACCAGTTGACCCTCATATCAAAACTTTCATTGATCTAATATTTAAGGATTTATTTGTTTTAGAACAACAACCAGTGAGACCTTTTCATAATCACACCCGAACTGAGACTCAGGCTCCGAAAGAACTATGGAGTAATGACAATCTTATTATAAAACCTGCTGACAGAAGAAGCGGAGTGGTTATACAAAAATTGGGATGATTACGTAGTTGAGATTGAACAACAAATCACAAATGGACTATATTTTGAGTGGTTAGTTTCAGATCTCACTGTAGTCTTGATCCACCTTATTTTGTCTGAACTGAAATGTGTGGAGGAAGAAGATTTTGTTACGAAAAAAGAGATGTAGTTTCTAACACCTAGAAATCCTAGAATACCAATACTGTACTGCACACACTGTCCCAAAAATTCATAAATGTTTAAGTAAGCCTCCAGGAAGAATGATGGTATCTTCTTCGGGTTCAGTTGTAGGGCCCTTAGCAATTTTTGTTGGTTATTTGTCTTACATTTGTTGAGTATTTGTCTTACATTAGAGATTAGAATATTTTATGAAGCTCAATTTAAGATGGAACACATTTTCCTGGTTTCCTTGGACATTCAGTCCCTTTATACTAACATTCCACAAACTGAAGCAATTCAGATAGTACAAGCCCATCCCAATCCCAGACCTCATAGAATTCCTACTGAGTTAATTTTGAGATTAGCTAAGATTGCTCTCTGTTATAATTATTTTCTTTTTCAAGAATCTTTTTACTCACAAAAGTATGGCATGGTAATTGGAGTAATGATGGCTCCAGATGTCACTAATTTATACGTAGCTCATTTTGAAGAATCTTATTTGTATTCCTTGGGGTTTGTTTTTTTTCAGCATTTCTATCTATGGTCTAGGTAAACAATGATACACAATGGTCTAAAGGCAACGGTTTCTAGATCGGGGTGGAGCTTATCGCGGAACATTGTTTAATAATCGGGAATTGTTGTTGTCTGAATACAAATGTGAACCACCGACCCGACAGGCATGCACTATGAAGCACACACTTATTTCATCTCAAATCTGTCAGATTATTAGAAGCCACTGGCAGATGTTACAAACCTATGTTTGTTGTCAGGACTTCCCCCTCTTTGCATTATTCTGAGGTAAGAATCTCAAAGATGTGATTAGTTGCTCAACATTGGATCCTGTCACTTCAGATATCACATTAATATCTACACAAGAATGCAGTACTAGACTATTTTGTCCATCACAGATTTGAGAGAGCCAGGTGATATCACTAACGGGATGATCTTTTGATGTCTATCCAGATTTGAATTGTCAGAGTACATTCGTGGTGCATTTCCAGGCATACTCCTCATTATATGCCCATGTGGATTATAGAATGTGGGGAAAACTAAATGCAAAGTTAGAACCCACTTAATTGAGCATAAAAGTTGCCTAAAATAACAGCGATTTGAAGCTCCCATGGTGCAACATTTCACTGAGAAACGCATGCGTTCTCAGACATCAGATGGATGGTGCTTGATGATGTGCAAAAGAATTGGAGAGGTGGAGATAGGGATTTGATCCTAACACGTCAGGAACAAGAATGGATCTTTAGATAAGAGTCAATTATGCCTAATGGCTTTAATGGAGAGATAGAGTGGGGCATATTTTGATAGATACAAACCTGGGGTTCTGATTTGTCTTCTTTACATTGTATTCAAGCATATATCAGTATGACATGTCAGCACTGGATTGGCCCATTAAGAAAATGTTCCACCATTATTTTAAGAACAACTAATGCTACGGTGTAGTTTACTAAACAACTCATTAATATGAGAAGGCCTGGGATATGGCATGTGCATATGTGTGTCTTACACTTGGCATTCCTAGTGTGAGTTTGAACAATGGGAACTGCAAATTTAAAATGTATTTCTTAGTGCATAATTTACATGTATAAAGTAATATGCTAGAACTTGGTTTACTAACCCAATGATTATGTTTTTAATGAATACTACTCAATATGAAAAGTCATTAAAATAATATTTTAATGCCCCTGAAGCAGTCGATGAGATATGGTACCATGTTGGGCACAATTTGAAAGAGCAGGTATAGTGTCTTTGATAGAAGAAGGAAAGTGCTGCTTTTATTGTTAAATGTGCATGCTTATAAGAATAGACATTGATATGGACCAATGATTACATATGATTCGCTGAGACCGAAGGTTCATAATAAGTAAAGTTGATACTGGGCACGGATGTTATGAAGGTCCTTTATAAAAAGGTTGATAACTGTGTGATACATTTACAAATAGACACTAATGTTATGCAAATAATCATCCTGCATTTGAATACCATTTTGACTGGGGATTATATATCTGTATTCAAATGAAGAATGCTTGTTATTGGATGATTAACTAGGTACACAGATGACATTTTCTTTTGTTGTACATCAGAGTAGATCACTTACAACTTTAACATGGTTACATTTTTTTTTAACAATTTAAAATTTTTCCATGGAGTATCATGAATCATATCATATCATTTTTGGACATTTGATTTATAAAAATCATCAAAACTTGGAACATCTCTTTACAGAAGGCCCATCGAAAAAAAACCTTCTTAGTTTTGACAGCTTCCATCCATATAGTTTACATTCCAGTTTACCAGAAGGACAATTCCTACCCCTTCATCGTATATACTCAGAAAAATCTGATTTCTCCATTCATGTTCATGACTTTTGCAGTCTGTTACTGACAAGACGATATCAGTTCTATATAATTAAGAAAGCATACAAGAGTGTGTCTAATGCACATAGAGAATGGTTATTACTTTATAATAAAGAAATGACACCATCACGTCTAGAATGTGTAATGAGATACTCTTTAAGAGTTCAAGCGATTGCATCCTTGAATTATAAGCACTGGCATATGCTGAAGTTACATGAGATATTTAAAATTCCTCCTTTAATTATGCATACATTTGGATAAAATATCAAAGTCTATATGTGTTGCGTCTGTCGCTGCTCGACGCCCTCACTCCGCCCTCTTTACCTCTGTGGCAACTCTCTCCGGGTCTGATGGACGGTTAGATGCCACGGCATCTTCTTGCCGTTTCCCTCTAGCGTCCCCGGACCGGCTCAACGCTGCAGCTCCGCCATGTTGCCTGATGTAGGGCGCGCGTGCTCCGATTGATGTACCAGCAAGGGCGCGAACCTCGGGGGCATCCCCCTGAGTTGACGTCATCCGCTTCCAATATAAAAGGTCTCAGTATTCGCTAACAAATCGAATTAGCAAGGGGATTGCTTCGGCTTTACTCGTAAGCTACTCTGCCTCCTCGGACTTACCAGGGGTACCCGCTCCTCGGGGGCCTCGCTCTCTTTACTTTATTTCAGACTGCAGATAGGAAGCGGTATTCGCTCCTCGAAGGCCCATGTTCCTGAACACTCTGAAGATTCTCTCCTGCCTGGAAGCTATCGCAGATACAGACTTTTGTGAGTTACCATCGCTCTCTCAGAGCTTTCCCTGGAACCAGGTACTCGCTCCTTGAGGGCCTAAACCTTTCCAGCTACTGAGCTTCCTAAAGACCTTATGTGAGTTTTGTCATCCAGTTCTGGCTATGAACACAGTACACCCTGTCTACTCACTATCTATAGTTTCTCTACAGCTCAGCAACCTTGGGATCGCTGTTCCAGTACCTGAGGGACTTCAGCCCTTCCGGGCATATCAGCTCACTACTGCCACCTCTGGTGGTTCTACTAACCTGTCTAATAAAAGAATTATCTATGTCCGTCTCCGTACCCAAGCCTAGCCGGTGGTCCCTCTCAGGATATCCTCCTGGGGGCGCAGTCATCTGCCATCGGCCCAAGGATCCACCTATCTATATTCCTCTACAGCTGAGTGCCCTCTCCAAGCACTCCGCTGGTAACAGATTGCTACTCCTTCCCCATCAGGAGTCTTCAGCAACAGATTCATAACAGATTGCTGCTCCGTAGTCTAAAACCTAACAGATTGTTTACTACTCCCTCTACAGGAGCTGAGCATGTCAGATTGCTAACTCCTCCCTTCTTGAGGAGTAGATCATAACAGATTGTTAACTCCTCCCTTCGGTGGGAGTAAAACCTACAGATTGCTAACTCCTCCCTTCATAGGAGCTGATTCATAATAATATGGTCAAAT
The DNA here is from genome assembly GCF_901001135.1 of Rhinatrema bivittatum. Taxonomy (NCBI): domain Eukaryota; kingdom Metazoa; phylum Chordata; class Amphibia; order Gymnophiona; family Rhinatrematidae; genus Rhinatrema; species Rhinatrema bivittatum. The sequence goes on from NC_042622.1 coordinate 16,006,912, forward strand.
CTTATTTGCATCTATTGTTTTAACAGAGGAGGGTCTCCTGTCTGTTGCTATTCCCCATGTAGAAAGCACTCATTTTGCTCACAAACTCTTATAAGTGATATGTGGCAAGATCCCAACACTGGCAAAATCCACAAACTGATCAGTACTAACAACTGCACCTCTTCTAATGTTGTTTATTCAATCATTTGAAAATCTATGTGAGAAGGATGAAACGAATGATTAAGACACACTTAGCAGAACATCAGAGCTGCCTTTCCACAAAACAGGTTTGAGCAACCATGGTTCAACATTGTCTGTTTCTTTCTAACTCATTCCAAGCCCAATAGGGGCTTCTTTTAAGGATGATGTTTAAATTGTGCTTATGGATGTTTGAACTGCATGTAGCCAGTTTGGCTTTGAGTCTGAGATAAATACGGTTTCATTCTTTTCATATGTATTAGAAAAAATATTTATTGAAAAATAGAGACTAATGATTATTGCTTTGAAGCAACAGTAAGGAAATGAGTGAGCTGGACTCTGTTCCACATTCCTAACGCAAGCTTCTTTAGATGATGGTCTCATTACAGTCCTACAAAGTTTTTGATTTGCCTGGCGGTTCTTTTCATGTGGATATTAGATTTATTACTATCAAGACCAGGTTTCTTTATTGCATCTCTATGTACATCCCAGCAAACTTAAATCTGACTTCAATAAACTAAAGGAACTTTTTAATGTCAAATAATATGCGATCAAGCTCTTTAAAAATGAGTTCTGTATGTTATGAATAATAATGGATGTTTCCCACAAGTAAAGGACGTTTGTATTTGCTAAGGTGGTCTGTAACTAAATCCTATCCCTAAATCCACTCATAGTAATGCCTTGAAATACTTAAACTATGAACTCCTGGCATGTTATCTTGTGTATAATAAACTAGAAACTTAATACCGAGTTCTGTGACTCTGTGAGCTAAGTCACATTAATAGTCAGCTCTTCATCACCTAGAGGTCATTTAAAATTACGGGAAAAACCAAACAGGAGAGGCTGCTCAACCCCACAAGAGTGAGTGGTGGCCAAAAATGAAAAAAAAAGAAATGGAAATGACTTTGCCAGAATGCTAAACCATCATATAACTCAAAGATGATTTTCATATAGATAGAAACATTAAATAAAGTAAGTAAATACATAAAATAAAAACAAACGAGATACTAACAAACACCCATCATAACTAGCTTTTGGAAAATTGCATCGGGGCGAAAACATAAGTTGCATGTTTTGTCTGAGATTGAATTATGCATGTATTTTATTTGCGGTATATCAAATGTAGTAAAATGTGTACGTAAGTAATCTTATTGGGGTAGATAGTCAAAGCTGGCTGTGTAGGCCAGTTAGAACGAATACATCTAAGTCACAATGTATATTCAGCGGCACAGCCAAGCCGCTGAATATGCACATATAAAATATCAGCCTGATTTTAAAAGGGTGTAAATTACAGGGGTTACGCGTGTAGCCGGGCCTTGCACGCACTGCACACATAGCCCGGCGACGCACGTAAGCCCCCGTTAAACGGTGAAGTGTCGGGACCTGCAAAAGGGACGGGCAGGCCAGGGCAGCGCCATTAGCCACTGTTCCGGGGAAGCGCGTGCCAGCAACCAGCCGGTGCCCGGAGATTACTTTTCATTCCTGGGCAGCAGTAAGTTTTAAAATTTAAAAAAATTAGGAATAGGTAGGGTTGGTTAGGGGTCAGGGAGGAAGAGGCAGGAAGGGTAAGGTTAGGGATAGGAAAGTTCTCTCCCAGACCACTCCAGATTGAGTCGCCGTGCATTTTTTGCCAAAATTCACCCCCCCCCCTCCCCTGCACACAGGGGTCACAGGCCACCTGCACATGCAGATTTTAAAATCTGGTGCGCATGTGTGTGCGGCCATCAGGTTTAAAAACATGCGTGCGTTGGTGCGCAATGTTATAAAATCGACCCCTATGTGCGCACTTAAAGGTGAATTTCAAAAACCCGGCGTGTGCCAAAACCGGGAGATACAGATATATGTTGGGCTGGCACATATACGTGCGTAAGTTATAAAATGGCCGCGTCCCTTGGTTGGGCTGACGAACGCGTGCACATGTGCTCCCCCCGCGTGCCTGTTTAAAAGTTACTGTCTTGGGGGGGTCATTTATCAAAGGGGAGGAGATTGGGGTGGGATTTCTGGCCAAGTGGGCTGGCTTTGCAGTCCATCAAGCTAGGTTGAGAGAACATTGTACAAATCTCATCTTTGGGTGAGTTTCCTCACTCCAAAGGACATCAAATCTTCACAAGAGTGCACTGTTCTGTTCATATGTCTCATTCTCAATGTCAAAGAGGCCCCTAACCCCAACACTACTACCTAAAACCTCACCTCGAGGTACTAGGTGGGCCTCATATAGAGGTATAAATACCTACGCACTATAAGGGCCTTATAGCTAGTGTCTCTCTCTCTCTCTCTCTCTGCCTGGGCAACACTTCCTCCCCTCAGGATGCCCAAGCTGATAATTTACTTACAACATGCCGTTTTGCAGTGCTTAAGACCTTTCCTTCAGTCTGCAGCCAGAAGGCGAAGACACTGCCCATTTGAACTGATCTTCATGAACTGCGATGATTTCTCATAAAACTGGCAAGTTTTCAGATTTTATAAAGCTTTTGATTTTCGTAATTTTCTTTCTTTTTTTTTAATTTGATGCAAAATGTTTTTCATTCCCATCAGAAGAAATAATCTTGTTTACTGGTGCACCGGATGCCTGAAGCACCTGCTGGTCAGTGGTCCTCGCGTGCCGCTGAGTCAGCTCTGACCCAATGGGAGGCGGCGTTGAGCGCAACTCTCATTGCAATGTTTAGTTTTCACTCCTCCCCGCTCCTGCAGCGACAGGAGCCCTCTCGCTGCCTGTCTCCTTCAGATCATAAAGCTGTCGCAGTGAGGAGCAGGTTTCTCGGACACAGGCACGGAGGGCCGCAAACCAGGCGGGCTTTTCAGGATATCCCCAATGAATATGCGCGAGAGAGATTTGCATGCACCCTGCCTCAGTTGTATGCAAATCGATCTCCTCTATACTTATTAGGGATATCCTGAATTCCCCACTGCTTTGTGGCCCTTGAGGACCAGAACTGGCCACTCCTGCTCGAACATATGACGCCATCAGAGCAGCTCCTCATTGTGGGTTTAACATGCATGACTGGGCTTAGTACTTGTGCGTTGCCACGCGCAGCTATTAGACATGTCGAGATAGGAGATACAGGTAGGGAAGGACTTGGAGGGGAGATAACTGTATACAGAGGAACTTGACCTTCACAGGAATCTGTGACGGACACAGATAGATCATAAATCGAGCAGCGGGCCATGTTGGTCTTTGCATTAAAATATTTTTTCCAGCTGTGGATACATTACTATGGTGAAGGGACATTCATTATAGATGAATGCAGTTATCAGATTCCCCTTTGAAGAGCAGAAACAGATGTGAAGTTGCACTGAAAAATTGCGATTCCAGATTCTTACTATCTGCCATTATCCATTTCTCATCTGCACTAATATATTTTTTTTGTTTTGAAATTTTTTTTAAAATTTCATTTGTAATTTATTTTATTTCCTTTAGTTTATTTGAAATGACAAACATTACACATGAAATAGCAATAATCAGCAAAGAACTTCCATCAACACAGGAAACTTCCATTGCGTTTGAAAACAAGCGAAGAATGCAATGCCAGCATCTTCTAAAGCATTTGTAATATTTGTATTTAAAGTTCAATCAGTCGCCTGCTTACTCTGTATTAATTTGTAATCAGAAGCTGAAATAAACGCCTCCACCTTTCATAGTGCTCCTGCATAGTGCTTTCTGGCAGCTGTTGGCCAGAAGTGAGGCACCACTGACAGTAAGCGCGCATTTTAGCAGACATTAAATTTCTTTTGGCGTTCGGATTTCAGTTTTAATGAAAGCCATCTCTGCTGAGTAATTACCTGCTATTGCATTTCTGGAGTTTGCAAACCTTGTAGGATGTTCGACTGGAGCCACTCAAATTAAATGCAGGTTCCTTAAGTGTCTCCCAAATGGTTCACCAGGCTGAAATTAAAAAGAATACTTTATTGCTTTTCCTGTGCCTCAGTGAAAGAAGAGCTGGTGTTTGTTGTTGGGCTTTTCCCCCCCTCCCTTCCGTTTCATTAATTCTCCCACAAGAAAATGAAGTCTGTGGTAGGATTTGATAGTCCTAGCGGTAGATAATTCAATCGCAGAAGCACAGACAGGATGTGAGCACTCAGTGACTCCTATATACGCGGCCTCTTAATGGCCCTGGACCTCAGGAACCTGGGAATTGTTCTAATTAAATTAAAAAAAAAAAATCCACCTCCTCCAAACCGTCTCCATGATACAGAAAGGTAGAAAGTAGTACCTAACTGATCCCTTTTCATGCCGCATTTCCCCTCTCCTCCACGCTATTATTTTTCATTTCATGGCACTAATTACCTAGAATTAGCAGCACAAAGTGCTATTTGGTAATAATTACTCCCATTGCCATAGAAACCTGCACTAAAAACAAACAGACATTACCTGCGAGTTCTTATCCTAAAAATGCTCCGATAATGTTATGCTGCCAGCATAGATGCCAATTAATTATCTGAAAACATCATTATTATGGATCCAGCACGGTAACAGTGCTCAAGGAGTCAGCAGATGCGAGCTCCGGGCGTTATTTCAAGAGGCAGCCGGTGACTGGAGTCCTTCCGATTACGCGGGGTCGCGGTAACACCAACCTGCGGCTCCTCTTATTAATTCTCTGACGGACAGAGGGCCCGAGAAAACGGGAGAGGGCAGGGCACAGCGCGCTCACGCTGGGCTCCAGACACATTTAGAGCGCGCGCATGTCAAACTACTTTAAGGGAAAATCGCATTTATACTGTAGCAGGCTAAGTGCTACAGAAAGAGAGAAAATAAATACTGAGAAAAGAGTGGACAGGCAGGCAGGCGGAGCCTACCCTTAGCTCCCCTCTCTCAGTCAAAACAGCCCTTTGAACTTGATACCCAAAATTCATTTCCAAATTAAATATTAAGGATGGAAAGGTAACGCATCGTCTGTATCATGTCACACTCAATGGCAGCTTCAATGAATCACCGTTGTTGCAATTTTAAATATAATCAAGGCAGTCTGCCGAGCAAAGCTTACTTCTTGGCAATCCTGTATTCCTGGTTGCACAGGACCTGCTTTCCCATGTTTACTGTGCCTCCCCCTGCATGGAGGAACGTGAGATGCAGAGAGAAGGCTGGGCCCTTGCTCATGAGCTTGCATGGAATAAGCTAAATCAAGGCCTGATCAAGCGACTCAATCAACCGATCAAGCTTGATTTGAATGCAACAATCCCTAATTACCACTTATGGCAATAAAAGGAACTGGAGAGCCACAACATCCGCTATTGACCTTAGTGAATTGGTAAACAGGCCTAGCCAGTGCCCTCTGCAGATAATGGGAGAGCTGCCAGAGGCTTGGGAATCAGGATGATCACTTAAAAGTTAGAATGACAGGAAGGTCGGCAGTCTCAGCATTATCTCTCAGCTCATCTTAATAAAAAGGGTCAGGCTCTTTTACTTCTTTACAAATCAAAGGCACTGGCTGAAAGCCTGTGATTTTGTAAAACTTCTGATCTAATGGCACTGAATAGCTTGTTAAAGACACTTTTCTCAAGAGGTTATTCTACCCTCTTTTGTATCAAGGTTCAGTCGGGAAAAATGAGTACACCATAAAGGTCAGACCTCTTAAATAGATACAGTACCTATGTAATATGCAATATGCCGGGGTTTGTTTTTTTTTTTTAAATACCTTCTCCTGCAATCCAGTGAGGAACCATAAGAAGGCAGCACCTGGGACAAGCAAACGTAAATGTACAACCTCCCCACCCCGATCCTCCGCTTCTCTCCCCCTCAACCTTCAACCCTCTGCCCTCTGATCCCCCAGTCCTTACCCCCTCCGTAATGTAAACTCATATTTTAACAAGGGCAGCGTCAGCAGCAACTGTGTCACGCCCGCTGCCCCATTTAATTTAACACTGTCTGTAATAAATTAGCACGAACCATTCTCCACCAACTGCAGGGCAGTTAAAGTGCAATTAGAAGAAGAGATCACCTGCATGGAAAGGTACCGCGGATGATCAATATCTGCCTTCGCATGGCTGCTTCCTTATTTCTCCATCCCTTCTTCTAGCCAACTGCAGCCAATTAGTGCAGCAATGTTCCAGTAATTCCTGCTCTACGGAAGTCGCAAAGCGACTTAATTGTGGGCTGGGGGGTTCTCTCCGATCTTTAAGGTCCAGGGAACCGTCCACATATATGATATGATGTGCAGGTGCCATTGCATGGTTCTGCTCTAGCTGCCTTCCCCAGACCCTCTAGCCCTTCACCCTGCACCCCTAGCAGTTCAGCCAGACCTCCCACCCACAAATTGCGGACAGCAGACGAGTCCAGTTTCAGTTGCATGATCAATTAGCAGGTGTAAAAGTGCACGAATGAGTTTGATAGTTTGTACGCATCTCTCTCTCATAAAATAGAACTTCTGTGGGTACTTCTTGACCCTGCCCATACACTGCCCTCTGTTTGCTAAGAGCAGAAACGTTTCTGGTTTTTTTATATACTTAAAATGAAATGAAATAAAAATTATCTTGGATTTTTCTACATCTAATGTAAATTTGGAGTTTCCTCTGACCCTTTGGTTGAAATATTTGCTTTGCAGCAGCTTTGAGCGGTACCTTAGCTTTTTTTGAGGCTTTTTCCCTCCATTTCTTCCTAAAATTATGTAGCACTGTATACGACTGTGTGGAGAGGTTTGGTTTTTGTTGGGTTGATATCCCTCATCTGCCCTATTGTATTTGGAGAAGGACCGTTGCTGGTAGATAAGGCAATGAATGGCAGTGGGATAGATTCAATGCCGTTTACAGGTGAGAATGTATGGGAAGAGCTGGGAAAACTGAAAGTGGACAAAGCCATGGGGCCGGGTGAGGTTCATCCCAGGATACTGAGGGAGCTCAGAGATGTGCTGGCGGGTCTGCTACATGAACTGTTCAATAGATCCCTGGGAACGGGAGTGGTGCCGAATGATTGGATAAGAGCGGTGGTAGTTCCGCTTCACAAGTATGGGAGCAGAGAGGAGGCTGGAAACTAGGCCAGTAAGCCTCACCTCAGCTAAGGGAGCAGTTTTAAAGGGTCGGGGTGCGTTTTTAGGTTGTGTCCTAACTCCCGTTAGTGTGCACTAACCCGATTAACGATTTTTTCACGATAAGTCGGTGGAATTTCTATTGTATCGCACTCTTTAACGATTAATGACGATTTAAAAAATATCGGATGATATTTTAAATCGTCAAAAAACGATTCACATCCCTACTAAACAACTTAGACTTGTCGGATGCAGAAACTGCCCTATTATCATGGCACAACATTACAAATACTGTGGCCAACAAGCTCTGCCCTTTACAATCAAGACAAATAAACTCACAGCACAATAAAAAAAACCCTGGTACACAAAAGACATGAAACATAGTCTTAGAAAAATAGAAAAGACCTGGCGCAAAGATCCTACCCCCACACTCCTTCCCGATTCAAATCCTTCCTACATTGCTACAGGGAAAGGTTAAATAATGCCAAAAGGGATTTCTACTCCACCAGAATTCACCAATTCCAATACAACCCGTGAGCCCTCTATGACTACGTTGCCTCGTTAACCAAATCAGCACCTGCAGTTATACCAGAGGAAGTAGCCAAAATCAAATGCGAGGAACTCGCAATATACTTCCAAGACAAAATCAATAAACTGCTTACACAATTCCCCTCCTCCTCCTCAACCAATCAAAACTCACAAGAAGCCTACCCAGCCCTTCCAACCCCCCCCCCCCACCAAAGGCCTGACCTCCTTAGAATACACCTCTGCTCTAGAAATTGAATCATTCCTTAAGAAATCCAGACCATCCTCCCACCCCTTTGACACAATCCCTACTAAACACCTACTCTCCATCCCTAACGTAATAGCCCAGCCCACAGCCAATATTATAAATGCCTCTATCATCTCAGGCCTAGTACCCAATCCCCTCAAACAAGCAATAGTCAAGCCAATACTGAAAAAACCTAAGCTTGACCTCACCGACCTGTCTAACTATCGCCCCATCTCAAACCTCCCCTTCATCTCAAAAATTCTGGAAAAAACGTTCAATAAAGCAACTCACTGAATACCTTGATGACTCCCACCTACTCTCTCCATTTCAGTATGGATTTTGGAAATTCCATAGCACTGAAACCCTCCTCTTTTCCTTGTCAGATTGTCTCATTAAAGACCTAGATAAAGAACAAAAAGAGCAAAAATCATCGAAAAAACAGTCAACAATCAACTCACAGACCACCTTGAAACCTATAATGTTCTTCATCCTGCACAGCATGGTTTCAGAAAACTCTTCAGCACTGAAACCCTCCTCCTCTCCCTCACCGATACCATCCTCAGAGGCCGCGACAAAGGCAAATCGATCCTCCTGATACTTCTTGATATATCAGCCGCCTTCGACACCATCAATCACAGAACACTCCTCACCAGACTTAAAGAAATTGGTCTCCAAGACACCTCAATCAAATGGTTCAAATCCTACCTCTCAAACAGATCCTACATCGTCAAGATGAACTCATCTGAATCCTCACAAGTGCCCCTCACTCATGGAGTCCCACAAGGTTCTTCCCTATCATCAACCCTCTTTAACATTTACCTCATCCCACTATGCAAATACCTTTCAGAAGCAAACTTCACCTACTTCGTCTATGCAGACGACATACAAATATTACTCCCCATAAACAACTCCATTCAACTCACCATGGAAAAATGGAACAAACTCAGCTCAAATTTATCTCACTTACTATCTCAGTTATCACTATGTCTCAACCAAGCCAAAACAGAAATCATCCACATCCACGATGACCGTCCCTCCTATCCACTCATGTGCACCCCCTCTGACCACCCAGGAAGCTCAATCAACCCGGGAGTACCACAAATCTCACAAACCTCACTCACGCCGTCCACAAGAAACCTAGGCGTAACAATTGACAGCCAACTCAACTTTAAACGACACATCTCCAATACAATCAAAGATGGATTCTTCAAACTTCAGACTCTAAAAAAACTCAAACCCCTTCTCCAAGAGCACGATTTCCGAACAGTCCTCCAATCAATTATCTTCTCAAAACTCGACTACTGCAACTCCCTCCTCCTCGGCCTACCAGAAATCCACATCAAACCCCTCCAAGTTCTACAGAACGCTGCCGCCAGAATCATCTCTAACAACAAAAAATCCTCTCACATCACACCCACTCTCAAAGAACTCCACTGGCTACCCATTACACAAAGAATCCAGTATAAAACCCTCACCCTCATGCACAAAAAAATAAACAACAACAAAATGGACTGGCTAAACAACGGAATACAACCTTACCCCACTCAAAGAACTCTCAGATCCACCAACACTGGCCTCCTAGCCGTCCCCAATCTCAAAGCTGCACACCTCAATGTCACCCGCAAACGAGCCATAACAATAGCGGGCCCCACCTTATGGAACAGCCTCCCCACCTGTCTCAGAAACGAACCTTCACTGCAAGTCTTCAAAAAACACCTCAAAACATGGCTATTTTTAAAAGCTTTCCCACCTGACACATAACCCGCCCAAATGCACCAACCACACCATGCCCCCTACACAAGCATCTCGCCCCACCCTTTCCCTCCCTATCACTACCTTCCTCCCACCCATCCCTTTCTCTCCCCTCCCCCCCTCTACCCTCCCTGCCATCCTTACCATAATTTATCCTCATCAACAAGCCATTTATGTACATATGTTATATACTATAGTCTAATGTTCCATATATTCCTGTTAGTTCTGTTACAACTTGTTATATTTATTATCATGTTATAATGTAAAATAGGGCTGTTACCACCCTATTCCTTTAGTTATCTGGAAACCGATGTGATATCTCGATCGAATGTCGGTATATAAAAGAAATAAATAAATAAAATAAAATAAATAAACAATCATATATCCTAGCCCTCTTAGACATATCCTCAGCTTTTGACACAATCAGCCACAATATCCTCCTGCAGCGACTTAACGAAATTGAAATAACAGGTGTTGCCCACAACTGGTTCAAATCCTATCTCAGTAATCAAAACTATAAAGTCAAAATCGGAAACCATGAGTCCAAACCAATACCCCTTGACCAAGGAGTCCCAAAAGGTTCCTCTCTATCCTCCACCCTTTTCAACATTTACCTCCTACCGCTCTGTCACCTCCTAGTCGATCTCAAGCTTCCCCACTATATTTATGCAGATGATGTGCAGATACTTATCCCAATATGTGACACCCTCCCTAAAGCTTTGAACATCTGGGAATCTACGCTACTGTCTATCAACAAACTCCTATCCAGCATTCACCTTGCCCTTAACACGGCAAAAACCGAAATTATGCTTATCTCTCCACAGAGTCAGCCTAATGCCCTTCCCCTGCTTCACTCCCTATCACTACCAATCTCGTTCTCCCAACAGATACGAGATCTAGGGGTCATTCTAGACAACCAAATCAACCTTAAGAAATTCATTAACACCACCCTGAAAGAATGTTTCTTTAAATTACACACCCTAAAGAAATTAAAACCTTTACTCCACCTTCCAGACTTTCGTACAATGCTACAAACTACAATATTCTCTAAAATTGATTACTGTAACTCACTTCTCCTAGGCCTACCCAAAAACTCCATTCACCCACTACAAATTCTACAAAACTCAGTTGCCCGGATACTTACTAACACGCGGAGAAATGAACACATCTCACCCATACTTAAGGAATTACACTGGCTTCCTATCGCATACCAAATCCAATATAAAACCCTTTCTATCGTACATAAGGCTCTCCACAATCCTGAGACAAACTGGTTCAGTGATTCACTAATATTCCACGAATCTTCTAAACCAACCAGAAACCAATACCTTGCTACCATACGCACACCTTCCCCTAAAAACAACCACCTGGCATCTACCAGAGCACGTGCGCTCTCCATAGCCGGCCCCGCCTTATGGAACAAAATGCCCGTAGACCTACGCCAGGAGGACTCCTAACAATCTTCAAGAAAAAACTAAAGACGCGGCTGTTCACGCAAACTTACACCTAATCCTAACCATATTATTCACCCAGCATCTTCCTTGGTTTCATCCTCATAAGATGTCCCATATTTTTTGACTCAATCCTGATACATGTGTAATTTCTCTCATTTCCTTTCCTTCCTGCCCCTCCCTATATCCAAGCTTCTCATTGTGCCAATCCTTTCTCGTCTATGTTCCCCTCAACCGCACTTCTCCTTATTGCCTTTAACTAATTGGAACTTTCCCAATATAAGCAACTTTGTAAGTTATTGTAAATAAATCTAGTGCTATGTACACAAGTTACCTTTATATACAATACCCTTAGTCTTATACATATTTCTTATAGGCATATAGACATTTATTCTGTTAATGGCTTTGTATGTACCTGTTTTCGTGTTACTTGTCGAGCGCATCTTAAGCGTAGTTTCTCGTTTATTGTAAACCGATGTGATATCCCTGATGAATGTCGATATATAAAACCCTTAAATAACGGTCCCTACAGCGACTGACTGGGTTGGAAAATGGTTGAGTGGGAGGCAACAAAAGGTAATGGTAAATGGAGTTTTTTCTGAGGAGGGGGATATTACTAGTATGGCCATAGGGATCGGTCCTTGGATTGGTTCGTTTTAATATTTTTGTGAGCAACACTGCAGAAATATTATCGGGAAAAGTTTGTCTTTTTGCTGATGATTCCAAAATCTGCAACAGGGTAGACAGCCAGGAAGCTGTGGAAAACATGAGGAGGGATCGAGCAAAGCTTGAGGAACAGTCTAGGGTCTGGCAGGTAAGATTTAATGCTAAAAAATGCAGAGTTGTGCAATTAAAGGTGAATTTTAAAAGCTGGTTGCGTGCCAAAAATCGGGAGATGGGCAAGCATCTAGCACTAGCACGCATCCACCCGATTTTATAAAGCGGGCAGATGCACGCACAAGTGCCAAGGCACAAATATCTCACATCGGAATATGTGCCAAGGCACGAATATCTCATATCGGAATATGTGCCAAGGCACGAATATCTCATCGGTGTGATATGGGCAGGGCGGGGCATTCCAGGGCAGGACCAAGAGATATGCGTGCAAGTACCTACACGCCTGGGCACATGCCAAGGGCCGGTGCCACGTAACTATGGAGGAGGTGTAAGTTCAAAACCCCCCCAAAACATTTACATGCATCAGTGAGGGGTTTGAGGGCTCTGGGGTAACGGGTTGGGAAGACCTAGCTGAACACTGGGCAAACTGGTGAATGAACTGGTGAAACTGGTCGTTGGCTGGATGCACATCTTGTTTTAAAATGCAGGTAGTTGCGCATCTGTAAGCTGACTTACACTGCTGGGCATGCACAAGCTTAAAATTAGGCGAACAGATACGCCTAGGCTATTTAAAACATGTGCACCCCCATTTAAAGGTTACCTTCTTAGGGCCTGATTTTAAACAGCATTTACATGCTTAAAATTGGGTCTTACATGCGTGAATGCACTTTATCCATGTAAGTGGGATTTTGAAAATTGCTAGAATATGTGCCATTGAATTGTCCATAGGATATTCACGGGTAAGTGCACTTTACACGCCTAAAAGGATTTTAAAAATTGCTATGATAGTATGTTACATGTACACATGTATCTCCTTTTAAAACTACCTCCTAAGTCTACAAAAACCCATAGGGGGAAGTACAGTATAGGGGGTGAAATTCTTCTAAGCAAGAAAGAAGAGTGGAATCCGGGGATGATCACATGATCATAACGTGTCCAAACAAGTGGATAAGATGATGGCAAAAGGCAGAAAGATGCTTGGCTGCATAAGGAGAGTAATGGTGAGCAGAAAAAAGGATGTGATATTGCCCCTGTATAGGTCCCTGGTGAGCCCTCACTTGGAATACTGAGTGAGTACAATTCTGGAGACCTTCCCTTCAAAAGGATAGAAACAGGATGGAGTCGGTCCAGAGGGTCGACACTAAAATGGTCAGTGATCTTCATTCTAAAGCACGAGGGGATAGAAGTAAAGTTCTAAACTGTAAGATTCATGGACTCTTGTTGCTGTGGTGAGATTGACTCAGCCTATGGGGACAGGCTTATACGCCCTCACCGACATCTGATGGAGCTACGCAGGGAAGAGATGGTTCAGGCCTTCACTTATACCAACCCCTTGGGTTCCGGAGCCGACAGGTCTTAAGCAAGAGTCTCTATGATAGTGTCTCTATGATAGTGGTGTAGGCGAAGATCCAGGGCCATGCAAGGGTCAGAGGTAGGCGGCAAATTAGAAGGATCAATGTCCAGGCAACAGTCAATGGCAGATGGCAGGCAAAAGTGGTTAGTATCCAGTCAAGGGCAGGTGGCAGGGAAGTATGGTCAGTATCCAGGCAAAGGTCAAGGGCAGACAGTGAATAAGAGTGGTCAGGGTCTCAACAATATAAAGATGAAGGCAGCAAGAGGGGGGCTTTCCAGTCTTTTGCACTGAATGTCACATGTATGATTTGTTTACCCACCAGTGAGAGATTGTATGTGTGGACCTGGTTCAAAGAGCTCCTGGCTCTCAGGGAATGAGTCCGACCTCTGGAGGCTAGAGTAGCAGACATGGAGGAGCTGAGGCAGACAGAGAGGTACATTGATGAGATCTTCAGCGACATGGTAGCCAAGTCCCAAATTCAGTCTGGCAGCCTTGGTGCTGACTTGGATCAGAAAGGTCTCCTGGTTGGAGAGCAACACCCTGGTGTAGCAGGAATTGATCCTGTATCAAGAACCTGCTCTCCATGTGATGTGTTCTCCTCTCGCACTGAGAACAAGTCTCCCAGGGCTACTGCCCAGGAGGGAAGGGTTAGGTCGGCCATCATAATTGGTGGTTCGATTATAATTATTAGAAATGTAGATAGCTGGGTGACTAGTGGACATGAGGACCGCCTGGTAACTTGTGTGCCTGGTGCGAAAGTGGAGGACCTCATACGTCACCTAGACAGGAATATAAACAGTGCTGGGGAGGAGCCAGCTGTCGTGGTACATGTGAGCACTAACAACATAGGAAAATGTGGAAGGGAGGTTCTGGAAGTCAAATTTATGGATTTTAGGTAGAAAGCTGACATCCAGAACCTCCAGGGTGTCATTCTCTGAAATGCTTCCTGTTCCATGTGCAGGTCCTCAGAGGCAGACAGAGCTCCAGAGTTTCAATGCGTGGATGAGATGATGGTGCAGGGAAGAGGGATTCAGTTTTGTAAGGAACTGGGGAAACGTTTGGGGAAGGGGAGACTTTTCCGAAAGGATGGGCTTCACCTTAACCAGAGTGGAACCAAGCTGCTGGCTCAAACTTTCAAAAAGGAGATAGAGCAGCTTTTAAACTAGAACAAGGGGGAAAGCCGACAGTCACTCAGCAGTGCATGGTTAGGAGAAATGTATCCTTGAAGGATACTAATGAAACAGGAGAGTTAGGAACAGAGAGGTTCCAATAAAAGCAAAAGTAGCCCATGTGCCTATAAGTAAAAAATCACCTAAGCTAATGATTTCCAAATTATCCCAAACAACTGAAAAGCAGGTTGTAATACAAACAAAAAACACACTTTGAAATGTCTGTGTGAAAATGCCAGAAGTTTAAGAAGTAAGATGGGAGAGTTAGGGTGTATGGTAGTGAATGATGAGATAAACATAATTGGCATCTCAGAGACCTGGTGGAAGAAGGATAATAACCAATGGGGACCGTGCTAATAATGAGAACTCTCTGGACTGGAAGCAAGTACAACAGATGCAATGAAACATGAATTACAATGTACTGATTGCTAAGAGGGATTAGCTGTAATATGTTATATCTTTTGTTATATATATTAGGTAGCAGAATAATCTGTATTGGAGCATTTCACTCTATATGTGTTAATTCTGTCCAAGAATTAGGAATATTATTTTGTAAACCGTTGTGATGGGATAGGGAAATACCTACAGTACCTGAATGTAAACCGATGTGATATCTCAGATCGAATGGCGGTATATAAAAATAAATAATAAAAAAAAATAAATGTTGATATGGAACGATGGCAATCAAAATGTCTAAATAAAAAAATAAATACATCAGGGTACAAATGATATCACAATGATAGGGAGGATCAACTTGGTGGGAGTGTGGCACTTTATGTCCGGGAGGGTATAGAGTCCAACAGGATAAAGATCATACAAGAGACTAAATGCTCAGTAGAATCTATATGAGTAGAAATGCTATGAGTGTTGGGTAAGAGTATAGTAATAGGAGTATACTACCATCCACTTGGACAAAATGGTCAGATAGATGGTAAAATGCTAAGAAAAATCAGAAAGCTAAACAAATTGGTAGTACAGTAATAATGGGAGATTTCAATTATCCTAATATTGAATGGGTAAGTGTAACATCAGGACTTGCTAGAAAGATAAAGTTCCTGGATGTAATAAATGACTGCTTCATGGAGCAATTGGTTCAGGAACCAACGAGCAAGGGAGCAATTTTAGATTTAATTCTTAGTGGTGCACAGGATTTGGTAGAGAGATAGAGATGGGGCCACTTGGCAACAGTGATCATAACATGATCAAATTTAAACTAATAACTGGAAGGGGGACAATAAGTAAATCTGCAGCTCTAACACTAAACTTTCAAAAGGGAAACTTTGATAAAATGAGGAAAAGAGTTAGAAAAAAACGGAAAGGTGCAGCTGCAAAGGTTAAAAGTCTACAATGTGGACATTGTTTAAAAAAAATCCTAGAGGCGCAGTCCATATGTATTCCACACATTAAGAAAGGTGGAAGGAAGGCAAAATGATTACCGGAATAGTTAAAAGAGGCTATTTTAGCTTAAAAAAAAATCCTTCAAAAATTAGAAGACGAAAGATCCATCTGAATAAAATAGGAAAAAGCATAAGCATTGTCGAGTTAAGTGTAAAACATTGATAAGGCAGGTGAAGAGAGAATTTGAAATGAAGTTGGCCGTAGAGGCAAAAACTCATAATAACAACTTTAAAAAATATATCCGAAGCAAGAAACCTGTGAGGGAGTCGGTGGAATCGTTTGAAGACTGAGGGGTTAAAGGGGCTCTTAGGGAAGATAAGGCCATTGCAGAAAGACTAAATGAATTCTTTGCTTCCATGTTTACTAATGAGGATGTTGGGGAGATACTGTTATTATTTGTGATAGTTTTGGTTGGATCCTTGGGCCGGTGGCAGATGACCACGCCCTTGGGGGAAGATCCTGGGAGAGACCACCGGTCAGGCTCAGAGTTGGGAGAGGAAGGCTGAGCTGTAGAGAAACTGAATATAGTGAGTAGGCAGGGTATGCAGAGTTCAGGAGCAGAACCTTGATGGTAACACTCACACAATAGTCTCTTAGAAGCAGCTCAGGAGCTGGAATGGATTAGGCCCTCGAGGAGCGAGTACCTGGTTCCAGGGAACGCTCTGAGAGAGAGATGGTAACTCACTGGTGTTGTAGGCAGCGGTGACTTCCTGGCAGAAGTTATATTCAGTAACATGTCCGGGAACGTGGGCCCTCGAGGAGCGAGTACCGATTCCAGACTGCGACCTGAAAAGTAAAAGAAAGAGCGAGGCCCCCGAGGAGCAGGAACCCCTGGTAAAGTCTGAGGAGGCAGAGTAGCAAAGTATGCGGAAAGCGAATCCCATCCGCAGTGATACCTGGAGGCAGCTAGGTAGGAAACCCTTAGTTAGCGAAATGAAAGACCTTTAAATATCTGAAGATGATGATGTCATCTCAGGGGGACGCCCCGGGGGTTCACGTTACTGCTGGTACTTGGGTCGGGGCTGCGCCGTGCGTGCGGCCTTAGGCCTCAGGAGAACATGGCGGAAGGCAGCGTCTAGCCGGTCCTGGAACGCCAGAGGAAGTCGGCAAGATGATGCCGCGGCAACCAAACTTCCATCAACCTAGGAAGGCGTCGCCAAAGAGGTAAGGAGGGCTGAGTGGAGACGTCAGGCAGCGACGGTCGCAATAGATACCAGTTCCGGAGATGGTTTTCAGGGGTGATGAGTCAGAGGAACTGAACCAAATCACTGTGAACCTGGAAGATGTAGTAGTCAAGATTGACAAACTAAAGAGTGCAAATCACCTGGACCAGATTGTATATCCCCCAGGGTTCTGAAGGAACTAAAAAATGAAATTTCAGATCTATTAGTTAAAATTTGTAACCTATCATTAAAATCATCCATTGTACCTGAAGACTGGAGGGTGGCCAACATAATCCCAATAATTAAAAAGGGCTCCAGGGGCGATCCAGGAAACTATAGACCAGTGAACTTGACTTCAGTGCTGGGAAAAATAGTGGAAACTATTCTAAAGATCAAAATCATAGAACATATAGAAATACATGGTTTAAAGGAACACAGGCAGCATGGCTTTACCCAAGGGAAGTCTTGCCTTAAAAATCTTCATTTTTTGAAGGGGTTAATAAACATGTGGATAAAGGTGAACCGGTAGATGTAATGTATTTGGATTTTCAGAAGGCGTTTGACAAAGTCCCTCATGAGAGGCTTCTAAGAAAACTAAAAAGTAATGGGATAGGAGGCGGTGGATTACAAACTGGTTAAAAAACTGGCTAAAAGAGAGTAGGATTGAAAGGCCAGTTTTCTCAGTGGAAAAAAGGGTAAACAGTGGAGTGCCTCAGGGATTTGTACTTGGACCGGTGCTTTTCAATATCTTTATAAATGATCGGGAAAAGAATATGACGAGTGAGGTAATCAAATTTGCGGATGGTTCAAAATTATTTAGAGTAGTTAAATCACAAGCGGATTGTGATAAATTGCAGTAGGACTTTGCGAGACTGGAAAATTGAGCATTCAAATGGCAGATGAAATTTAATGTGGACAAGTGCAAGGTGTTGCATATAGGGAAAAATAACCCATGCTGTAGTTACACGATGTTAGGTTCCATATTAGGAGCTACCACCCAGGAAAAAGATCTAGGCATCATAATGGATAATACATTGAAATTGTCAACTCATTGTGCTGTGACAGTCAGAAAAGCAAACAATGTTAGGAATTATTAGGAAGGGAATGGTGAATAAAATGGAAAATGTCATAGTGCCTCTGTATCGCTCCTTGGTGAGACCGCACCTTGAATACTGTGTACAATTCTGGTTGCCGCATCTAAAAAAAGATATAGTTGTACTGGAGAAGGTACAGAGAAAGGCAACCAAAATCATAAGGGGAATGGAGCAGCTTCCCTATGAGGAAAGGCTGAAGAGGTTAGGGAGTGTTCAGCTTGGAGAAGAGATGGCTGAGGGGGGATATGATAGAGGTCTTTAAGATCATGAGAGGTCTTGAATGAGTAGATGTGAATCGGTTATTTACACTTTTGAATAATAGAAGAACTAGGGGGCATTCCATGAAGTTAGCAAGTAGCACATTTAAGACTAATCAGAGAAAATTCTTTTTCACTCAACGCACAATAAAGCTCTGGAATTTGTTGCCAGAGGATGTGGTTAGTGCAGTTAATGTAGCTGGGTTCAAAAAGGGTTTGGATAAGTTCTTGGAGGAGAAGTCCATTAACGGCTATTAATCAATTATACTTAGGGAATAGCCACTGCTATTAATTGCATCAGTAGCATGGGATCGTCTTAGTGTTTGGGTACTTGCCAGGTTCTTGTGGCCTGGTTTTGGCCTCTGTTGGAAACAGGATGCTGGGCTTGATGGACCCTTGGTCCAACCCAGAATGGCAATTTATTTTGTTCTTAAGGTCCAGGCCAGGGTCAGATCGATATCTCTGTTCGAGGGAAGGCTTAGGAGACAGAAAGGAGCACTGATGCAGCAGGGCAGGCAGAAAGGCAAAGGCTGGATAGGATGAGACAAGCACAGGATCAGTTACACAAGAGTCAGGAAGAAGCAACTCACACCACACACAAGATGCAGGTGACCCATTACTGAGACGTCTGCTGGGAGTCTGCCGTGGCCTTTTATACCTGAGGCAGGTGATGTCATCAGCAGGCGCCAGAGTCCTGTTTCCTGCCTCTGGCCCTTTAAGGTGTGACATGCGCCGCATGTGCCTACGGAGACTTCCAGGAGGGGCTGGAGCAAGGCGAGGAAGAGCAGAGTTGGAAGGAGTTTCTGAGCTGGGGCTTGCTTCTGCCATACAGCATCATGGTTGAGTGTCGCAGCTTAACATAAACATGCATCCCCTGGAGGGAAGGTGCAATGGGGAAGATATGATAGAGCCATTTAACAAGTTGCACAGTAGGGGAGCTTCTTTCATAGGAAAAGGGGCTCTAGAACAAGGGGTCATGGTAGGAGGGTGAATGTGGGTTAAACTACAAACATATTTCTTTACAGAAGATGGTGGGGGCATGGAGCAACCTCCCCACAGAGGTGGTGGAGACAAGGACAATATCTGAATTCAAGAAAGCATGGGATAAACACGGGGGATCTCTGAGGGAGTGGTCGGGATCATAAAGCTGAGCAGTTGATGTGGTCTTTTTCTCTGTTTAATGAATTTGGCAATATTGAAACCACCAACCAACTTGTTGTTATGCATGCCGTCCACGGCAGACCCGTGGCTCGGCCCCCTCACCTTTCTCAAGTGACTCCAGTGCCTGGTCCCTCGTCTCTGGCGGCGGTAGGCCGCCGGCTCCATCCTTGGGCCACCTCTGGTGCCTCCGGCTCAGCTACAGAGCGTGGTGTCCCCGGTCCAGCTACTGCTCCTGCTGCTCCATGTTGGGCCTCTCTGTGTGGCCCGCAGAGAGACGCTGCTTCTTGGCGCCGCGTGCATCACTGTGACTTATGTAGGGCCCATGGCGGGAACCGAGCCGCGGCCCCGGATGATGACGTCAGTGGAGCATCGGTATATAAGCCTGGGATCCGCTCCCTAGCTTTGCCTTTGCAACAGATCTCCTCACTGGTCAAGTACTCGATGCCGTCTGAGGGATTTGCCTTGTTCCTGTGTTCCTGATCTTTGCAGTCTCCAGTTCCCGGGTTCCTTGTTCCTGTTCTTCAACCCTTCCTTGGATTGCCTTCACGGACTTTGACTCTTCTTTGCCTGATCACGTCGTTGACTCTCTCCAAGCCCAGACCTCTGCTTTCACCTCACCACGTCGTTGTTTCTCTCCAGACCCAGATCTCTGCATCACCTGACTACTCCGTTGCCTCTCTCCAGACCTAGACCTCTGCATTGTCTGACTACGTTTACCTGTCTCCTCGCTCAGACCTCAGCCCTGCTTGCCACCGTTTCTAGATTGCCACCAGCCCTGACTCAAGCTTGCCTCTCGACGCCTCTTCAGTCATTGTCCTGACTTGGCCTATTCAGGCTTCGGCCTGCTCTTGCTCGGGTGCCCCCAGTCAGACTTTTTTCCTTTGGTGTTCGGGTCTCCGGGACTCAACCTTGGCCAGTACAGACTGTATCTCTCCTCTGCTGCTGTCTCTGGCCTGACCTTGATCCATCCACCTACGACTACATACGGAGGTCCACCTAAGTCCAGCCGGCCCCGGTACCCAAAGGCTCAACCCACAGGGAACAAGGGCTGGTATTGGTGAAGCACCAGCCAGCCTCCGTCCATCAGCCCATTGTGCCTGCTGACGGTAGGGCCCCGAGGATCCTTCCTATGGGTTGCGCCAACCCCACCTCAGCCCAAAGGTCCACCTCCGGTGCAACACTTGTATACTGAACTCTTACTCCCAGGTTTGGGATCACGAGCATGGCAGTGACTGTCATCTGCTATGAGCCTGAAAAAGTCAGGTAAGTTGAGGGGTTGTTCCATTCACCCACAGAGGGGAGAGGTTTCCCATTCTAGTGAGGAGGATCACAATGGAAGAAGCTTCTGGAGCCAAGTCCACTACACCATTTGCTCGACCACATTTCTTGTGAACCCACAGATTAATGCAAGGAAGGGTCAGAATCCCTCTGCATGAGGTTAATGTTTTATGCGACCCTAGCAGCGGTTGCACATACTTTCCCTTTCCCACCCTAACTCACCCCCTGGCCTAGTCCTTTCAGGACGAAATCCCCGTACATACATTCCTGTTCTCACCCTCACCCATCACCAGGTATGGCCCTTCCTAGTGCAGGCAAAATTAGGTTTGCAATAAAAACGTTTGCTTAGTTTTACCGACATCGAGGGGGCAATTTCCAAACGGCTCCATCTAGCCTCATTAATCTGTTTTAATACAATTAGACCTGATTGAAAATCGCCTTCAATTTTATGGACATACTAGTGGGGTAGATTTAAAAAGGTGTGCCCGCTTTTGTAACTTGCACGCGCAAGTTATAAAAATCAGAGGTCGGCGAGCCGAGCCGTGCTGCCTTCCCCCGTTCCCCCTAACCTAATCTTCCCATCCTGTCCCCTAACCTTCCCCCCCAGCCCTACTCTAACCCCCCCAAAATTATCTTACCTTTTGCGCCTGCCAGCAGCCTGCCAGCACGCGATCCTTCAACACAGCGGCAATGGCCACTATATCGGAGGCCTCTGGCCCCGCCCATGCCCCGCCCCGCCCCTTTAGTAAAGCCCCGGAACTTACACGCGTCCCAGGGCTTTAGGCCTGGCGCGCGTAGGGCTTTTAAAATCCGGCCCAGTATGAACAATCCGGAAGCAGCTTGCATTAATGGGAATTTTTTTCCTATGAAAATCAAAGTTCATATTTTAAAAATGTTTCAGAAAGTGGAAAGAGAGCACCAGATTAGCTCCTCAAAAATAAAATTTTTTATAGAAATTCACCAAAGTAGTTGAATAGAGAGCATCCCTAAGAGATGTTTAAAGAGGTGGGTCCTAACATTCAGCGCTGGCTGGTTAAGTAACTTACAGCTAAATTCATCAAACAAAGTGTTGCTAATGCATTGACAACGCCCACGATAACAAAAAGGGGTGTGTTTATGGAACTTTTTGAATTACTGCTTCACATTGGTATTACCACATGGTGCAGTAAACTTAGCACATCAGGAAAGAGAGAGGGAGAAAGAGAGAGACTGACTGACCGACTATCTGTAAGGCCCTCATAGTAGTTAAGTATTTATATCTCTACAGAAGGCCACCTTATAGGTCATGGTGAGGTGTTGGTGCTGGTTTAGGGGCCAGTTTCGCATGCAGAGTGAGACGCACTAACAGCACAGGACACTTGGTGAAGATTTGACATCATTTGGAGCTCTCTCTCTCTCTCTCCCCCAGTCTCTCTTCGCCCAGCCTAACGCCAGGAAAAAAGGTGTAGTTATTTACGGCGTTAAAACCGTCTGATAACACCCCTCATTTATCTAAATCCCGCCCCCTCCAAAAAAATGTGCGTTCGCGCCATGCGTTATGAACAATAACGTGTACGTTAACGCCACCATGCATTTTGATGAATGACCCGGTTAGCTGGCTATGATCAACCTGGCTAAGTTCCAATGTATATTCAGCGGTACGGTGAAGCTGCCGAATATACGCGTATATGTGCGCACTGAACTGGGTAAGTGTACCCGACCGAGTTTAGACTTGCTCTATGGGGCATCTAAACCTAGGTGTAAACTTATCCGGCTAACTCCGAATATTGGATACGGCTAACTCACTCTGCCCCCGATCCGCCCAGTACACGCCTACATTTTTTGCATGTAACCTTTAAGCTGTATAAGGGATGTATATGGCTAAGTGGCGGCCGCTGATCGTAGGCGTGTATTTAGCAGCATAAGTCTCGCTTATTTGGCTAAATAGCACTGAACACTTGGAATATTGGGCCTGTGGTGTTCTGGGAACAACAAGGTATTTTCTTCACCCTGCAAAGCATAATCTCTACTCAACAACTCTGTGGATTTTCTTTTGATTTGTTAAAAAAATAATTGTTTGTTTCTTGGCACAGATATATTTGTAAACTGAGTCCAACACCTCTAGCTCAGCCTAAGAGCGCAGTTTCAGAAGCTTTCTGGAAGGACAGTGAGCTTCATGCTTTGGCTGCTGAAAAAGTAATAATAATAAAAGGATACACATGCATTTTATTCTTAGGAAGAAGAAAACCAGCAAGCAGAACATGAAGATGGATGCAAGCTTTCACGGCAGAGCTGAACGTGAAATGGGTAACCGCTTCAGTTATTAGGAACCATTTTATGATCAGCTGGACGTCGCTCAGGTTTCCGTGCTGCAGTCAGGGATCTTAGGAAAGGTTAGCTGCCTTATTTGCAGAAGAAAAAAAAAGAATTTATAAAGAAACTTAGCATTGCAGCCAGAATGTTCCAATGGTCTACTCGGTTGAGCTCTTGGTTGAACTATCTAGAAGCATAGGACTGAGTTTATACTTTGTACTGCAGCGTACTAACACATGTACTCTGTTTAATTCTACACAGATGCTTTGGTTGAGTAATTTTGTAGCACAGTTTGAAGACCGGCAGCATAGCCTGACTGTCAGAGTAGGGAACCACACAACGTGTAAACCCAGCTTTAGTTTCCCTTTGCGATCCTGAGAAAGTCAAGATTATTTGACATATTGAATTAATGCACTCAAGATTTACCCTCAGGTTATTTATCCAATACCTGAGGCTGCAAACTGTTACATTTGCTAGCTCATAGGCTGCTGGAGTGAGCCAGCTCACTCCACTACTGCTGCCAAGACTGCCCAGCAACGCCACTCTGGAGAGCCAGGAAGGCCGTGTTCTAGGAATGCTGTCATAAGAACATGCCATACTGGGTCAGACCAAGGGTCCATTAAGCCCAGCATCCTGTTTCCAACAGTGGCCAATCCAGGCTACAAGAACCTGGCAAGTAACCAAAAACTAAATCTATCCCATGCTACTGATGCTAGTAATAGCAGTGGCTAATTTCTAAGTCAACTTGATTAATAGCAGGTAATGGACTTCTCCTCCATGAACTTATCTAAACCTTTTTAAAACCCAGTTACACTAATTGCACTAACCACATCCTCTGGCAGCAAATTCCAGAGCTTAATTGTACATTGAGTGAAAATTGAGTGAAAATTAAGTTTCTCTGATTAGTTTTAAATGTGCTACATGCTAACTTCTTGGAGTGCCCCCTAGTCCTTCTATTATCCGAAAGAGTAAATAACCGATTCACATTTACCTGTTCTAGACCTCTCATGATTTTAAACACCTCTATCATATCCCCCCTCAGCCATCTCTTCTCCAAGCTGAAAAGTCCTAACCTCTTTAGTCTTTCCTCATAGGGGAGCTGTTCCATCCCCCCTTTATCATTTTGGTTACTCTTCTCTGTATCTTCTCCATTGCAAATATATCTTTTTTGAGATGTGGCGACCAGAATTGTACACAGTATTCAAGGTGCGGTCTCACCATGGAGCGATACAGAGGATTATGACATTTTCCGTTTTATTCACCATTCCCTTTCTAATAATTCCCAACATTCTGTTTGCTTTTTTGACTGCCGCAGCACACTGAACCGACGATTTCAATGAGTTATCCACTATGAATCCTAGATCTTTTTCCTGGGTGGTAGTTCC
This sequence comes from Rhinatrema bivittatum, assembly GCF_901001135.1. NCBI lineage: Eukaryota > Metazoa > Chordata > Amphibia > Gymnophiona > Rhinatrematidae > Rhinatrema > Rhinatrema bivittatum. Next base: position 16,031,411 of record NC_042622.1, read on the forward strand.
TAATATGGAACCCAACATTGTGTAATTATAACATGGGTTATTTTTCCCTTTATGCATCATCTTGCACTTGTCCACATTAAATTTCATCTGCCATTTGGATGCCCAATTTTCCAGTCTCACAAGGTCCTACTGCAATTTAATCACAATCCACTTGTGATTTAACTACTCTGAATAATTTTGTATCATCCACCAATCTGATAATCTCACTCGTCGTATTCCTTTCCAGATCATTTATAAAGATATTGAAAAGCACCGGTCCCAGTACAGATCCATGAGGCACTCTACTGCCCACCCTCCTCCACTGCGAAAATTGCCCATTTAATCCTACTCTCTGTTTCCTGTCTTTTAACCAGTTTGTAATCTATCAACCCTTTTTAATATATACCTCATACCCCTCTGCATACTGCTCTCCAAAATGGGCATCCAGCACTTCATATATGCAGACGACGTACAGATACTCATACCTATAACAGACTCTATCACTAACGCGATGAAGACTTGGAAATCTGCTTTGTCTGACATAAACCAATTACTCACTGACAACTTTCTAGCACTCAACACAAACAAAACCGAACTACTCATCCTCTCTCCCCCCAGCATTCCCACCCTCAGCCTTTCACCCCCCTCGCCACCAGATTGCCCCCCCACCCAATTCGTCCGCAGCTTAGGCATATGGATAGACAACCACTTTAACCTCAAAAAATTCATTTCTAACACCATAAAGAGCGGATTCTTCAAACTCCACACCTTGAAGAGAATCAAACCTCTCTTACACACTTCTGACTTCCGAACAGTACTGCAGGCCATGATCCTTTCCAAATTGGACTACTGCAACGCAATCCTACTAGGCCTCCCAAAAAATACCCTTCAACCGTTACAGCTCCTACAGAATGCTGCCGCCCGCATTCTCACAAATACTCACCGTCACGAACACATCACCCCAGTTCTTCAATCCCTACACTGGCTCCCAGTAAACTCCAGGATAATCTACAAATCCCTCACCCTCATACACAAAGCCATTCACAACCAAAACATGCACTGGTTCCCTGAACATCTCCACATCCACAACACAACCAGACCAACCAGAAAACAACACCAAGCCAAACTTCTTACACCCTCCCCCAAAGTCATCAAACATGCCACGATCAGAGAAAGATCATTCATTATAGCAGGCACATCCCACTGGAACAAAATGCCACCCCATCTACGCCAGGAACCCTGCCATAGAAAATTCAAACAGAACCTGAAAACCTGGCTCTTCAAACTAGCATACCCCGAATAACCAACCCCGCCCAACCCTACACACCCGACCCTCACGCCCCTCCCGACTGACACCCCCTTTTGAACTTGACAACCGACTGACACTTCCTTCTGAACCTAGCAACCATGCCCCCTCCTCCTACTCCCACCTCATCAGCCCCCCCCCCCTCCTCCTACCCCTCCATATCCGCCCTCTTACCCATCACCTTGTGAATAGTTAAAGAACATATTGTGAATAGTTAAAGAACCTACTTTCCTTCTACCCGCACAAGAATTACCTCCTCTTACCCCGCCTTTCCCCTTTTACCTTTTCCCTTCTACTCTCCTTAAGAGTTTATCAAGTAATCACCTGATAAACCACCTATCCCAAGTTGAACAGCTGTCATATTGTTTATCTATTCTAATTTATAGTAAAGCTAAATATTGTTTATCTATGCTTATCTACTCTAAATTATTGTAAAGCCTGTTGCTACGTTACGTTACATTGTGAACCGGGGTGATGTTTTTAACGTGCCCCGGTATATAAAAAACTCTTAAATAAATAAATAAATAAATCTTTAACAATCGGACCCTCCCTCTAGGTACACATGCACATGGCACTTACTAGCATATGAAGACTCCATGGCAGGAACAGATCTCACCAGTGCTCCCTGATGACATCACATGGCCAGGTATTTAAACCCTGGCCGTGCAATGCAGAATTGCCACAGCAACGGGTCGACTATCCTCAGAGAGTGTGAGTTGCTGCTCCAGTGTTCCAGCTTTGTCTTCCTCTCTTCAGCTTGTCTTCACCTCTTCCGCCTCTCCAGCTTTGTCTTCATCTCTTCAGCCTTGTCCAGCCTTGCCCTCCTCTCTCCTAGCTCAGCCTGCCTTCGTATTGATTATCAGAACTGACCTTAACCTCTACCCTGACTACTCGTGCCTGCCGCCCCCCTCAGACCCCAGCCTGGACTATGACCACTCTTGCCTTCCTCCTGCCACTAACCATAGCCTGAACTCTCGTCACCCCTGCTTGCCACCTGTTTCCAACCTTAGCCTGACACCAGATCTACTCTTCTGCCTGCGCCTCAGAGACTGCCATCTAACACCTGCCAGACCCCCAGAATCCAAAGGCTCAACTCGAGGGGAAAGAGAGTTGCTACAGCTGAAGCTCCAGCCCAGTCTCTGCACCATCTGCTCCACAAGTTGGCAGCGAGACCTACAGGGCCTTCCATGTAGGTTGCATCAAATTCATCCCAACACAAGGGTCTACAATCCTAACAGTTTGGGGAGGCCATGGCCCCAGAGGGCCTGTCCTCAGTCCAAGTGATACCTGACCTGGGTCAACGACTACAGGAACAGCAGCAGTTACTCAACCAGGTTACCGTGACACTGGAAGGATTAGCTGTAAGGATGGATGCCCTGAAGCCAGTCCCAGCACAAATTTCAGTGGCTCCCTCTCCATCGGTGCTGCCTGCATCCGCCAGACTAGTGCTGTAGCTCCCAGCACCCCCACGCATCATGGGGCACTCTAAGCAGTGCCAACATTTTGTTAACCAATGCTGGATGCATTTTCAACTGCAGGCCATCCTGTTTCCGGATGATCTCACTAAGGTCATGGACATCCTCTCCCTCTTGGGCAGTAGTAGTACCATGCTGGCTTGGGCCTCTCCTCTCTGGGAGAGCGACAACTCCATCCTCCAGAACCTTACAAGGTTTCTGAACAAATTCTGCCTCGTATTCGATGAATGAGGAAGAGACACATCCATAGCTATAGAGATGTTACAAATTTGTCTCACCGAATACACCATAGAATTCTGAACTGTCGCTTCTGAACTGAACTGGGGTGAAGATAGTCAAACATAGCCATTTTCCTTCAGGGATTTGCAGGCCAAAATAAAGGATGAGATTGTAGCACGAGAAGTTCCCACCTCCTTGGATAACCTTACCACCCTAGCTGGATGTATTGACTGGAGATTCCAGGAGAGATCCTGTGAGCATAAAATGCGGCGAACTATTCCCCTAGCACCTCGCTTCCAGCATCCGCCTTCTCCACCTACAGCCTGGGCTCCAGAAGTTAAACCCCCAGAAGAACCTATGTAGCTATGCTGCAACCAGCTGGTCTCTGAGGAAAAGCTATGCAGAAGGCAGCTGGGCCTGTGCATGTACTGAGCAAGTCGTGGGCACACTTTTTAAAGTGTCTTCTCTCCTATATTCTAAATTCTTCTTTTTATTTTAAACAACAAAGAACTAGAGTTAAGTAATACCAATCTTATAGCGGAGTTAGAAAAAAATAGACATGACTTATAACACTCACCAAATAGTATTATGATATTATGTTACAGTATTTTTGATGGCACCTGTTTAAGAGTTAGAATTCTAAACACTTTATACAGCATAGTTTTTGTGCTTTATTGTGAACCGTTGTGATGGCGCCCGCTTAATGACGGTATAGAAAAGAGTTTAAATAAATAAATAAACAAACAAACAACTGCCCTGAAAAACAGGGGAGGGAGGCCACCCTAGGTTGGACTTCCTCTGCTCCTCAACTACTCATTCCTGTCTCCATCATCCTGGGCCAAACCCACCGCTTTTGAAAGCATTTCTGGACTCCGGCGCAGGGGGAAATTTCATCGATCAGTCTCTGGTGGTACACCATGGTATAACCACATTGAATGTTGAGACAGGAGAACCATATCCTCAGTCTATGAAGACCCCTTCTGGGGGCAGCTCATAGAGTATTGTTCCACTAATTTTCCACATGGGCCTTCATCATTCCGCAACCATTACTTTCTTTGTCATTCCTCAAGTAGTCAATCCTATCATTCTGGGCCTCCCCTGGCTTCAAAGACATCAGCCTACCATCGACTTGTCCTCGCTGGAACTGGCACAGTAGGGCCCATCCTGTTCTTCTCCTTGCCTTGCCTCTGTCTCTCCTCCAGCCCATCTGACCACTGCAGTCACTCAGATGGGACTGCCTTCTCAATTTGCCAATTATTAGGACATATTTTCTAAGTAGAAAGTTTAAATATTACTTCTTCACCATTCCTATGATTGTGAGATCAAGCTCCTCTCTGGCAAGAAACCTCCTCAAGGGAGAGTGTACCCACTTTCGGAGCCTGAGACCAAAGCTATGGATGACTACATCCAGGGACTAAAAAAGCAGCAAGGAAGGTTGCTTAATAAAGCCATGATAGCAAATGTACACAATAAGCAACCAGATGTCCGATCTTGTAAAAATTTATTGTGTAGAAACAAAAGTATGCAAATGAGCCTGACTCCAGCCGAGTTTCGCCCTCTTTCAATAGGGCTGCATCTATTAATAATTTTTTCACCAAATATTCGTCTTATTCAATTACAAAGCTGGGTATGCTGGTTAGTGTAGTCATGGCTAAGTCAATCGGCATACTGCCATTTTTTCATTACATCTTTACACCAAATATGACAGTCTGATTCAATTCCCACAAGGATAATGTCAGTCTTAATTTTATTATTCTGCACCATGTTGTTTTTCAGTTAGACTCAATTTTGTAGTGATGTTGAGATGGCATTGAACTCCAGAAGTCAACAAAATAATATCAATGCTTACTAGTGTTCTCGCGTATTGTGTTGTTTTTTCCTGTTATGGGCATGTTTAATTATAGATGCGATTCAATGCAATATGAATATTGATCTCTTCAATTGACTCTTTATTTTTCTATTTATCAATCCCATAGGCATCGCCCATAGCTCATATATACAACAATTTGATGAAGATATAGTATTTATACATGCAAATAGTAAGCATTTATAAGCTCTTCACTTATTTCACTGTGTACACCTCATTTTTGTTCTTGTTTTCTCTTTCTTTTTTCACACATTTCATAGGAGTGGTGAGCTTTTATGCTTTTAATTAAATGATAGCTAATGGCACTCATGCTAATAATATATAGTGATAAAGGCAATATTCATTTTTATGTACTGTTCATATTTTTTTTTTAGCTGATGATTGCTTATTTTACTGTGCAGGTTTTACAATCTTAACTCATATATTTATCTCACATTTTTATGTTCACTTTCATCTTGTGTTTTTATGCTCACACCACATATATCCATGTTACCATTTTATATGTATCATTTTATGTTTGTTCATTATATGTTTTTATTAGTCTCATTCATTTTTATATTATTTATTGTTATTTATTGTATGTTTTTAGCCCCTGATGCAGCCCTATTGAAAGAGGGCGAAACTCGGCTGGAGTCGGGCTCATTTGCATACTTTTGTTTCTACACAATAAAGTTTTACAAGATCGGACATCTGGTTGCTTATTGTGTACTTTTGCTCTCATGACTACATCCAGGAAAATCTTACTAGAGACTTCATCCACCTGTTGGAGCGGGTTTCTTCTTCGTGGCAAAAAAAAAAAAAAAAAGACGTAACACTCCGATCCTGTAGAGACTACAGGGACCTTAATGCCATTACAAAAAAGGACTGTTATACCCTACCACTGATATCCAAGCTGTTTGATGGATTGCAAGGAGACCAGGTCTTCACAAAACTGGATCTCAGAGGAGCATACAACTTCATCCGTATTAAGTAAGGATATGAGTGGAAGACTGCCTTTAATGCTCGAGATGGGCACTTCGAGTACTTAGTAATGCCCTTCGGTCTGTACAATGCCCCAGCAGTCTTCCAAAAAAATGATGAATGAGATCTTTTGGGACTTTTATACTCCTCCATTGTAATCTATTTGGACGACATCCATTTCTTTTCCAAGTCAATGACCATATATAGACTACATGTGAAACAAGAGCTCCAGTGCTTACATGAACACCAACTGTATGTCAAGATAGAAAAATGTTTTTTTGAGCAAGAGTAACTACCCTTCCTGAGGTATTTTAACTCCAGCATTGGTCTACGCATGGACCTAGCAAAGCAGAAGGCCATCCTAGAATGGCCCCAGCCCATTGATTTCAGAGTCCTGCAACGATTTTTGGGCTTTGCCAATTACTATCGGCAATTTGTCCCTGGGTACTCTACCCTTGCCACATCACTCATTACCTTGACTTGCAAGAATGAGGATAGAAGAAACTGGGCACTGGAAGCTGTCAATGCATTCCAGATGCTAAAACTATCTTTCATTCAAGGGCCATGTCTATGACATCTGGATCCCACTTGTCCTTATGTGCTCGAGGTAGATGCCTCCTCCCTCAGGGCTGGGGCTGTCCTCAATCAACAAAGCCAAGAAGGAATGCCTCTTCCTTATTCATTCTTCTCTAGGAAGTTCTCCTCAGCAGAGAAGAATTATACAATTGGGAGAGAGAAGTCCTAGTGGCCCTTGAAGAATGGAGACACCTCCAAGAGGGGGCCCAACACAAGATCACCATTTCAATGGACCATAAGAATTTAGAGTACCTTCCGCAAGCCCAGTGACTCTATCCCCAACTGGCTTGCCCATCCCTTTTTTCACAATTTGATTTTGAACTCTATCATCGACTGGCTGAAAAGAATTTGTGGGATGACGCTCTTTCCCAATCTTTCATAACTGAAGATATAAGAGAGGCCCCATGATATATCATCTATCCTACAAGGATCATCCTTGCTTCCACCACTTCCATCCCTGCAGGAAAGATGATTGTTCCCAAAAACACCGAGAAAAAGTAGTGAAGTGAGCGCATGACTCATGTGGCAGAATATCCTGGAGTCAAACCTTGACTTCCTCCATTGCCACTATTGGTGGCCGCATGTTAAAAAAAAGATCTGAAAGACTATGTGGATTCCTATCTATCTGTGCGCAGAACAAAACTGATCATGCCCAACCCTGGGGGTTGTTACAGCCATTGTTAGCCCCCAGGGAACCCTGGACCTACATATCCACAGACTTCATTGTGGACTTTCCTGTCTAATATGGCTCCACTGTGATATGGATTATAGTGGATAGATTTTCAAAAACTAGCTCACTTGGTATCTCTCCCTGGACTATCTTTGGCTCCTGAATTGGCTTGTCTCTCCATTTAACATGTCTTCCGGCTTCACTGTCTGCCATCCCATATCCTGTCTAATAGAGGCATCCAATTTATGGCCCGTTATTGGAGGGGTCTCTGCTGCAAGTTTGGCATCTCTCTGGAATACACTTGAGAAAGGTCTTGAGGACCTGACTGATCTTTTCAGTATGCCCATTGTCTTGGAGATGACAGAGTATCAGCTTCAAGGCAATGGGCACACTGAAAGGATCATTCAGATCCTCAAGACCTTTCTCAGAATGTATGTCAACAAAAGACAAGATGACTGGGCCTTTCTGCTGCTGTGGGCAGAATTTTCCAGGTTGTGTATGGGAGCCGCTCACTGTGGACTGCCCAGCATCCCATCTTATGGCCAAGTGGATTCAAATCATTCAACTAATTTCACAGGCAGCCACTCAAGCCAAGAAACATGCAGCTATCAAATACTGACTAGCACTACAGTTTAAAGAGGGTGATCTGGTATGGCTGAGCACTCAGCATCTACATCTCAGAGTACCTTCACTTTGTCTGGCCCTGCGATTCATTGGACTGTACCCTATCCAACTGCAGGTGGGCTCCGTCACATATCGGCTGAAGCTCCCCAATGCATTAAGATTCCACAATGTATTTCACATCTTACTGAAATATTTGTTCTTTTAATGGCCATGCAGGAAGAATCCTACACCCATGATTATGATGGTGGAAGAAGATACACAATTTGAGTAGAAGAAATCTTGGAATCCCACAGGAGGTGGAACAAACTAGAGTACCTCATCGCTAAGGGGCCAGACAATTTTAGGGAGCCCGCTACAAAGCTCCCAGCACCATGTCCAATAGGAGACTTCCACAGACAATTTCTCTCCAAATCTATGCTTTGGACCCTAAGGAGGGGGCATACTGTTATGTTTCCTCGTTCACGAGCTACTCTCATGAACCGGCTCACTCACCCAATTCTGCCAAGACTGCCTAGCATTGCTGCTCCACACAGCCAGGAATACCATCGTCTCTAGCATCGGGCCCTTCCTCTAGGCACACACACCCAGCGCGTACCATCATATGAAGATACTCACGGCAGTAAAGACTTCACTGGCATTTTCTAATGACATCACACTGTCAGGTATTTAAATTCCAGTCATGCAAATTGGAATTGCCTCAGCAATGGGTCTACTATCTTTAGATAATGGGAGATGCTGCTCCAGCATTCCAGTTCATGTTACAGCCTTGCCTTCAGCCTTGCCTCCCTTTCTTCAGCTTGCCCAGCCTTGTCTTCATCTCTTCAGCCTTGTCCAGCCTTGCCCTCCTCTCTCTTAGCCTGGCCTGCTTTCAAACTGATTATCAGAATTGACCTTAACTTGTACCCCGACTGCTCCTACCTGCCGCCTGCCTCAGATCCCAGCCTGGACTACGACCACCTTTGCCTGCCTTTTGCCACTAACCAAAACCTGACCTCTCGTTGCCCCTGCTTGCTGCCTACCTCCGATCTTATCCTGATACCGAATCTACTCTTCCACCTGCATCTCAGAGAGTGCCACCCAAGACCTGCCGGCCCCCAGAACCCAAAGGCTCAACCAGAGGGGAAAGGGGTTGGTATAAGCAAAGGGGTTGGTGCAGCGTCTGCTCTGCCAGTTGGCGGTGAAGACCTACAGAGCCCTACCTGTAGAGTGTGTCAACCTCACCCCAACACAAGGGTCCTAGTCCTAATGCAAATTACCTGCAGTCACTGGAACCAAACCTATCTCCTTATAGATGGGATACCTTATAGACCTGGCCTCCAATTATTGTGTTAGGTCTAAAGAAGTGTGAAAGACACTCAGATTTGTTACCATTAAGACCTAGTTGAACCCTTAGTTAGTAAGAGTATAGGTTAGTGAATGGGAGGCGGGGGAGTTCCATTTAAATGCAGCTCCTCCCCTTTGAAGGGTCTGGAATGGCCAGCAGCTCACTCCGGATGTTCTAGAGCCAGTCCCTTATGGTTTGCTTAGAATTAAGAGGTATAGAGGAGCTTTTTCCTGAGTTGATTTTTCAGGTGCAGTCAGAGGAATCAGACAAACCCTGTCTGGGGAGTCTGACCAGGGTCGTGAGGGTTTTCCTTATCCAGTCCACTCACTGGGTGTATTTTTGGGATTTTTGCATTTTAAGGGTAGGCTCAGGGCATGGGGTTGTGTCTGAGGCTGATCAGGATAGGGAAGACCTGCCCTTCCAAAAACTCAATGGAGGATGGAGGAGGTGGTGACCGGGGGGGGGGGGGGGGGGGCAAGGCGGAAATCCGATGTTTTATTTATTGTTGAAAGGGAAAAGGGACTTTGAGTTCAAGATACAGGAGGACGTTTTGGCTGCCCCTGCCTTCCTGTATTGGAGCAGGGTGATCAAGCTGTTTCCAAGGGATCCCTCCCATTGGGGAACCAGAAAAAAAAAAAAAGACAGTGAGAAAATTAAGAAAGTTCATCGGTCTGCTGACCGTGAGTAAAACCAATCCCAGACCATTCAGGGCCCCCATCCAGCGTCTTTCCCCCCTGGGGAAAGAGAGGGCTTTACTCTCTCTGTGCAGAAGCCTTTTAGCTCGTCCTCCTGCCCACGCAATGTTTCCCTGCCCCGGCGTAAGAGACCTGCGCACAGACAGCGGGAAGGAGATTGTAATACAACGGAAATTCCGTGCTGCCATCCCCATTAGTGGTGGAAGTAGTAAAGACTTTAACTTTTAGACAAGTGACTCCCAAGGGTTTTTTTTGACACCTATTGCACACATTGAGGTCATGTACCCCTCTCCATGGGGACGCAGAGACAAGGAGGCGAGACCCCTCTCCCAGGGGCATTCAATGGAAAGTCACCCTTAGCACCTGCGGCCCTGAAAGAAGGTAACTGGTCCTACCCCTGGGGAAAGAGACCGCAGGAACAGCTAAGCCAGGGCCCCCCCAGAGATAATAAATAAGTTTATGGCCCCATCTGGAAGGTGTTACAGAAGTTTGGATTTTAGACTTAAAATCACTCGTCTTTTCCAAGGCGCCTTACAGTCCCCCCCTTCCATGAAGGCTCGCAATCTAAGTTATACCCCAGGGAATGGAGGGTGACAAGGAGCATCCCTGGCAGAAGCAGGACTCGAGCCCAGCCTGCAGCTTTAACCACCAGGCCGCCGGACAAAGAGGACAATGGCACAGGCCTCGGTTTGCTGGCGCCGTTTACAATTCTAGGCTCTGTCAGTGGTTTGTTTTTTTTGCCCGCCCTGAATTCTGATTTGTACTTTCCCCGCTAAAGATTACTGAGAGGGTTTTTTCCTGAATCAAAATGATTACGTTAAAGCCTCGTTTAGAAACCTCTTTGATCTTTTCTCTTTACTCATTTGGGGATTCAGCACTTTTGACTCGATCCCACTCCCCGTTTAGATGGATTTCTAATTACTCGTGGGCTTCCTGCGTCGGGGGACCGTGAAACTACCCACACAATTATTTGGCTTGATGCTGACGACTGAACTCTTTTGCTTGCCTGTACATTAAAAAAAAACCACACAAAAAAACTTTGCATTTGAACTTTCGGGACATTGTTGAACCTTTAAAGCCCCTCCTCTTCTTGATTAGCCATTTACAATTGTAACATCAGCGGGGCAAGAGAGGGCGGGCATTGCGACTGCCCCATAACGAAAGAAGACTCGAGGTAAGCAGAGCCGGAAGAAATCGAGGGAGGGTCTGGGATTTTTGTTTTGCAGGATGGGTTTAGCTAACTATTTTTTGCTTTTTTTCATTTTTTTTTATTTTAATATTTCATTTTTTTTATTTCAAATAAATGATATAAAGCAAAAATGACATTAAAAATAAGAAAATGAAGAAAATGTGTGCGCACCCCTATAACCTTTTGTACTTTAGGGAATTCTGTCACCCAGGTTTTCATCGCTCTGCTGGCATTTTCTGCCAGGTAATGGATGACCAAGGAGACGAGGCTGTAAATCAGTTCCATCACTAAACCTGACTTCCATGAATTCTGCCTGGTCCGCAAGCCAGGAAGCCCAACCATGCAGCGCCTAATCAAGTGAGGCAACAATGAGTGAACGGAAGGAGCTGCAGGCCCACCGCTATCCTTCCTATTTTAAAGGATTCACCACCATGCCAACCCCATCTCAGACAGTTTCCCAGGAAGCACTCTCCTTATAATCCCCCTCAGATAATCTCCTAATGGTGCTTTGTCCTGTAGCACAGAAGGGAAATTACCTGTCCTGGAGGCTTAGAGGAAACCTGAAACAAGGACGACCCTCTCTCAACTTTCCATGGAAAAGGGATAAGCAAGCAGCAGTTCCCTGCACCAGATTCTGGATGTGGGCTTGTTCTGCGGGACATTGAAAAGCTCATGACATCGTGTTGTCTCCAGTCCAAAGCAACACAAAAAAAGAAACCCAACAAAATTTCATTTTGTTCTCCTTTTAAGTTTCAGCGTATGCTAAAAAAAACAAAAACCTAGCATAGTCCAAAACTTCTGAAATACAATGAAACACCAAAGGAAAAAAGAAAAAAAAACCCAAACTCTGGTCAACGGGAGACAAAAGTGCTACTACTGGTGCATGGAAATGTTTACTGCTTCTACTTGGCCGTTCCATGGGTTTAAAATCTCCTTCTGGCGGACTGGTAGAGCCGCAGCTCCGAAGACCAGATTACCACTGGTACTAGTGCTTACTGGGGCGGACGTCCGCGAGGCCTCTTCAGAGGCTGACTGAGACTCTTAGTACGAACTGATGACCACAGGGGATCCCTACCACAGTAACCAGGTGTCTGCCTGCTTTCCTAAAATGGTTTCCCTTAGCACTTTCACCTGGTGGAGGAGATACAGTCTCCCTCTGGGGGAGCGATACTGGGAAGGAAGAGAGGCGTACAGCTTGGGGCCTGCAGACACAAATATGGTGAAAACGCTTGGATACAGCTGCTCCAGTTGTTTTCTGCTCCTTGGCATAGTCAAAAGTAAACAGGATCTGCTTTGCTTTGGAGGTCATGATTGTGGGGTTTTTTTTTTTAAGATTTGGAGAGAATTTTATAGCAGAAGGCCTTGCAGAGATTAAAATGTGCAACAATTTTATAGGAGCAGATTTAAAGCGACCCTGTCAAGCGCTAATAAAAAGCAGCCGGAAAGGATCGTGTGGCCTGCAGCTCTGCTGTAGCTCAGCAGATCCGTTTGCAAACTCTAACCGTGAAGAACAGGAACGTTCCAGAAGAGACACACGCGGGAAAACGTTTCTTCCTCGTTTGAAAATTCAGCGCTTGTGCAGGTTCTCGCGCGCGCCTCTTCCTCCACGGCCTTCGGCACATTTTGTCGCACGCCGGCCCAGATTCTTCAGCGTCACTGGTGGTGCCGTGGGCCAGTCCCTTCCTGGATCTCCCGGCTTGAGGCGCTCACTGCTGCTCAAATGCAGGAGAATAACGTCCACTTGCTTAGCGACGAGAGCTTAAAAATCCAAAATGAACCCTGGCTCGTGGGTCGCAGCTGGGAGTGCATCGGTAGCCAAAGTCCTGAGACTGCTGGATAACCGTCCACCCCCCCCCCCCCCCCCCATCCCCCTAAGAATCCTCTCTTCTGATTGTCATATTTTATGGGGGAGCACCTTTATGAGGTGCTTGAATCTAGCTAGGGTCAGAAATTTGGGGAACCTGCTTTCCAGTGGCTTGCCCCTTTTATTCATTTTATATATTTTTTTTGTTACCAATAGGCTGATCTTGTTGCACGTAGGGAGATGCAGTCCTGTGGGTTTCTTAGGGAAACCAGAACTGCGTCTCTATACATGCAACAGGGCTAGGAAGCTAAAACCACAACCCAATCAACCTGTCCTTGAAAAACAATAAAATCTGGCAATCACATTTGGGAAAACAGAAGGTTCAGGCAACAGATAAGCTACACAAAAATCAAAAACAGCGGTCAGTAAGAGATGTTCCCAAGGTGCCAGATCTGCTATTAATAAGTTAGTTATTCAGGAAAAAAAAAAAAGAATTAAGATGTTTAATGGATATTACTAATTAATAACCTAAGAGACTGAAATGCAGTCATTCTAAAAACTTGCCTCCAAGGGAAATTACACTTATTAGCTACAGATCTCAGCTTTTATATTATAAAGTGAAATTCTATGCTGTTTCTTTGATTTGACGTGAGAGCTTTTAGCTATAACTGCTTTCAAAATAGCGCCTGTGAAATTTCACGAGACATTAAAAATCCGGTCTGTTTATTTAAAAACCTTCCTTGCAGAGAACTTTCTGACTCACTGCATCCTTGCAATATTTCAGTACTCAGAGAAATGCTTTTCCCGTGGAGCTAGTTCTCTCTGCTGTCTTTCTTGACTCTGGCAGATTTGACTGGCTGAGAGAAGAAGAGAAACTAAAAATAGATGTATCTGCTTTATGACAATGGTCAGACTCAGATCTATAACTTTACTCATGGCTGCGATTCAGCCGGGAATTGACAGAAACCCAAAAGCGCCGTTCGCGTACTCGGTTCTGAATCTGACAAGGACTGGAGGAGCCCGACTGACAAGCTGACACTCTCCCCCCTCTCCCCTCCTAGTTCTGGTATCCCTCTGTCATCGTGCAAAAGGGGACGACGATGATCTGTCGGGTGGCATGTAAGCTAGAGGCAAGCCAAGGCCGCTGCCACAAGCACAGAACTAGCCTCGGGGTGCCACAGCTTTACTGCCTGTCTGCTGAAGGAGGGCCGCAGAGACAGACTTGCTAGACTGCTCAGAATCCTGTCTGCCTGTCAGCTAAAACAGACAGCATGCCAGGTTAGGTTAGGTTTTTGTGCTGTGTGTGGACAGCCCCAGAAAGGACCATGCTTATTACAGGCCTGTGTAACGCAGCAGGCCTGGAAGTATATCCCGGAGACTCAACAGAAGCCTGAACAATCAATCAGGTTACCGCACACACACACGCGCGCACACAAGCCTCAGACTTAGCTAACGAGCCACCGACCACCGGGTCAGCGCTCCAGCAAGGCCGCGGAGATCGTAAGATGGGACTCGGTCTTAACGGATGATGAAACGAAGCTCAGCTGCTCTCCCAAGCATCTCCTCCCGCTCTGAAACTAAGGCGCAATTGGGCTAATGAAATTAAGCAGAGCATCGCTCTTCTTGAGATCCAGCTGTCTTGCTTTATTCATGCACCATGCACAGAGACAGAACGATCCATAGGCAGCGGAAAGAGTATTAATGACATTATCTTTAACAACTGCTGAACTGATTAGTAACACTTGGCAGACGGCGCTTAACCCTGGTATTTTCCCTTTATTGCCGCTTAGCTCGTCTGCTCTTATCGCCGAGCTATCCAGTGCCTGTTGGTACACTGGGAGTCCCACTGTGCTGCTCACACTTCAGAATACAGAAACCGGGGCTTCCAGGATGGAGAATTCAATCCGAGATGGGCATCATTGGACCTCCTAGAGCTGAGGTTTACTTTAAAAAGTGAGCTGGATTCTCTGGGCAGGCATTTAGGGAGAGTGAGGCTGACACACACGTGGCGACTTCCACTCTCAGGCGAGAACTTCAACTCTACTGCCACCTAGTGGGGCATGCTCAGTACCCACCTGTCTAGACCATTACTGCCTTATGCACGGGGGGGGGGGGGGGGGGGGGGGGAGTGGAAGAAACCAGTAACAAGGGGTTACCTTGCATCCTAGCAAGGGTATAACTAATAACATTAATATGGATGAGGTTTATTTGCTCTCCTACCCTTACCCCCCTCCCCCCCCCGTTTTAAAGCTCGCAATCAAAATTAACGTTACACTGTATTTCGATGTATTGTATTTCGTTGTACCAGACACACAGTTTTTGTTAAATGATTTTTGTTTCTTAGTATCAATCTCAGTTAATGTTAAAATGTAAAATAGTACGACCTCTCGTCTTACTATTCCAACTGTTGTGATGTGATGTACGCCAACGAATGTCGGTATATAAAAGCAAATAAATAAATAAATGAAGATCCTACTCCTTCCTCCAGCCCTGTTTCGGGAGGAGAGTGGAGTCCTGCTGCCCTAGGGGCTTCTGATGCCTCTAGGGAAGAAATGCCCTTGGGTGGCGGAAGATGCCTCTTGGAGGAGGTTTCCTATTAGGCTGGGGGAGGGGGGAGGGAGGAGATAGTGCTCGGGGAGGGGAGAAATAGATCTACTTTGTGGAGTCTGGCAGGTACTTGTGATACATTTTCCCTCTAATCTGTTGTGAGCTGTGTGTACAAAAAATGTTCTCATGTTCTGCACAGTGTACACATTTGTGCTGTCATCTTTGAAACACTATTCTATTTTCCTTTGCTTGTGCATGCTATGTTCTTCTGGGTGCGCTTGTTTCATGATCTGTGTGCGCCTACACGTGTGCTGACCCAAACTGGACACTGTTGGACACAGGATGCTGGGCTCGACAGACCTTGACCTGACCCAACATGGTAATTTCTTATGTTCTTATTTCTTATGTCAGGAACGACACCATTTTCTGTTTGCTGGGTTCAGGGGGAAAGGACCAAACGAGCTTGGAGGATTTCAGCAGGCTGCTGGCATGCACTGCATAATTTTATGCGTGACTGTGCACGGCGCTACCATAGCCCATGCAACATGCAATTGGAAAAAAAGAACTCATTGCATACCCTGTCTGTAACTGGTGTTTTACCGTACAAATTACATTTTTACTGATTCACGCACAAACATTTTTTAGCTGAAATTTTATATTGCAGAGGTCTGCAATGATGATGAGCCAGTTACCGAAAAAAAAGCACATCTTGAGTGTCGTATGCCATTCACATGGTGCAGTAATGGCATATAAAAGGATTCTAATGAATAAACTGGACAGGAGGTGAAAAACGCAGAGCAAACACACATGGTATATTGTGTGTTTGCTCTGCACCAAACAGAAAAAAAAAATGCAGTGTGGGGTCTGTGCATTTTTTTTCTATTGTTTGGTGCTTCTTCTTACTATCTGTGGTACTTTTTCACGTAGAGGCTTTTATCGACAGGGAACTGAGTGAACAAATTCAACTAATCCACCCATCAGAATTTTACCAGCACAGTCTTAAAAAGATTCTTTAACTTTGTCCGATTTTTAGCAAAATTTATATTGATGTATACTTTATTTATTTTTTTGAGGGGAGGGGGTGTGAATAGATTTAATTGAAATGTCTATGGATTGCTAAATTGAATAATGTATTTGATGATAATTGCACACAACATGTTTTAAAAAATGTGACAAAATTAATTTTGGAGCTATGTGGTGGATAGAATTTCCATAATTAGCCATCAGGAGAAGTAATAATCTTTTTCAAAACTCAATTATCCTACGATTACAGGATAATCGAATTCTCACTAAATAAGTTTGTTTTCTGAACACAAATAGTATTTTTATACTTTGGCTTTTTTTTAATTGTTTTCTATTTTTATACTTAATAAACATTCATCTTTTCCCATTTACTGCAAGCTCTACTTGGCAAAAACTTGATATTGGGAGGTGTGCAAAAAATCGTGCACAGAGAGAGAGCATCAAATATCTCCTGAAGCAGCCCCAGGTATCTTTTTTTTTTTTTTTTTTTTAATAGAGAACAGGACTGTGAGATGAGTCTCCATCGCTTAGGCTATTTTGCATGTCTGCAAAAATGTGATATCTAAATTATTTTATTTTTTCTGTTTTCCAAAAAAGGTTAGGAAGGAACAGAAAATTAACCAGGCCCTGATTTACCACTAGACAGCCTAAGCAGCTGCCAAAAGGCACTGCTTTCTCTACTATAGCAGCTCTACGCAGTCTGAGCGCTAGCATCCTGTTGGACCTATCCTCTTAAAGGTCCAGGCTCTCAGGGCCATGCATAAATTTGGAGAGCTGTAAAATAGAATCAGCACTGACCCACCTTGGCGCCATTGTGGATGGCAAAAGAAAATTTGGGTTGGCGTCATTCTTGTTCTGCAAGTGCCATTTGCGATTGCTCCGGGTCATTGCCAACTGAAGGCACACGACACTGCGGCCCCAGCTGACATCTTTTCTTAAACAGGACTTTCATCCAGGCACACACAGACACCCTCCCACACAGTCCCACCCAACCCTATACCCCCCCCCCCCTCACACACCCACCCCTTCATTCCCCCTAAACACACCTCCCCCACTGTCACACCTCACACAACCCTTTCTTCAAACCTGGGCTGGAAAGCATTCCCAAAGTCATGCCCCTGCATGCTTTCTGTAAAATATTTATTCCCTGATTATGTAGTACTCTGCTTGGTTTGTGGTTCAGCTCATAATGATGTTTTGAGAGTGTTGTTCCGTTAGACTCTCTGTTTTTTTTCTCAGCCCAGCAGCTCTCTCTCTCCATCACCTCTGGGTTTCCAGCTGAATCAGAGCTGGGACCACAATGTCACCAGCCTTGCGTTTGCAATGGGGTTTCTCCCATTTATAACCACTCCGCCCCACACTGTGGCTGCTAGAGTGATGTCCGACTTTGTCCTGTTTGGCACCGGGTACTGTGTCTTGGAACGTTCACCACAAGATTTGGCTTCTACTGAACGTGCAATACACGAAGAAGCTTTTCCTCCAAAGCTGCATGCTGATGTTTGCAGTGGAAGTGTCTTTGACCAGGCTCTTGCTAATAGTGTCAGGGGGAATGCCTGTATCATGCACCCGGACACTGACCTCCAAACAGCGGGCATGAAAAAAATAAGAATAAATCACATGCAGCAGCAGCTCTAAAATGGGCTACAATGAACTCAACGTTGACTAACTGTGCAGGCATCATGTAGTGCCTCTTATAGTTACAGGAGCAGGTTTACGAGCCAGTCTGAGCAAGCTGTTCCTTGTTGAATGGGTTTTCCTCTGACACACAGGAGTAAAAGCAGTGGACGAGTCATTTCCATTATTTGTCATAACATTTAAATTCCCAGGCAAAACAGAACAACAACTGAAAATGAAAGTGCCTGCCTATTGGCTGTTTTCTCTGCTCTCTGTCTGAATGAGCCAATGAGAAGGAGGCTCCATTGCTTTGCTCCTTGACCCAGGATCAGCTCTCTGCAGAGAGAGACAATTCCCCTTCATTCCCCTCGCTGTCTTATGTGGCAGCAGAGTTTTCCCTTTCGCTACAAGTCTCTTTTCAGGAACTGTCAGAACAGAGTGCCAGCGGTGGGGTCTGTGCATGTTTTTCTATTGTTTGGTGCTGCTTCTCACTATATCTGTGGGACTTTAGCTGTATGACTATTGAGATTTGTTTAAATAAAGTTGGGCATTAGTATGTGATTATATAGTGTGCCAGCATCGTGAAATGTAGCACCTTTTTTTTTTTTACACAAAGAACTCGAGCACTGTTTGGCGTTATTAATTCTTATTTTTTCATGTCCACTTTTTCGGCATGTGGGTCATTTAGGAATTTTTTTTTTCCCCTGGACTCATTAGTTATTTGTTAACAGTCAAAGCAGCTTATGCTTTGGAATCCTTTTAAAAATATTTTCTGTGTGTGTGTGTGTGTGTGTGTGTCACTTCGCTCGCTCTTGAGGTTCAGCTGCCACCCTTTTGCCTCACCCTCGAAACCATCGTTCACCATAACGGAGTCATACTGATGCCAGCAGAGTGACTGGAGAGGGCATAGGACCTCTACCCGCCTTCTCTCCATATGTCAGAATTAGGGAAACAATATCTCATTTAAATTATCGCAAAACAACTGGAGGAAACACGGAGCTGAGAGTTACAGCTCATTGGAACAACACAATTCTCATTATATGCCTGAGCAGCTCCTGGGACAACAGCAATTAGCAAATGCTACCACCGCGGCAGCTTCTGCAGTGAAACCTCATCCTCCTTGTGCCTGCTCCCCTGGGATGTCATTATCAGTCTTGCATTCATAAACCACGGTATGGTAGGGGCCCCGGGCAACTGACGAAAAGTGTTGTCAGCACCCTAATTTTGAACAAAACTCCTCACATTCTGCAGAAAAATCAGACAACTCTTCCCAGAAGGGTGCCACGTAGCGCACTCCCGGTCCAGTCACAGGTGTCACTGTTTCATGACAGACCAGGGGCTGTGTTCAAACTCTAGTAGGGACACTGGCAGGAGTCATCCAGTTAGGAGATGGACCATTGCAGGCCGGGATCAGTGGACTGCTTATTGGAACATGAAATTCAGCACTCAGAGTCACTCAGAGGTATTTCATACATATTATCTATATGACCTTTGTTCTACTGAATTCAGAGGTGTGTAAAAAGATCACACACTGAAAAAAAAAATCTCTGATGCTGTGAGAGGGAATTTCAGCCATTCCAAGCCAGTGACACCTAGTCGGCACAGCAGTTTCTACCATAAGCTAGCTGGGCAGACTGGATGGAATATTTGCTCCTTTTCTGCCGTCATTTCTATGTTTCTATAGGTCCAGTCGCCAGACATAGGGCCCATGTGTCACAGAGTGGGGGGAACTGGCCAGACTCTAGGGCAAAGCCAGACACAGGATCTTCCACGTGACCAGCCACTTCCCCTGCAGGTCGAGCCCTTGGGTTCTGATGGCCCAGCTGGACTTAGGCTATAACTGGAGACAAACTATTTCTAGAAGGAAGAGCAGGTGTTGGTAACAATGCAGGCCACAGGCAATGAGACAGGAACCGGAGTCAAAACTGGTACTGGAGGCAGCGACTGGAACCAGAGACACAGGAGGTACTAAAGGCAGACAGGAGGTGGAGACAGGGCTGGAATAGGAGACAAGGGCTGGACACAGACACAGAAGGCCCACTGGGAACTGGGCCACAGGGAGGACTAGACAAGACAAACAAATATAGAAGGCCCGCAGGGCAAGGCAATACTAGAAGGCCTGAAGGCTCGGGCAAAGCAGAGCAGGACAAGAAGGCTCAAATGCCACAGAGCAGTATGAGGAGACCAGAAAGGCCTCAAAGCAAGACAGAAGGCCAAGGAAGCCACAAAGCAAGGCAGGAGGCCACAGAGGGTCATAAGAGAAGGCATAAGGCCAAAGAGGCCATAGGGCAAGGTAAGAAGGCCGAGCAGGCCACAGGACAAATCGTAGCAAGAAGACCACGGGGGCCATGCAGAAGGAAGGTAAAACAAGATGGGCCAATGCAAGGAGCCAAAGCGACTCCATGTTCTGGGAGAGGCAGGGCTGGCCTTGCTGAGTCATGGGAGCATCAAGTGTGGCTAGCACAGGAGTGAGGGTGGCTCTGTGAGGGTCTCTGCTGGTGGGGAGGCTGCCTAGCAGCCAAGATCGTGACACCAAGATTGAAGGGTTCCCAGTTGAGGAAGGTCACTGCATTGACTAGGCAGAGTCATTTTGGGGGGTATGAAATAGGGGGGAAAAATCCTCGGGCTGCAAATGATGATTCCTGGCAGTACAGTCCAACAGGATCCAGATCTGACGGAGGCAGCAGCCCAAAGGAACAGAAGGAAACTGCTGCACCAAAAAAAAAACAAAACAGTAAAGGAAATAAATCTCCAGTGGATTGAGCTGAACAACCCCCTCCCAGGCCAATCCAAAGAAAATGTTGCACACTGAATATCTTCAGCTATTTGGACAGACAAGAAATTTGAAGAAGAGGGGCCATGATGACGGGAATGAAAACCACGTGTAACCAAACGGGTGTGAGGATAGGAGGGGAGGTGCTTATGCTAGAGTCAAGCCCATGCGAATCTGAATTGCTGTGCTGCAGTGTGAAAAAAAAGCAAAATTTAAAAAAGACCAAATTGTTACTACTTGAGAGCTGATATTTTTTTTCAGAACGGCACACAGGGAAGGCACACAAGTCCTAGCCCCCAGAATGCCTATTGCAAATGTTTTGTAAATATTTGTACCTGGTAGGGTTATACGCATACCCCCCCAGGCTATCTTCAAAAAGCCATTTAAGTGCATAAAACCGGGGCCTGTATGCATTTTTTCAAAGTGATTTAGGCAGGTTAAGAAGCATTTTGCCTGCATAAATTGCCCACCCTCAATGCTACTAAAAGCGTTGTTGCACGGCCCTCGCGCTTTAACTCAGAGAGACGGCGTTCCTGGGGGGCGCGCTCAAGTCGGAAGGGGAAAAGCGCACGGATGGCGTTTGCAGCTCTCTGCGTGCACTTCCAAGGCAAAACTTTCACCCGCCAGGAGGTGCCCGCGCAGGCGCTCAAAGGGAGCGTTCTCATGCGCAAAGGCTGCGGGTAGGAAGCACACGTGGATTGCGCCAAGGCGGGCACTTTACCCCCCCTCAGAGCCTACCCAAGCAGTGATCTCGTTATCCAAAGAAATCCAAGGCTGGGGCAGGTGAAAAATGCGGTTTATTATGCAAAGCAGCCTGGGGGGGAAAAGCTTCAGCAAGACATCCCAGATCACGTTGCGAGGCTGCCTCAGGTTCCGGAAATGACGCACACGCTTTGCTGGAGGGCAGGGCGCCTGCAGGTCAGGTCACGCGGTGCGGTGCAGCACTTCATGCTTAATTGGCATTTTAGGGTGCTTTGCGCCACTCGGGCACAGAGCGGGGGGGGGAGGGCAGGGTTTGTGAATTGCACCCAGGAAAATATTTTCTGCTGCCGATGCTGAACCAGGAGCGGTGGGGAATTAATGGAGCTGTCGCCCGCTCAATCTATTATTGATTGCATTCAGCAAAATGAGAGGCAGATTTCATCTTTACAGACAAAATCAAAAATGGTTTGCTTTATCAAGGATAGTGCAGCATGGGGTTTCTTCCATTGCCCATGACTGAATATCCATCCTTAAGTAGCAAAACCCTTAAATGAGAGAGAGAATACACTAATAAGAACACAATATTTACAATCAAGAGCTAAAAAATAACTATATAAACATACATTGATGAAGATATCCATGAGAACTGTGATGCCAAGGCCCACTAAGCAGTGAAGGCAGCAGCCTAGGGGTGCTGGGGGCACATTTCTTTTCCCAGCGCTATTCAGAGCCAGCGGCAGCGCCCTGTGGGACTGAGGAGCTGGCCAGTGGCATTACGAGCGCCATAGAATCAATGCCCACCCTCGCATTCGCCTGTTAAGGTGGCAGGTCTGACAGGATGCTGCTGCTTGGACTAAGCAGTACTGGAGGGGAGGGAGATGGCTGCCCTGTGGAGGAGGTGCCTCTTTCACTGCAGCACTTCCACATCTCCTCACACGGCTGCTGCCGAGGTCAGCCCTGCCCTGGCATTATTATCAGTATAGGATTTAAACAGCTGGGGAATCTCCATGTAACAATGGAGTAGGAGGTACGTCATCCTAAATACTGCACAGGTAGCACAACCAACTAGAAGTTTCATTTCTTAACTTGCAGCCTTCCGATGTCTTGTTGAAAAGTACATGCACTTAACAAATAAGTAGCTCCTTCTCGTCATTCCCAGACGAGCACATTGCTTATCCTAATAATTGTGGAGTAATCAAGCTCATGAGGCCCTTACCATACATACAGTGCTACTGGTCCGAGGACAGGACTGACGCTTTCGTGCTTGACAGGTTATCTACACGTGAATGTGGGTGGCAGCAGCCGCTGGAGCTAGCGGATGTGCTCGTCCACGATCGGAACACCAGCCCAAACATTACTACACTGCCCTCTGCAAAAATAAGATACAAAATGCTCATGTGGAAAAATGAGGAGACAGCACCAAAGATGTTTATTGTTCGGTGAAAGAAACCGGCAACTTTTAGCCTTCTCCTAGGTGACTACAACCATTTAATAACTGAATACTTGGAATATATATTTTTACATTGCACTTCTGACAGATCTGAAAGGGACATAGGCTGTGCCTATCAAACTTGCACTAAAAGAATTTTACTGTGCGGCTTAGTAAAATGTTTACACGCATGCTAAAACCGGCATTAATGTGCTATGCAAAAATATTTAACGAGGGCATGGTAAAAAAGTTACCCTCCGAAGCGTGGTCACGGTACAGATGTGGATGTTAACAGAAAACAAGTTGCACGTTCATGCTGGCTGCAGAATGCCCTTGCTAACTGGCCCAAAGTAAAACGCTTGGTTATTTGGGGGGGGGGGGGGGGGGGAATTTGCTCTCGCTTTAGCCCCAGTTAAAAAAAAAAATGGTTGTTACCATCAGCAATCTATCCCACAGTCACCGGCACGAGGTTGGCATCCCCCTCAGAAGCACAAGCCTGGAGGGTCAGGATTGTCATGGGCAGGAATGGCATCGGAGCCACCACCGCATGATGCCATTAGGAGTTGCTTCTCCACCATCACCTGACGGGGATGAAGGGGCCCTTAGCGACGTCATTCACTGAGCCCTGGCAGTGAAGGCTGCTCCCTTCCCAGACTTTAAAGAACGTAAAACTTCTCTAAACGTGCACAGTATCGCGTGAAACAAGCCTATATCACTGGGTGTGCACTGTCTAAAGAAAGAAAGAAACACGATCTTTCTGTCTAATTTTCTGTCTGGACTCTCTTTACCTCACTGAGAAGTGTTCAAGGCGTTATGACGCTCACAGTAAACTGACCGATCACATGAAACAAACAAGTACATTTTCTACGGTAGCCCAGCACATTTATGGGCTTAAAAAAATGTTTATTTCATATTTTTTAACTAAATAAATGAAATAAATATTAGATGAAACAAGATTTGTGGAAAATCAACCCCCCACCCCAAAACAAAACAAAACAAAAATCTCAATTAAATTGGTTTTCTTCTTCCCACACTGAATTCACAACTGGAGGAACAAATAAAAACCTGCCATACCCATTGGCTAAAGGCTATAGCCCAGATTCTGTATTAAAGAGTGACCCCATCAACTGGTCACAGCTCTCCGGCCATTCACCATTAATCCACTTTTGACTGCTCAAGTGCTCACAGTTCCTCGGTTAATTAAATCTAACATTTTTTTGCCCTCATGCAAATTTAAAAATCACCTACTGCCCTCTCACGCACAACAATCTGACTAATAAATATATTTTTCAGGAGCGTCCACATTTCCAGTAGGATTTTGTGCTTTTAATTACTCACCATGTCCAAATCCAAGCTCAAGATATTAAGTTACAATTCAGGTACTGAAGTTACTTCCCTGCCCCCAGAGGACTTAAGTTGTACCTGAGGCAATGGGGGCTGAAGGGACTCCTCCAAGGTCACAGGAAGTAACCCCTGACTTCGCTGGTTCTCAGTTTGCGGCTCTATCCATTAAGCCACTCCACCCTGTTTACCAAATAAACAACAAAATTGCTTTCTGTTTTCCTATTTAGCAATGCTTTAAATTAAATTTTCACATCACCAGATACATCTTGCACTACTGCGTCTAAAGATATTAGTTTTGTTCTGAAATCACTTTTCCAATGTAAAGGAATAACGAGTAAAGCTTCCCCACCAGCAGTCATTTCTCCGCATGCCATAGCATATAATGGAGCTTGAACAACTCATTAAAATATTCTAAAATAGCGACTTTGCCACTCTAAGCCAACCACACAGCAGCTTGATCCCCAAAGTCTCTACACCTCAAGTAGCAACAAGTTACTTTTAAGGCAGCAAATCACAGTTCAATGAGTAAACAGCACTTTCACAGACCCATACAGATCTCTGGGCGCCCTTCTTAATGGGATTTCTGCCAAAAACATCTTCTGCATTTGCTTGCACTCACTCCTTCTCCCACATCCCTCACAGCTTGCCTGCCTCACGTTGGGTGATGGCATGGCATGGCATGGCATGGCTCGGCTCGGCTCTCCTCCCCCTCCACCTCCTCCTCCACTTTCTTGGCACTGACAGCAAGCAGGAGGTGTGAAATAGCTGCTGTAGGCTCCTCCCTGCTGCAGGTGCTCCAACTCTGAAAGGCCAGCACCCCAGAAAAAGTGAGGAAAAGTAACCTTTTTAATTAAGCAAAGGACGATGAAGCTCATTGCTCCCTGCTACAGGCTCAGTTATTGAGAGGAGGAGCTACAGCCCACATCCCCATTCTGGCTCACTTCACTGTGGGAGGGGACTACGGTTCACAAGCTCTTTCTTACAGGCTGGTTGCATCGAGGGGTGGGGCTACAGCTCTATGCTCCTTGTTATAGGCTCACTGTGTTGAGGGGGTGGAGCTACTGTGCTCAGTTCCCGCTTATAGGCCTCAGCTCACTGTCTCCCTCAGAGATGGAGTGACCTATTCCACGTGCATACGCAGGTTCCTGTAACTGGAGATCATCCCTTCTAGATTACAGCCGGTTCCCTCGGTTTTTTGTTTTGTTTTTCAAAACTGCAGACCAATTCTGCGTTTCCAAAGGGATTTTATTCGGATCATCTGGTAGAAAACAATTGCAGGAAATTATTTCTTGTTGATGAGGCCCCATTCTAGCATACATACAGCAGTCCGAAGAAAATGGAGGCAGGGGTCGACGCAAATTCCAAGCTTCCCTGAGTGCAAGGCACAGTGGTGAAATTATCAATTTCGGTGAAACTGCTTGAACGTTAAAACATTAATTAGTATAATATTCAAAGACTTTTTCTATTGCTATAACGCACACATTGATCTAAAGTACCCATAATTCACTGTTTGACTTAGCAGAAAACCATTAATAACATTACCATATCAGTAGCCCGGCATGAGTGAAGCACATCTTTTTTTCTTAAATCAGTTCTATAGCCATTTGTAGTCATATCTTCTAAACGATATTTTAAAAAATGTATTTGAAATGGATACTCTACTTAGGAATAATGCACGTGCAGCTCTGCATTATTTAGAGAAGATTTTTTTTTTTTGAGCAATGTTCTACTCAGGTGCCCCCATGAGGGAAAATGTGTTCATTGTTAAAACGACTAATTAATTGAGTTAAAAAAACTTAAAAAGATTATCAGGAAGCACTGGAGAAATGAGCAAGACTATTAAAATTAATTCCAGAAGGGCTTATAGAAAATATTATACTATTCCCTGTTCAAATAATTTTACTTAATGCACAATGATCAATTATTTCTTTTGTAAAAGCAGGGCCTATGAACATTGCTAGCCTTAGCTCGAGCAAAGGCGGTGGTGAGACAAAGTCAAAGGGAAACTGGGAAGGCCAGTCTTGCAGTGAATGGTCCTGGTCGATCGGGAAGTGCCACGGCAGCCTCATCGTTCTAGAAGCAGAGATCCCATCAGGTTCTTCTGTGGCGCAGGCAGGTAATGAGGAAAACGTGGCAGTGCCGGCTCTGCCCGGGGAAAGCCCCCTGCATATTCTGGATGGACACCAAAAAAACCCCAAAAAACCGAGGGGAGGTATTCACAGTAAGGGGGATAATTCCGCAACTCCCCACGTTACCGGAAAGCCTGCGGGTATCTTGCGCTCATGGATTTTGCACTAACTTTCAAAGTGAAAATATGCGACCGATTTCACAGCGGGAATTTGCCCGGGAAGGCATGCAATGGTTCAAGTTCAAAGGATTTCCATGTGTAGTACATGCGGATATGGACTTTACCTCCAGGACCTCGTTCCAGGCCTCTCTCTGCGTAGTCACCTTGACCTCCTCCTCTGGCCACACTGAGTGAATAAACTGAGCACTGAGTGAATAAATAACTTCCTGCGATTTGTTTTATAGCTGCCAGCTGTTAGTCTCCAGGGCATATGATGCAGCTGTGAGACCTCGGCGCCTGTGAAATACTCTTGCTGAAATTACATTCTTTGCGGTTTTGTCAATATTCATGAAAAGGAGGAGGGGGTCTGGTAGCCCCCAGGCCTCGGCTTTTCTTAGCCTGGCCCTGACTATGGTCAGAGAAATAAGTTACCTCAGGGTAAAAGATCCTTCAGGTTCCCAGGATGAAGGCTCATCGCTGCCCTTCTCAGCGCATGGCTCTGAGTGTCGTTTCGGGAAAGGAACATTTTCCACCTCGGTAGACAGTGATTTACCGAGAATCGCGCGCCTCTGCTGGCTAGGAGCGTGCACCAGCATCCATAGACTGCACACGTGTAGTCTGGTTAAAAAGAGGCATTCCCAGGGGGGGCGGTGTAGGGAGGGGGAGGAAACGCGCGTGTCTGGCACCTTCCAATGTACCCCCACCCCTGCCTCCCGTAACTTACACAAATAGCAGATGGTAACTATGGGCCTGATTTTCAAAAGCCTTTACACGCTTAAAACTGGGTTTTATACATGTAAATGCACTTTACCCGTGTAAGTGGGCTTTTGAAAATTGCTACAATAGATGCCATTGAATTGTCCATAGGACTTACCCACGTTAAGTGCACTTAAGCGGGTAAATGACTTTTGAAAATTGCTATGATAATGTTACATTTACATGCATAAACTCCTTTGAAAATTCACCTGTGAGTGATTTTAGTGCATGCGCTGTGCAACTTATGCGCAGAAGTATCCCCGTCCGTCTCCAGTATGCCAGCTATGCAGTGTGGTACTAAGGGGGGATGTGGGGGTGCGACCCGCCCCGGGTGACAGCTGGGAGGTCGGCGGCCGTGAGCGGAGCCCATCCCGCTAGCGCTAGAAGAAGAGGGAGGCCTCCGGGCCGCGAGCGGTGGGAGCACTGGGCGGCTGCCTAGAGCACTGCAAGTCTGGAGCTGGCAACTGCACGGCCTTTCCTTCTTCCCCCCCCCCGTGGCCTGGAAGAGGAAGTGGTGGGGTCCTCAGGGGCTGGAAGAAGGAAAGGTCCTGCAGTCGCGGCCTGAAGCAGGAGGAAGAGCAACAGCGCTGCCCCTCACCCTCCCCACCGCAGGTGCAGGAAGTAGAGCCGCACCAGCTCCCCCGTGCCGCCTCAAGAAAAAGGAAGCGTCCCCGTCTGTCGCGGGGGCTGAAGGAGGAGGCTGCTGCTGGGCTTCTGAAGTGAGAGAGTCTCTGTGTGTGTGTGTGTGTGTGTGTGTGTTAGAGTATGTTTGTGTGTGTGTATGGAGTTAGGGTGCATGTTTGAGTGTGAGAGAGGGAGGGAGCTGTGTGCAGGGCTGTGTGAAAGTGTGAGCAAGAGAGAGAGCCTGTGTGAGGGAGAGGGGACCCGGAGATCACTGGGTGGGTGCCAAAGGAAGTATCCACCCCGGGTGCCAAATACTTTAGGTCCCCCCACTGCAGCTATGTGCTGACTCCCCACGGAAGGGTGAGATCGCGCAGGCTGGGAAGATGAGCGTGCCCACAAATACGGAAACACTGACGAGAGTTGGAGGGTCCCTACGGCTTTTAACCTGACAAAACGCGAGGAACCAGTTTGTGAGCTACTTCTTCTTATGGGCCGCACTGAGGACACAGACAAAGGCCTCTCTTGATCAAAGTTCTCAGTAAATTCATAAGGCCGGATGAACTCCTTGGGAAATGTGAAAATGCACTAAATTGCTTTGTTCTTGCGTGCACTCGGTGACTAAAACTGAACAAACTACTTCTATTTGACTTTGATGTCACAATAAAGCCGAGAGAGGAAGCTTCTGCACGTCCAAGATTCCCCTGCATGCTGTCTTGGGATTTCGCAGGAGTCTGCAATGCTGTTCAGATAATGGAGGAAGCGCTCCCTCAACTCTCATTGCCACCGACTTCTTATCAGGGCTTCTGCAGCTGCCGGGCTTCACCTCTCTTTTGTTTCTGGGCTTTTAATCATGCAGCGGCCTCAGCAAATTCAGTTTTTGGTAAGTTTATTATTATGATTTTTTTTTCCCCTTTCTTAATCTTGACAAACTGGTGATGTATGGTCTAATACCTTCCACACTCAGCCTGGCTTACTGATGTCTGCAATGCTGGATGTGCCATTTGCCCCCTTGAAAACTTTTAAATTGCTTTCCAGCGTGCAGAGATATCAGAAGTACCTTTTAAATGTCCACTGTCTAATGCTGAATACTGCCAGAGTAGGGAAGATTTATTTTCTGGCTTTCTTTCATGATTACTTTTTATATAAAAGAACACTGTTAATACTTTTTATCTTACTTTAGCTTCCAGAAGCATTAACTGGGCAATTGTTACTCTATCAACGTAAGTTTCTGTTCACGAGGCACCGGCTCACTCTTTCGGTCTCCAGTGCATTCTGCATTTTGCTGCAGTCTCCAGCAGTTTTTTGGCCCTGGGGCTGACTAAAGGGAATCTCTATCTTAAGTAAAAATCGGCAGGTCTGAAATGATGCCCAAATCACAGGGTGGGTGGGGGTTCCCCCAATGTTCGTTATTACAATTTGGCGTGCGCCCTATGGGTTATGGGGGACTGGCTGTTGGGAAAAGAGTTATTTGCAGATATTTGCATGGAAGCTGCCCTTGTCCGTCTATACAGTTTAAAGTTTTCTGCTCCATGCCAGTGCCGAAGATGTGGCTGATTCCATTGCTACTAATATGCTTATTCAATATAGTAACATAACATAGTAATGACGGCAGAAAAAGACCAAAATGGTCCATCTAGTCTGCCCAGCAAGCTTCCCAAGGTAGTAACTGCCGCTCCGTGCAGGTTCCCCCCATGTTTCTCTTAAGGGTAGTAACTGCCGCTCCATGTAGGTTACCCCCATGTTTCTCTTAAGGGTAGTAACTGCCGCTCCGTGCAGGTTACCCCCATGTTTCTCTTAAGGGTAGTAACTGCCACTCCATGCAGCTTACCCTCATGTTTCTCTTAAGGGTAGTAACTGCCGCTCCGTGCAGCTTACCCCCATGTTTCTCTTAAGGGCAGTAACTGCCGCTCCATGCAAGTTACCCCCATGTTTCTGTTAAGGGCAGTAACTGCCGCTCCATGCAAGTTACCCCCATGTTTCTGTTAAGGGCAGTAACTGCCGCTCCATGCAAGTTACCCCCATGTTTCTGTTAAGGGCAGTAACTGCCGCTCCGTGCAGGTTACCCCCATGTTTCTCTTAAGGGTAGTAACTGCCGCTCCATGCAGCTTACCCTCATGTTTCTGTTAAGGGCAGTAACTGCCGCTCCATGCAAGTTACCCCCATGTTTCTCTTAAGGGCAGTAACTGCGACCATATGCAATATGGTTGTCATATACTGCGAAAGATGCTTTCTCTGCCATGGAAGGCTTCTCCCTGGCTGCCAATCAGGGCCATACAGTAAAGTCCGTGGGAGAGCCAGCACTCCAAGGCGAGCGCCCGCTTTTCCAACGCGCGCCCAGGCACCTCTCCTGGGCGTGCAATTCTGTATTTAAATTAGGGCCCGCACTAATAAGGAGGCGCTAGGGACACTAGCGCGTCCCTAGCGCCTCCTTATTGACAGGAGTGGCAGCTGCCAGCAGGTCTGACAGCCAACACTTAATTTTACTGGCATCCATTGTCGAACCCACTGACAGCCACGGGTTCGGAACACGGACGCCAGCAAAATTGAGCATCCGTTTTCTAACCCGCGGGCAGCAGGCAGATTTTTTTTTTTTTAAATTTTTGTAGCCTCTGACTTAATATCGCTATGATATTAAGTCGGAGGGTGTACAGAAAAGCAGTTTTTTTCTGCTTTTCTGTACACTTGCCCGGTGCTGTCTGAAATTAGCTCCTGCCTTTGGCAGGAGTTAATTTCTTTTTTTTTTTTTTTTAATTTTCTTTTTATTCAATTTTCAAAATTTTATAACATTGCATTATAAATTGAATACAGGTAATTAAAGTAAAAACTAAACTCCAAAGTATAGTGCTTCCTAATATATATTTTTACCTGTCCTTATTATAAGAAATACACGAGCTAATGTAAAGAAAATTAAGCGGTTAAACCAAAAGGTATAGAATTATACCCCTAATTCAAACTGCAACAGAGTTACACTGAGTAATACCACAATACTTGCTTCTAACCATTATTCTGTGCTACTTGGGGCGTGAGAGCTCAAGAACGTCTGGAGCTGAGTCACTTCATAAAAAACATCTTGCAACAATTGCTTCTTACATCAGGTCTAAGAGTCAAAAAAACTTTTCCTTCTGTCCAGACAGATCTGGATATATCCAAATCTTTTGACCTAAAAATAATTGTAATCGTTGTTTCAAGAACAATCTTAGAACTGCATCCCTATCAGTTGTGAAAACAAAGGACACTAAAAGCGTGGCCCTTGATTTGATTTCAGTATCAAGTGATCTCTCTAAAACTTCAGAGACATCAACTGAATCATTTATTGCTCCTTGTTCAACAACATTACCCGATGCAGTTTTTACAGGTAAACAATACATTTTTGAAATTACTGGCAAATTTTGTTCTTACATCTTCAAAACACTGATTAAATATCTATTAAACATTTCCTTAGCAGACGTTAACCTAATCATTGGAAAATGCAGAACCCTGATATTTTCCAAATATTCCATTTTTTTTTTTATCATTTATCAATTCTGTTTTAACAAATTTTTGTTGAAATGCCTCAACTTGTTCTAGAGGTTTTTCAGTTGTTATTATACTTGTTTTATTCAGGGTTACCGAATTCTCCAGATTAGAGAAACTCTGCTGTGTAATAGTAATGTTTTGGGATAGGTTCACAATCACTTTCTCAAGAGACTTTATTGCTGTCCAGAATGACCCCATGGTCATCTCAGGCATTTCAGAAGGAAGAATTATATTCAGCTCCTGCTTGGGCTCCCCCCCCCCCACACACACACAGATTGCTCTCCACTCATTCCTACAACCAATTCTGATGGTATTAATTTTTCGGGACTATCAGCCCCTAATAAGGAGTCACGATGTCCCAAATTCAATTGTGTAGGTGGTGAGGGAGTGTTAGGAGCTCCGGGGCTAAGCGATATTGTTTCGGCCTGCAGTGCTGACTCCCGCTCCAAATCAGACACTGCTGCGGCCTTTTCCTCCGGATTTGTACCCAATGCAGGTGCAAAGAACGTAGATATTCTCGGCTGTGATGTCACCGGATCAGGGGTAGATGTCACATTTTCCCTGATCCTGGCCTTCCTTTTAGTATGGGGCATGCCTCGAAAGTCAACCCCCTCCACAGAATATATGTGAAATTATTAAGGTAAAGAATAAGGACGTTTCTCTACTACCAACTCTGTCAAACAATTATAGCTCTTTGGGGCTATGGAGAATTTCAAATTTCAGATATGAAAAGGAAATCAGTACCTTGTTGAAATAATCTTCAGAATCGTTGCTGATAACACCAAAGTCCATAAGATTTCTTCAATTTCAGACAAAGCCACACGCGGCTTAGGCACACGCCGCCGGCGGCTGCGCGCCGCTGGAGGGGCCGATTTAAAGCCCTTCCTGCTCCTCCCCGATGACTTCGGAGGTGCGCGACAGCTCCAACAGGGCGGGGAATCCACCCCCGGGAGCCCCAGCTGTGGCGAGAGAGCAGCAATGAGGAAACTGGAACTCAAAGTCCTTTGCAGGTAAGAAGGAAATCCTCTCCTGAGCCCCAGCAGGAGTTAATTTCTGAGAGTAAAATATGCGGCTTGGCCACACATTATACTTTCTGTATTGCGGGTGACTAATAGGCTCATCAATATGCATTTGCATATCATGCGCGCTATTAGTTTCGAGGGGGGTTGGCCGCGCGTTTTCCACCCGCTATTAACCCTTACTGTATAAGGGGTAATAATAGCGCGTCAAAAACGCGCGCCAAACGGAGGCTAACAGTGCCGTTCTGTATTGTCCTGAATCTGTGGGAACCTGCGGTTCCCTGTGGGAGATGGCAGCTCCTTGTTTATAAATGTATCACGGGTGGGTTGGGATAAGTTTCATGCCTTCATTGATTATCAGACTAACAGATATTTTCCTTTCAATACTGCCAATATAAGTTTCATTTTCAAGTGAAAGATTTTTTTGTCTTACTTACATCTTCGTAGTTTGATGCTTGCAGTGCTTAAGCAGATTCTTTATCCCCTGCTATGGGCCCTTTTCAGAGGTTACTTGGCCTTCATTGTGGGGGGAAACATTCTTTAGCGGGGCTGTATAATAAGCACTTGCACTCTATTACTCAATACCACACTAGCTGTGGTTTGGAGTCAGGATCCTGAGGCGGACGTAGAGGAGGACGACCTCTGTGAGAGCTTGGTTATGCTAAGCAATAAGTGTACTTTCCATACTGATTAGAGAACAACATATGCAAATTCTCCACAGAATTATCATAACTCCTCAGGGAGCGTTTAGGATGAAGCTCATGGAGAGTCCAAGCTGTGGAAGGTGCTCAGAATCCACAGCCACGTTACAGCAGGGCCTCTGGGACTCTGCCCCCATATGACAATTTTGGGCACGGGTTAGGACGGTTTTTCTTGATAAAGTGCAATTAACCGTTCCAGGCCAAGCGTCTCTTTGTATTTTGGATGAGGCCTTGGGCACTGATTGAGAGATGTTGTTACTGATGAAAGGACTCTGCGTAGCGAGGAGATGTGTCCTAGCTGGACGGGTTGTGGGGGACGCTCCGACCTGTTCTTTTTGGGATGCAGAAATGCTGGATCTCTTATTATTAGCTGTTAAAACCTGAGTAAGGGGGACCAAGAGATTTCCTAGCACATGGGGACCTTTCGTTGCTCAGCTGAATCCTTCCCTGTGGGCTAGGTTCCCCCTACCGGACAGGCCGACATCTCTGTGAGCTGTGTTTACGATTTAGCTCCTGATATATTTATCTTGGGAGAGGGCAACTCTGTAGATAGTCTCTCTCGTCTGTGTTTGTCTGGATTGTTTCATCTATCTGGGAGGGGGATGCTGAGGAAAATTGAACGGTTACGATCAGAATGTACTTTGTTTGTGTGTATTGTTATTAACGTTTGGTTTTATAAAGTGAATAAATCGGCAGCTCTCTAGCAGTGTTCTTGGGAAAGGACCTGGGGTTGCCCGATCTGTTTTAGACAATCTTAACATTCCTTTGCAATGGATTGACCTCATTGGATTTTGCATTATGAGGGGGGAGCAATGGACTGAAGAGGTGAACTCAGAGAAGCCTTGGGTAGGGCAAAAGCAAGAGACAAATCCGCCCCCCCAATCCCACACACACACACAAGGAACACCACAAGACCTATTTCTGGTCCCATGAAAATCATACCGCTGCCTATTTTAAGTACGGCAGCCACAAAATAAAAATAAATCTTGAAACATTTGGGTCTGTTGTGTATGGAATTAATTTGAATATCCTGGCGCTCGCCCGACTATATGAGATGCAGTAACTCCAGGAAACAGGCTCTCTGTTTAATGATATTCCATTAACGCTGACTTAAAACATGCTACTATTTTATAGCAGGGTTTTCAGCAACTTCTCCTGTATAATTGATGTGCGAGGGGGCATCTTGGATGCATTTAGCCCTGCGCAGAGTCGCACGCCGTCATTAAGTCTGCACACATCTGATGAGAGGGGGGTTTTTTCAGGTCACAGAACATTAGCAGTTTCGTGGGGGCAGCGGTGCAGGATGCCTGCCGCTGGAAGCAGGCATTCAGATTTAACTGCTTTGTCTTCAGGCCAAGGAAACCTTACTCAGTTAATGGTGATAAACACCTGCTGTTGGACCTGGGTAAACAAAACGCCAGCTCTGAAATCTGTTTTGCTGAAATCAGATAGAGCAGAGATGGCATTGCCTGAGAAGAATAAAGCAATGCATAGCTTATTCCCCTATACATTGTGTGTGTGTGTGCCCTGCGTCCCCATTCAGTTGCTTTTTTTTTTTTGCCCTTCCTGACCTGCCTTCTGGTTGTGTTATCAGATTCTCTCAGCAGGCTGATGTGCAGGGGAAAAAAAAAAAAAAAACCCTCAAACGTGAAACAAGCAATTCCATTCCTTATTGATCACTTCTGCCACCTCATCTGGCAAACAGTCACCGGGTAATCCGTGCTGTACCTTTAGCCTGTCCATTTCCTAGCAGGGGAGGAATCAACGGTGTCTCCCTCCCCCTCCATTTGAAAAATAAAATGAGAAAAACCAGCCCCGGAGATAGTTTGGAAATGATTCACATCTCTTGCACTCTGTTATTTTCTGTTGAGCTCCATAGGTGCTGGAATGTTCAACACGGAAAAAAAATAATATTGTCGGCTGAAAGCAGGGCCCTGGCGGCTAAAATTAATGAGCGGTGACCAAATGGCTTCATGTCAGCAGGGCCTGGCCGAGCCAGTCTCTTCTACCCCGCCTCCCCGGGCCCATGGCACGTGCGGACCTGTAGTTCCAGTCTAAGAACAGGCCCACAGCTCAGGTTAGCTCTCTGGTCATCCTAAGTCCGTGGTTCCTGAATAACAGCCTTTCCCAGCCCTCTCCTGGAGGGCCCGCCCATCCAGTCAGGTTTTCGTGATTACCGAAACGAATATGCAGCAGATACTTTTGCATACACCACCTGTCCGACATGTGCAACGTTATCTCTTGCATATTCATTACGGATACCCTGAAAACCCTACTGGTGAAGTGGGCCTCCACGACGGGGCAGGGAAACGCTGCTACACTCTGAATTGGGGCTGTCTGAGGGATTCCCGGGAGCCCACGACCCTCAGGGCACTGCTGGTTTTTTTGCTCTTCAGTTAGCCCAAGCTCCGTGCGCACCTGCTGATGAAGTTAACGTCCCAGAATTCATCCCTGCTAAGCTTCAGCGCAGCGTGGCGAGAAGTGACGCTTTTGTGAGCAGCTCGTTCCATAGTTAGAAGCATGGGGTTCTCACGCAGGCAGCCATTAAACTGCATTTTTCCAGAGCTCCTCGTGTGATGTGCTCTTCTGCTTACAGCCTGCTACCTCTGTATCAGGATCTGCTCATTCTGCTGTGGAAATTAATCTCATTTCTGGCACCATCGTCTCACAGCTTAATGCCTCCCTCTCTTTGATTATTTCATTGGCCCTTTGTGGCACTTTTTCCAGTTCTGGAATATTGTTTTGTAATATATGCAGAATATAATAATATATCAGGAGGCCATTATTCAGTGCTACTTAGCCGGATAAATAGTGACTAAGTGGCGGCTGCTGAATATCCGATTGTGATAAGCGGTCACCACTTAGCTAGATAACGTGAGGGCGGGCTGGGGTAGAGCTACTTATCTGGTTAACTTAGCCAGATAAGTGTGGATATGTAGACATAGCCAGTTGAGTTAACCAAGTAAGTTACATCTGCTCGATAGCAGATCTAGAGTTAGAACTTATCCAGCTGACTAGAACCTATCTGGATATATTCAGTGGCATGGCCAGATAAGTTATATCCAGCTAAATTTGCAGGTCATTTACTAAGCATGTTTCCCATAGATGCAGAATGGGTGAAAAACTTTAGTAAATCAGGCCCTTAAACAGCTGGACATCTTTGAATACTGGGCCCCATGTGATAGCTGTGACCAAACCAGGACCTTCTATAATGTAAAATTCAGTGTCTTAGTGATCATATACAGTGGCATTTGTTTTATTTTTCTTTGAATCTTTGCTCCCAGGGTGGATAACTTTCACACACCTGTGCGCACCTCCCATGTAGTATGTATATGGGTGAGGGAAAATCTACTAGCATATTTATTTTATAACCTGCATGTATATAATATATGCAAGTTATACAATATGGGGTAGATTTTTTAAAAAAGCGCGTTCGCGTACTTTTGTTTGCGCACCAGGCGCAAACAAAAGTACGCTGGATTTTATAAGATACGTGCGTACGGAGCGGTCTCAGAGGGAACTCTCTTTCGCCCTCCCCTCACCTTCCCCTCCCTTCCTCTACCTAACCCACCCCCCGGCCCTATCTAACCCCCCCTTACCTTTGTCCGTAGATTTACGCCTGCGAGAAGCAGATGTAAATCTACGTGCGCCAGCGGACTGCTGGCACGCCGTGCTCCAACCCGGGGGCTGGTCCGAAGGCCTGTGCCCCGCCCCCAAAATGCAGCGTCGTTCGGCCCCGCCCCTGACACGCCCCCTTCCAAAAACCCCGAGACCTACGCGCGTCCCGGGGTTCTGCGCGCGCCGGCGGCCTATGGAAAATAGGCGCGCCGGCGCGCAAGGCCCTGCTCGCGTAAATCCGGGCGGATTTACGCGAGCAGGGCTTTTAAAATCCGCCCGTATGCATACATGTACCCTGCAACATACATGCACGGACAGCAGGTGTGATACATTTTTATCACGGGTGCTATTTTTGCTATATTTATAGCATTTTGATAAATCTAGCTGAATAAGTCCTAACAGCACTGCTTATCTGAATAACTAGCTTTATCTGAGATTTATTCATCTAGCTTACTTAAAAGATAGACTGCATAAGTACCGCTTTTAAGACTTATCCTGCTAAATAGTGGCTTTGCTGCTACTTAGCTGGATAAGTCAGAACTTGGCCAGATATGTGCCTCTGATTAGCTGGATAAGTCGAAGTTTAGCGGGATGAGCGCTGCTTTCAAGATTCATCTGGTTAGATAGTGGCAAATACCCTAATTAGTTACGCTTGCCCGGCTGCGGATCAGCACCGTGACTGCCCTCACTCAACCCCGGTGCCGCCATTCTCCATGACAGGAATGCCATCGACCGTCAGGCACTGCCAAAGCAGCGCGGCTTTTTCCTCAAGGTCCTCTGAGCACGCATGCACACAAGACTCTCATATTTAAAGGGCCTATGGAGGGAGCTCAGCCTCGGCCCCTTCTGATGACATCAGCAGCTCTCCAGTTTATTATTTAACGTTTATGAAGAATGGTAATGTTTCTGTTTTCCATTGTTGCTCTGCATGTAGAGTCTGGCTTGTTGTGGGTTCCAGTTCATTTCTGTGGATTTAGCACATTTCTGTTTATACTTTCTGATCTCTTTATTCTGTATTTGGTCAGGGTCTCTCTGTGTTCTGCATATGTGACTGAGGTGAGGTATTTTCTTGGCATGTAATTTCTGTGTAGGGATCTATAGCAGCCTGGTTTCCTAATCAGAGTTTTATTTGTGTTCTGGGGCCTGGTGCAGTATGTGCAGTGTTGCCTTTTCATAGATAAGGTTGTGAGGGTTGTTTTGGTATGGGAGGTTTACTATATTGTGTAAAGGCTCTCTGCCGGCGTTCCACCAATCTGCCGCTCCTCCCGGTCTCCAGACGCCTCTCCCGTAAGTCACTCCTCTTTCTCTAGGCCGGTCTGCAGTCAGCAAAGCTTCCTAGTCCTTGGCTCTGACCTGCACCACCCTATCTGGGCTTGAGGGTTCTCTTAGTGATAGCAGAGGGCACAGCTCCTTCACTCCCAAGTTTTATAAAACAGTTTGTAATGCAGTTCCAACAGTGCTGCTCCTTTATCCTCACATTAATATCCAGCAGTTCCCAAGAACAATGGTCACAAGCACTGTGCTCTCTCTAGCCAGCCACTACCACTCCCACTTGGGGGAAAACACAACACTCCCCAACTCCCCTCCTGTTGTGCAACTGTTAGGGCCTTCCCACGCCAAACAGCTAGTGTTCAACTAGTTTCACAGTATAAGCCCAAAACATTCTTTTAAACTAACGTTCCCTTACCATCCCCCATTCTGGTTACTCACTCTGTATCCATAGGAGAACTGGAGGATCTCTCCGTCTGCGAGTCTACCTCCATCTCATCCTCCTCTTGCTCTGAGGAGTTCGATTTTTCTTGCCACTGCCACCAGGCCGGCACGCCCTCCTCTTCTATTTCCATTGATTCAGTTGTGTCAGAATCATTACCCCTTGTTCCGACACCTGTTCCAGCTCTGGCACAGCCCACAGGTCAGGTGGTGGCTCTAAAAACCTGGGAGTTGTAGTCCTCCCTATCTTCCACGCCCTCTGCTGTTTACCATGGGTACTGCTTGGATTTCTCTTACCATGTCCAGGCTTTTTCCGTCCCTGGTTGGGTTGCATCACAATTTTAAGGGTAATTCCGTTTATTCATGTCTTTCAGAGCGCCAAGCCCACACCTAGCATGCTTTACAAAAAGTCTAATTCCAAAGGAGCTCCAAGTGTCTTTTTTTGCAGAGTTTTCTGGTTGGCACCACAGGGAGTCCATGTAAATATAATATTCATGTTGTGTTATTTTTTGCCTCGGAAGACTGTACTTTTGAATGTTCATTTTTCATGTAAAATCTGTTATAAATGCATAATTTAATGGTGTGTGTCTGTAGAAGTTGTGGAATGTGTGGGGTGGCGTATGTGCAAGGCTGTAAGGTTTGCTTAAGGTACCTAATACCCTTCCCTATCTATGGGTTTGGGGAGGGGGGGGGGCGTGTCAGTTTTTAAAAATATAGTGTAGTTAGTGTAGCTGGGTTCAAAAAAGGTTTGGATAAGATCTTGGAGGAGAAGTCCATGAACGGCTGTTAATCAAGTTTACTGAGGGAATAGCCACTGCTATTAATTGCATCAGTAGCATGGGATCTTCTTAGTTTTTGGGTACTTGCCAGGTTCTTATGGCCTGGATTGGCCTCTGTTGGAAACAGGATGCTGGGCTTGATGGACCCTTGGACTGACCCAGCACGGCAATTTCTTATGTTCTTATATTGCAGGAGAGCTGGGCTTTATTTGATGGGCCTGGGATAGAGACTGAATGAATCAGTGGTGGGCAGCACAGTAATTGTTCACACAGGGCAGCAAAAAGGCTAGCACCGGCTCTGCCTTTATCTCTAGGTGGTCTTACTGCTTATGCCCAAAAGGGGTGCCACAGCCTTTAGCAGGAACAGTCTTGTGCCTATTAGCTTGGGCTATCTCACTCTGGTCTTCTCTGCCTTCTCCCCTACTGGGAATAGAGGATATCCATTCAAAACGAGGTCCACGATCCCACTGGCACACCCATAGATTGCAGCAGATGTCTGCTACAACATGGCCACTGGAAGACCAGGGTAGTCATTGAGAGAACCTTGGGTCTGCTCAAAACACATTTCTGCGGCCTGAATAGATCAGGAGGGTGTCTTCTGTACAACCCAAAACAGGTCCAAGACAGCTTTCTAGCCTGCTGCATGCTTCATAACCTGGCCAAATCTGATAAGGGACAAAATGCTCATCTGTTAGGACCCAGTGATGAAGAGGAGGAGGAGTATTGTACCTCTTTTGAAGTTGATTATGTGATAAGCTGCTCTTGTCCTTGCTGGTATGTAGGTAAAACTAGAATTTTTGAACATTGTTGCTATAATTGCCTCTCAAAGAGCCACGCTCCTCTAGTTGCTCATTGGTTGGAGAAATGCCATCTTGTTACCAATCTGAGATTTTTTTTGTTATTGAGGTAAGTCACCCGGTGCTCCCGCAGTGGTGATTTTTCATCCTTTCTCTAATATAATGCGAACAGTGCCAGATGTTTGAGCTGGGATCCTTAACACCCAAAGGTCTCAATCAAGAAATCAAGTGATCTGCTTATTTCTGATACACTGTAAGATTGCTCCTTTTATTTCCTTTATTTTATTTACCGTACTTGTATCCATTTTTCATGCTGTGTTTCCTGTGGCAGAACTCCACTTGTAATCCTATTGGTGGAGATCCAACACATGACCTTAACTCTAGTTCAGATTGGCCCACTAAGTCGCTCTTTGATTGGCCATTCTCTGAAAACCTTATTTCTCTATTGGTTCACTACTTTCTTGTTAGGATAAGTACATGAGTGGACCCTTTAGCTGAGGTGAGAGGTGGGACCACCCAGGGGGAGGAGCCCCACTGGGCCTCACCTTCGGGAGGCGGAGCCTCGGCTGCAGGATGGGATACAGCAGACGTAGAGGTGGAGACGTAGAGGGTGACCCCAGGAGGTGGGCCACAGGCCGTGAGTTCGCCCAACAGAGCCAAAGTTGTAAAAAGGGAGGTGAGCAATGGCGGCTATGGCCACGGAGCGTAACATTTCTTTAATTCAATCTATAAGAATGGTCCAGGAAACTATAGATCATTGCGTCTGACTTCAGTGCCAGGAAAAATCATAGAAACTATTCTAAAGAACAAAAACACAAAACATATAGGAAGACATGTTTTAATAGGACACAGCCAGCATGGATTTACACAAGGAAAGTCTTACCTTACCAATCTGATGCATTTTTTTGAAGGGGTTAATAAACATGTGGATAATGGTGAGATGATAGATACCGTGTACTTGGATTTTCAGAAGGCATTTGGCAAAGTGCCCCATGAGAGATTCTTGATAAAATTAAAAGGTCACTGGATAGGAGGCAATGCCTTATTGTGAATTGCAAACTGGTTAAAAGACAGGAAATAGAGAGTAATACTAAATGGTCTGTTTTCACAGCAGAAAAAAATTAAACAGTTGCATGCCTCAGGGATCTGTACTGGGAATGGTGCTTTTAAATATATTTATAAATGATCTGGAAAGAAGAACAATGAGTTTGATGATCAGATTTGTAGACAACACAAAATTATTCCATATTTTTAAAATCACAAGCGAGGACCTTGCGAGACGGGCTCATTTAAATGTCAAATGAAATGTAATGTGGACAAGTGCAAAGTGATGCACATGGGGAAAAGTAACCTACCCTGTAGTTACACGATGTTAGGTTCCATATTAGGTGTTACTGCCCAAGAAAAGGATCTGGACATCATAGTGGATGATACATTGAAATCCTTGTCTCAATGTGCTGTGGTGGTCAAAAAAGCAAACAAAGTTAGGAATTATTAGGAAGGGAATGGAGAATAAAACTGAGAATGTCATAATGCCTCTGTATCATTCCAGTTGAGGCTGCACCTGTAGTACTGGTACAGTGCTGGTCGCCGCATCTAAAAAAAATATATAGTTGAATTGGAAAGGATATAGAGAAGGGTGACCAAAATGATAAAGGGGATGGAACGGCTCCCTATGAGGAAAGGCTAAAGAGGTTAGGGTTGTTCAGCCTGGAGAAGAGACGGCAGAGGGGGATATGATAGAAGTCTATAAAATTATGAGTGGGATAGAACAGGTAAATGTGAATTGGGTATTTATTTTTTAAGAATACAAAGACTAGGTGACACTCCATGAAGTTAGTAAGTAGCACATTTAAAACAATTGAAGAAAATTCTTTTTCACTGAATGCGCAAGTAAGCTGTGGAATTCATTGCCAGAGGATGTGGTAAAGACAGCATAGTTAAGTTTTTTAAAAGGTTTGAACAAATTCCTGGAGAAGTCCATAAAACTGTTATTAACCAGGTAGACTTGGAGATAACCATTACTTATCTCTAGACATTAGCTGCATGGGATTCGTCTATTGTTTGGGATCTTGCCAGGTGTTTGCTTCCTGGATCAGCCACTGTTGGAAACAGGATACCGGGCTTGATGGACCCTTGGTCTAAGTCAGTATGGCAATTCTTATGTTTTTATGTGTTGTTAATTCTTTGCATTAACTCCAGGATTAACATGTCAGCTTCTGCACTTTCTGAATACATTAGTTTGTACATACTGCGTTAACACCAATGTTTTCATGCACATTAAAATCAGATGTTAATATTCCAATTTTGATGTGGCTTAATAGACAGACCCCCTAAGAGAGTAAAGCCAAATAGCTCACTGGCTGCTTTTGAAATGCAAAAAAGATTCAACCTTCAATTAGCCCTTATGGGTGAAATGGATTCCACAGGCTAATCACTTAGGTGTTGTTGAGTTATGTATACATAGATTTGAGTGTAAAATATCAAAATAGTATGGGAAGACTTAAAGTGTAGGTTTCGTGCTGTGGAGGTTAGTCAGATGGAAGTGGGGGGCACCCTACACACAACCGTGGAAATCCGTTACAAAAGCACACGAACAACAGAAACTCATCTCTTCTCAGCAATCAAATTCCTTGGAGGCCAATTATAGCAGAATCTGGCAGAAAGAAAGCCTGCACGTTGTGTGCAAGGGCTTAACAGGTACAACAAACATAGCAGAGAGGAACAGAAAGATTTCAGATGCTTCGGTGCTAGGAGCTTATGAGTTTATAATTTAAGTAGCTGGGATGTTTGCAGCAATATCAACCATGCCAGCCTGGCCCTGGCACTACTTCCCTTTCACCCCTTCCCCCTCAGCCTGCCCCTTCCAAGAAGGTATAGTCCTAGCTGAGAACTGCATGGCCATGGCTTTTTATGAAATATAATCCCCTGTTACAATAGCGATTTTGCATACAGAAATGACACTGCTGCCGCCCCCCTAAGGCAACGAGAGTCATCCCTTATCCCTGTCCGTTGAGGAGCAGGGCGTGGGGGGGGTGGGATGTTTGCATTAGGAGGAAAAATAGAGGCCCTGTCCCGGCTGTGCCACTCAGACACGGTCAGCCTCGCCTCCCATCCCATCCCAGACCTTTGGTATTAGGATCGGATGGGAGCTTCTGCCTGGGCCGGGAGCTGTCCAGAGCTGCCGCCACCCTAAGGTGACGAGAGTCATCCTCATCCCTGTCCATCGAGGAGCAGAGGGAGGATAGAGAAGCCCTGTCCCGGCTGTGCTACTCAGACACGGTCAGCCTCGCCTCCCATCCCATCCCATCCCAGACCTTTGGTATTAGGATCGGATGGGAGCTTCTGCCTGGGCCGGGAGCTGTCCAGAGCTGCCGCCACCCTAAGGTGACGAGAGTCATCCTCATCCCTGTCCATCGAGGAGCAGAGGGAGGATAGAGAAGCCCTGTCCCGGCTGTGCCACTCAGACACGGT
This sequence comes from Rhinatrema bivittatum, assembly GCF_901001135.1. Classification (NCBI taxonomy): domain Eukaryota; kingdom Metazoa; phylum Chordata; class Amphibia; order Gymnophiona; family Rhinatrematidae; genus Rhinatrema; species Rhinatrema bivittatum. The sequence continues at coordinate 16,074,812 of NC_042622.1, forward strand.
CAGCCTCGCCTCCCATCCCATCCCAGACCTTTGGTATTAGGATCGGATGGGAGCTTCTGCCTGGGCTGGGAGCTGTCCAGAGCTGCCGCCACCCTAAGGTGACGAGAGTCATCCTCATCCCTGTCCATCGAGGAGCAGAGGGAGGATAGAGAAGCCCTGTCCCGGCTGTGCTACTCAGACACGGTCAGCCTCGCCTCCCATCCCATCCCAGACCTTTGGTATTAGGATCGGATGGGAGCTTCTGCCTGGGCCGGGAGCTGTCCAGAGCTGCCGCCACCCTAAGGTGACGAGAGTCATCCTCATCCCTGTCCATCGAGGAGCAGAGGGAGGATAGAGAAGCCCTGTCCCGGCTGTGCTACTCAGACACGGTCAGCCTCGCCTCCCATCCCATCCCATCCCAGACCTTTGGTATTAGGATCGGATGGGAGCTTCTGCCTGGGCCGGGAGCTGTCCAGAGCTGCCGCCACCCTAAGGTGACGAGAGTCATCCTCATCCCTGTCCATCGAGGAGCAGAGGGAGGATAGAGAGGCCCTGTCCCGGCTGTGCCACTCAGACACGGTCAGCCTCGCCTCCCATCCCATCCCAGACCTTTGGTATTAGGATCGGATGGGAGCTTCTGCCTGGGCCGGGAGCTGTCCAGAGCTGCCGCCACCCTAAGGTGATGAGAGTCATCCTCATCCCTGTCCATCGAGGAGCAGAGGGAGGATAGAGAAGCCCTGTCCCGGCTGTGCTACTCAGACACGGTCAGCCTCGCCTCCCATCCCATCCCATCCCAGACCTTTGGTATTAGGATCGGATGTGAGCTTCTGCCTGGGCCGGGAGCTGTCCAGAGCTGCCGCCACCCTAAGGTGACGAGAGTCATTCTCATCCCTGTTCATCGAGGAGCAGAGGGAGGATAGAGAGGCCCTGTCCCGGCTGTGCCACTCAGACACGGTCAGCCTCGCCTCCCATCCCATCCCAGACCTTTGGTATTAGGATCGGATGTGAGCTTCTGCCTGGGCCGGGAGCTGTCCAGAGCTGCCGCCACCCTAAGGTGACGAGAGTCATCCTCATCCCTGTCCATCGAGGAGCAGAGGGAGGATAGAGAGGCCCTGTCCCGGCTGTGCCACTCAGACACGGTCAGCCTCGCATCCCATCCCAGACCTTTGGTATTAGGATCGGATGGGAGCTTCTGCCTGGGCCGGGAGCTGTCCAGAGCACGGTGCTGAACACCAGGGCAATGCCCCCATTGAGCTGCGGGGAGATTCTGTACAATCAGTCAGCAAAAAGAAATCTCCCAGAGCACGTTGTGTTCTTCAAGAAATGCACTGCAATAAACCACATGCTTTATTACTTGTTTTAAATTTAAATAGCGTTTTTAATGTGTGTTTATACCTTAAAATATTATATGGAGAACAAATATTTTAAAATGATCATGCGTTGTAACTGGTGAGGTCATCGACGGAGCTCCGTTTATTCCATTTATTTGAAACCAAATAAACGTAAAGAAATGAACAAATAAACGAGAGAAGAAGGGGCTGGAGTTCTCCCTCTCTCCACCAAAAAGAGACTGCACCGGCATCACAACATTTTGTTTCTTTTTTTAAATTAAAGCTCCCACTCAGGTCTGCCTGCACCCTCCCCCCACAACGAGCAATCTTAGTCCACTACGCAAGTTTGAAAATTGCTGCCAAATCCTTTTTTTTTTTTTTTTTAGAGAGATGGGGGCAGGGGCAGTGCCTGAACTTTACTACAGTTATTTATTTATTTCATAATCTTATATTTATTACGCCTCTTCCAAAAAATGGTTCTGTTCAGTGCAGATTACAAGGATTCCTACATAAAAACATCATTGAACAGAACTATACACCAACATGCACTCAAATTAAAACATATTTTAAACAAGGTAATTTAAATATCGCAACAGCCAAAAGCTTCTCTAAATGACCTGGGTCTTTACCTGCCTCCTGAATTCCTTTTAACTCCTGTTCCATTCTCAGCGGCACAGGAAGCTTGTTCCACATTGCTGGGGGTCATAAAGAAAAAAGCCCTTGTCCTGGCCAGGTTCTTGTGGCCTGGTTTTTGGCCTCTGTTGGAAACAGGATGCTGGGCTTGATGGACCCTTGGTCTGTCCCAGCATGGCAATTTCTTATGTTCTTATGTTCTAGTCTGCACGCACACAGGCCTAGTGCCGTAATGAGGGGCCTGCGATAAAAGGCAGTCCAAGATCTACAATGATCGAGGTAGGTCAATGGTTCTCAACAGGCGTGAGGCCAGGCCCTAGGACAGCAGGAGATTGCTGTCTCCTTCTTAGCCCGAATGGGAGTTGGTCAGCTTCTCTTAGACTGGGCCTTCTCACTCCCTTCTCTTCTTTCTGGCCCAGTGGGAGGCTGTTTCCCCCTTCTCTTAGACCAGAGCGAGAGGTTGCCAGCTCCTGCAAAGGTTTACCTTCCCCTGCTGAGTCTGGGAGCGATGCTGCTGCTGAGCTCTTCCCCCTGTGCAGGGTGGGTCGGGGGTGGGAGAGGAGGTTGGGGATGCTGGGCAGAGAGAGAGAGGTGGAAGGGAGAGGGAATGTGGGGGCTGCTCAGCAGGAAGGGGTGCAAAACAGGAGGTTAGGGTAGCTGGGCATGGAGGGAATGGGAGGAAGAGGGTAGGGAGATCGAGCACAGGGAAGAGGGTGTTGGGAATGCTGGGCAGGGATATGCTTGTGAGGATATGATAGGGAGAAAATAAGAGAAGGGAAGGATGATGGAGGCATAGAAGGGGAGTGATGGGCGAGTGTTAGGGTGCAAGAGCCATGGTTTGTCAGTTTGGGGAATGTGCATTTCTTCTCTCTTTGTACGTTGCTTAGTGTAGGAGGATTTGTATTTCTGTTTCTAGCACTGCATGCAGAGGGGATTCTTGAGGTTTCCATTCCAGTTTTTGGCTCCGCGTTTGTACAGTATTTTGTGGTCTTTTATTCTGTATTTGGTGAAAGACTGAGGTGAGGTATTTTACTGGTAGTTAGGGATTGGTATCAATCTTATTGTTGCGTTTTCTCACTCTCAGTAGGATATGCATTGGGGGGCAGATTTTAAAAGGCCTGCGCGCGAAAATCCTTCTGGATTTACGCGCGCAGGGCCCTCGCGTGCCTATTTTGCATAGGCCGCCGGTGCGCGTAAAACCCCGGGACGCGCATAAGTCCCGGGGCTTTGGAAAAGGGGCGGGGAGGGGGCGTGTCGGGGGCATTCACGAAACGATGCAGCATTTCGGGGACGGGCCCGGGGGCGTGGCGCCGGCCCGGGGGCGTGGTCGAGGCCTCCGGACCAGCCCCCGGGACCGGAACACGGAGCGGGGCTGCCGGCCAGTGCGCGCAAAGTTACGCCTGCTGAAAGCAGGCGTAACTTTGCCGACAAAGGTAGGGGGGGGGGTTTAGATAGGGCCGGGGGGTGGGTTAGGTAGGGGAAGGGAGGGCGAAGGAAAGTTCCCTCCGAGGCCGCTCCGAAATCGGAGCGGCCTCAGAGGGAACAGACAGCACGCGCTGGGCTCGGTGCGCGCAGGTTGCACAAATGTGAAACCCCTTGCGTGCGCCGACCCCGGATTTTATAAGATTCGCGTGGCTACGCTCGTATCTTATAAAATTCAGCGTACTTTTGTTCACGCCTGGTGCGGCAGCAGTCAAAAAAGCAAACAGAGTGTTGGGAATTATTAGAAAGGGAATGGTGAATAAAACGGAAAATGTCATAATGCCTCTGTATCGCTCCATGGTGAGACCGCACCTTGAATACTGTGTACAATTCTGGTCGCCGCATCTCAAAAAAGATATAATTGCGATGGAGAAGGTACAGAGAAGGGCGACCAAAATGATAAGGGGAATGGAACAGCTCCCCTATGAGGAAAGACTAAAGAGGTTAGGACTTTTCAGCTTGGAGAAGAGACGGCTGAGGGGGGATATGATAGAGGTGTTTAAAATCATGAGAGGTCTAGAACGGGTAGATGTGAATCGGTTATTTATTCTTTCAGATAGTAGAAAGACTAGGGGGCACTCCATGAAGTTAGCATGTAGCACATTTAAAACTAATCAGAGAAAGTTATTTTTCACTCAACGCACAATTAAACTCTAGAATTTGTTGCTAGAGGATGTGTTAGTGCAGTTAGTGTAGCGGTGTTTAAAAAAGGATTGGATAAGTTCTTGGAGGAGAAGTCCATTACCTGCTATTAATTAAGTTGACTTAGAAAATAACCACTGCTATTATTAGCAACAGTAGCATGGAATAGACTTAGTTTTTGGGTACTTGCCAGGTTCTTGTGACCTGGATTGGCCACTGTTGGAAACAGGATGCTGGGCTTGATGGACCCTTGGTCTGACCCAGTATGGCATGTTCTTATGTTCTTAAGAGGAATCTGAGCAGCGTCAGAGGATAAAAAAAGGCCCGGGGATGAGGCTGGGAGCAAGACTTCAATATTTTTTAAGTCTGTGGCACTGGGAGTTTTCAGCAGGGAACGGTTCCTTTTATTTTGGGATTTTTTTTTTTTTTTTTGCTTTGGTGTTTACTTTTATTAGATGAAGTGAAGCACAATAAACATTAAAAAAAACAAAACCCTAACTAAATAAATGAAGTGAACAAACAAAATGAAATGAACCTTATTTGCCTGCACATCCCTGGCAAGAATGTGCAAGCTAAGCAAGTTCTCCCAGACAGACAGCGAGCGAGCGAGCATCCCCGAGGCAGGTTCATGCGGCAGAGCAGGAAAAGCAGACTGCTGAGGATTCCTCTGTCTGAGCCCGTCCCCGCTCCTGGCTGGTGCCCTGGCTCTGGCAGACTCCAGGAGGTGCACATGGAAAAAAAAAACCCCCTCCATCCATTTCATTTTTCACTCACTTTTAATTATTTAGCAGGGGTTTGTTTTGTTGTTTTTTTTATTTCTGTTTTAGCAGGCATTAAGCCATTTTTAATGTGAGTTATATTTAGCGCCCGCTAGAATTTCAGCAACAAGATTACATTTCATTGGGTTTTTGGTGTCATTTTGGAGGGGAAATGATGCAAAACCTATTGAGAAATGTCTTTCTTCCCCGTCACATCCCTGGCAGGCTTGGGAGCTTGATACTACGGGGGGAGTTATCTCGGGCCTGGACTTGTTCTGGTGGCTAAAGGACTTTTCCCCCTTCCGCTGTGGCTAATCCGGTGCCTGGTCTGCACATGTTAACATCCGACCCGTAGCAAGCTTCCTCTCCCCAGCCCGTGAACCTGTTCTAATTATTTACTGCAGTTAATTTTAAATTCGGGGGAGGGGAGTCTGGTTGCAATATTGCTCCTGTATCAGCAGAAAAAGTAAAGAAATAATAATGATAAAAAAAAAAGAAAAAACAAGTAACCCAGAGGTAATAAAGTATCAGCATGAAACAGAAAATAAGATTAAAATTGACCTTGTTGCTGTAAGGAATTCTTCCTTCTCTGGATAAAAATCGAACATGTTCAGCTGGTTCTCTCGGTGTTCAGTGCCTGGAGAAGGCCTCACTGCAAATATATCACTTGTAATCTTATTTCTACTTCTAATACCACATTTTACACAATTCTTTATTAAGCTCGGTTTAGATTTGGCTTTGTGATTGCTTCGCTTTTAATTAAAAAAAAAAAAAAAATGGGGCAGAGTCTTCCTTCTTGTTTAGGTGTCAGATTCCCCCCTTTCCTGTGCTTTCTCACCCCCCCCTCCCCCGCAGGCAAACACACGCTCACACCCGTACTTGGTCTCAGAATGGTGGCAGGGAGGGAGCCCTTTCCAGAGATAGCTCTTTTCCCCGCAGAAGCGCGCTTTTCCAGATTTTGCCCGGCGTTGTGTGGATAAGAGAATGGGCGCCTTGCCTGCAGACGCCTAACCTTACCTGCGCTTTCAGGAGGGGGGGGTCTTGCATTTACCCGTCTACTTTTGCATTTTCAAAAGCCTGTGTGCGTTTTTAGCCCCCAAAATGTGCACACCAAATAGCAGGCGTAATGGTGTTTCAGGTAACACAGCTGGGATCATTTCTAAAGGGAAAGTGCACGCATATTTGCCTTTTAAAAAAAACTGGTGGAAATCCTGAAGGAAAAAACGCATCCACAGAATTTACACTGAAGCCGCAAAGTTACCAAATGGGAAGAAATAGCTTCAAAGTTCATTTTAAAAAAAATGGAAAACTATAATTATTAGCAACTCCTGAGGGTGCTGCGGTTAGTACAACCTGCCGCTGCCGGATTGCTACTTGGATTATCACGGTGCAATCATATTACCTCTGCATTAAGAGACCTGCATTGGCGCCCTGTGAAAAATAGATGCAAATTTAATTTGCTAGTTGCTGTGCAAAAACCTTTGTACAGGGAACGCTCGTGTTCATTAAAGAAGGGTGTTCATTTGTATGCGCCCACTAGATCAGTGGTTCTCAATCTCTTCTGTATCGGGGCGCGCACGACAGATAATGATCCCATGCAATGACGACACACTGAACACTTGATCATCACAGGACTACATGTAAACATGTAAAGGTGAATTCTGAAAGCCCTGCACGTGCCAAAGGCAGAAGACACGTGCATGTCTCAGGCTGGCGCACGCCGCATGGATTTTAAGAAGCATTCGAGTGCGCACGTATCGCCCGGTACCCGCACAAATCAGAATGTTAAAAGGGGGCGGGGGCAGGGCATGGGCGTTCCGGGAAGGTCACTTGGAATGTGTGCGTACGTATTTTCACGTACAAGCGCGTGCCGCAGTCCCCTACCGCGTAACTTTACTTCTGCTATGGATGGCGTGTAAGTTTTAAAATTAAAAATTCAGGGCTGGTCAGTGGGGTTTGAAGGGCCGGGGCTAATAGGGTAAAAGGGAGGAAGGTTAATTAGGGGGGGGGTTAGGAAGTTGGGAGCCTTTACTGGGCGAACTGGGAACAGACTGGAGAAACTGGTAATTGCGCGCATATCTAATAAAATCCCCCCACTTACGCGGTAGAGCCAGCATTTGCACACAAAAGCATTTGGCCATACAAAATTGTACGCAGATAAATATGTGTACAGCGGAGTTTATATCACACATGCATATACATGCACATGTTATAAAATGGCAGCGTCCATTCATGTGAGTAGCCATACACGTATACATGTACGCTCGCGCGGCTGTTTACAAGTTACCGTCATACTCTCCATCTATGGGACCACCCCACCCTTCCCCCCCCCCCCCCCCCCCCCCAATCCCCAAACAATGGATGCAGAGCAGAACTAGGATATTTCCCCATACAACTCGCCATATAAAAAAGATATTGATTCTGCTACTATCTCAGTAACAGAGACACAAACTCCCTTACTACCAGGCGCAGTGTAAAATACAAAACCTGGGGGAAAAAAAGAACATTTAGCATGTGTTGCAGACTTGTCATCCCATAGCAACACTAACTCCAAGAACTCAAACAGCAATCTCCTGACCCACGAAAAGGCTGCAGTGCAGCCCCAGGGGTAGATCTTAAAAAAATACGATTTCAATGTGTTATCCACTATGACGCCTAGATCTTTTTCCTGGGTGGTAGCTCCTAATATGGAACCTAACATTGTGTAACTATAGCATGGGTTATTTTTCCCTATGTGCATCACCTTGCACTTGTCCACATTAAATTTCATCTGCCATTTGGATGCCCAATCTTCCAGTCATGCAAGGTTTTCCTGTAATGTATCACAATCCGCTTGTGATTCAACTACTCTGAACAATTTTGTATCATCTGCAAATTTGATTATCTCACTCATCGTATTTCTTTCCAGATCATTTATAAATATATTGAAAAGTAAGGGTCCCAATACAGATCCCTGAGGCACTCCACTGTCCACTCCCTTCCACTGAGAAAATTGTCCATTTAATCCTACTCTCTGTTTCCTGTCTTTTAACCAGTTTGCAATCCACGAAAGGACATCGCCTCCTATCCCATGACTTTTTACTTTTCCTAGAAGCCTCTCATGAGGAACTTTGTCAAACGCCTTCTGAAAATCCAAGTACACTACATCTACTGGTTCACCTTTATCCACATGTTTATTAACTCCTTCAAAAAAGTGAAGCAGATTTGTGAGGCAAGACTTGCCTTGGGTAAAGCCATGCTCACTTTGTTCCATTAAACCATGTCTTTCTATATGTTCTGTGATTTTGATGTTTAGAACACTTTCCACTATTTTTCTTGGCACTGAAGTCAGGCTAACCGGTCTGTAGTTTCCCAGATCACTCCTGGAGCCCTTTTTAAATATTGGGGTTACATTAGCTATCCTCCAGTCTTCAAGTACAATGGATGATTTTAATGATAGGTTACAAATTTTTACTAATAGGTCTGAAATTTCATTTTTTAGTTCCATCAGAACTCTGGGGTGTATACCATCCGGTCCAGGTGATTTACTACTCTTCAGTTTGTCAGTCAGGCCTACCACATCTTCTAGGTTCACCGTGATTTTGTTCAGTCCATCTGAATCATTATCCATGTAAACCTTCGCCAGTATGGTACCTCCCCAACATCCTCTTCAGTAAACACCGACGCAGAGAAATCATTTAATCTTTCCACGATGGCCTTATCTTCTCTAAGTGCTCCTTTAACCCCTCCATCATCTAACGGTCCAACTGACTCCCTCACAGGCTTTCTGCTTCGGATATATCTAAAAACATTTTTACTGTGAGTTTTTGCCTCTACGGCCAACTTCTTTTCAAATTCTCTCTTAGCCTGTCTTATCAATGTCTTACATTTAACTTGCCAAAGCTTATGTATTATCCTATTTTTTTCTGTTGGATCCTTCTTCCAATTTTTGAATGATGATCTTTTGGCTAAAATAGCTTCTTTCACCTCCCCTTTTCACCATACTGGTAATTGCTTTGCCTTCTTTCCACCTTTCTTAATGTGTGGAATACATCTGGACTGTGCTTCTAGGATGGTATTTTTTTTAACAATGACCAGGCCTCTTGCACATTTTTTACTTTTGTAGCTGCTCCTTTCAGTTTTTTTCTAACTATTTTTCACATTTTATCAAAGTTTCCCTTTTGAAAGTTTAGCACGAGAGCCGTGGGTTTGCTTACTGTCCCCCTTCCAGTCATTAATTCAAATTTGATCATATTATGATCACTATTGCCAAGCGGCCCCACCACCGTTACCTCTCTCACCAAGTCCTGTGCTCCACTGAGAATTAGATCTAAAATTGCTCTCTCTCTCTTGTCAGTTCCTGAACCAATTGCTCGATAAAAATGTCATTTATTCCTTCCAGGAACTTTATATCTCTAGCATGTACCGATGATACATTTACCCAGTCAATATTGGGGTAATTGAAATCTAGAGAAAATAATGACAGTTAATCCCAATGCACAACGAACTACAATATCTCACTTCAAAACGTTGTGAAACTCCAATTTTTCTTCAATGTGCAATATCTTATATATATCACTTTATATATTGTGGGAAGGACCATCATAACACCCGCGGCATACAAGCGAGTTAGCTTTATGTATTGCCGCTACGGGTCATATTTAATCATCGGTCCAAGTCCTTTATTAATAAATATATTTTTTCATTTGTGAGCTTTTTCTCATTTTTGAAAATTTTTTAAATAATTAATGTGGAACGGTACTTCCCTTGTTCGTTGTTCCGAAATCCGATTCTTTAAACAGTGCTACCGTGCTTCAAAAGGCCGATTCACTCAGAAGACAGATGTTCAACAAGTCCAGTCCAGTCCAACGTACGTTTCGCAATGCTGCTTCAGGGACTGCAACAAACATGAATTCTTCTATACCGGTCACTGAGAAGTTAAATTCATCATATCCACATGACTATTCACTCGCTTTCTATGAAGGACAAATACCAACATGACTTGACTTATTCATGGCACATAAACTTGAATTAGAAACATAAAATGCACATCCATGGGTGATAAAAAAGACACCGACTCACCAAACCTTGCCGCCTTTTCCTCTTGTCGGCGTCTAAGCAAGGTTACCACGAGAGTGCCACTGATTATATGTGGTCCGCCATACTACACCTGTGTGTTTAATTTGACTGCGTAACAGTGTTCACATGAAATGAGTCCATTCAATTTCCTTATTAAGACCATGAGGGGTCACTGTTTTCAGTTGATAAATCCAACGTTGTTCACATTGGCGGAGGCGCTTAATCCTATCGCCCCGTCTCCAATGTGCCGCTACTATTTCTAAAATAGTCCATTTAATTTCAGAAAAGGTGTGTTGACATTCTGTGCGTATAGCATTTTCAAGACGTAGGAACATTAAGGACCAAGTGGTCCACTCCAGCCTATGTAATCTATTAGCAATTTCAGCAGATATTAGTAATTGCACCAAAGGTAGGGGAGAAAGACCGATACTTCATGCATATCCAGCATAGCTCTCTGCTTCAACGGCAGGGGAGAAAGATCGATACTTCACGCATATCCAGCATAGCTCTCTGCTTCAACGGCAGGGGAGAAAGACCGATACTTCACGCATATCCAGCATAGCTCTCTGCTTCAATGGCAGGGGAGAAAGCCCGATACTTCACGCATATCCAGCATAGCTCTCTGCTTCAACGGCAGGGGAGAAAGACCGATACTTCACGCATATTCAGCATAGCTCTCTGTTTCAACGGCAGGGGAGAAAGACCGATAATTCACGCATATCCAGCATAGCTCTCTGCTTCAATGGCAGGGGGAATGAAGAAAACTGGATCTATATACAGACAACAACCAACAAGGACTGAATTACATAGTCTGGGTAAACAAATAAGCATGGGTGTAGCTTGCTTATTGCGGCAGTTACTACACCTAACTAATTAAGCTAGATATTTCACTTAGATGCAGTTCCAACACTGCTCTCTACATTAATGGTGGGGGTGGAAGGGAAATAAAACCAAAAGGTTACTAAGAGCCATGAGAAACAGATAAGTATGAGAAAAAAAAAAGTGTGAAACTTGCTGGGCAGACTGGATGGGCCGTTTGGTCTTCTTCTGCCATCATTTCTATATTTCTATGTTTCTAAGTTGGAATCCAGGGGTAAGTAAGTTAGTTCCTATCTCTAACATCCTGGCCACTAAGCACTAGTTTTACCTAAAGAAAGTTCTGTATTATGGGTGGTAACAAAACATGCCATAAACCTTAGCTTGCTTAAGATATTAATACTTGGGGCTAACTTACTTACCCCTGGATTCCAACTTCTGTTCACCTCTTAAGCAGGCTCCATCTGGAGAGCTGGAGAATGTGAGCAGGGGAGAGGCTTGCTTCCTGGGCTTGCTATTGGCAAAGTGGGCAGGCTGTCTAGGAAGGCAGCTAGCTTCTGGCTCTGGTGCTTGTCGGCTGTCTGGGCTGGCTCTCACCCTTCCTCATCTATGACTCTGTGTCGCTCTCGGCACCTGAGCCGGGGCTTCCTCTCTCTCTCTGATCACCTGGCCACCCCTGGTCTTCTCCCTTCTCAATAGCAGGGAGGGCTGGTTTGCCTCTGGGCCCCCCTTTCACTCCCAGGGACACCTCAGTATAGGTTCTTTCTGTCTGAGTTTTCTCCTCGGGTTTGCATTCAGGGTTTGTGCCTCCTCTTCCTCCTGGGGTCTGTTGCTTTCCTCTCTGCTTCCTTTTGGTTTCAGGGTCACTCTCCTAGGGGGTCCTTTCCTTCTTTCCTCTTCCTTGTCCCCCTGTCTTATACTTCCCAGCTGATAAATATGCATAAGCTCATGCATAACCCCGAGGTGGGTGGAGGGTCTTTTGCCGCAATGCAGGTCTTTTTCCCCCTCCCCATTACTTTGGGAGGGGTCCTGCCGCAGTTCAGGTCCTTTCCCCCCTCCCATTCCTTCAGAGGGGGGAAGTGCCATGTCTGTATGCGAAGCTGTGTGTCAGAGTGTTTTTCTCCATCTCAGGCTGCCCCTCCCTTGAAGGGTGAGGGTCTTTCTGACCTCTGCTTGCTCTCTTGCTGTCCCTGACACTTGCTTAGGATCTTAAGTTGTTGCCTCTTTGTCTGCTTCATATTTGCACAGGAACTGACAAACAGGCACATCTGATAAGGCATCCTTCAGTGTATCAGGACACGGCCTCTTCATTTTCCACAGAGACACGGATTTAAAGTTCACCTGGGCAAAATTCCTTCTCTTGTTGTGTGCAGCTGTGCCCAGGGCCTGTCAGAATTTGGCCTGTACATGGCTTTTATAATTCATAATTGGTGCATAAGGAGATCTCACTCTCCAGTACTTGGGGATTTGTTTTCATTTCAAAAATTAATGGAAACCAAAAAAAAAACCCCCAAAACTGAATTTCAGCATTTTTATTTTTTTCATTTCATTTTCTGATTAAACAGAACAAGGATTTTTCATTGTGTTTTTCACTTCCTCGGTAAACGAATGCAGATCCTTAATTCCCAACAGGCTGGAAACCAGACATGTGGACAGTTCTCAGGCAGTGGAGTTGCCTATCCCTGACTGGCTGTCCGAGCTGAGCCCACGCAGGCGGGCGGCAGACCCCAGGTGCAGCCAGCACGCCCCCCCCCCCCCCCCCCCCCGAGTATCTGTGCTTTCACGAATCTGCATCAAGGCACTGCCGTGGCACTTCTACAGGCTTCACAGGCTGCGAATTCCCTCCGGAGACTCTTCTTCATTGATTTCCACTCTCCCCTTGGGTGAGAGATGCCCACAAAGATCTGTTTGCCCTTTTCTAGACAAATTTAATTCCTGCTCTTTAGAGGTTAAACCACTACCGAAACTCGGTAGTAAAGACCAGAGCTCCAAACCACCCTCCCACAAAAAAAAAAAAGAAGCAGCCCTGCAGTGTCACTGCAGCACAACTTAAATAAAAACAAACAAACCCTTCTGAACATTTTCTCTCTGCCTAAGAAATTAGACAATATCCACCAGCACTTCTCTAAGAAATGTTAAAAAAAGCTATTAAAGTCCCTGGACAGATGTTCTTTAGCAGCATTTATTGAAAACCTGCGTGCGAGCTTCTGTCAGCAGTCACCCCCCCTCACCCCCAGCAGACTTGGAAGGGGACATTCAAATGCAGGAGCAAAGGGGCAAAGTCCCTGAGAAGAAAGGAGACAGCTTCTCAGATCTTACAGTGACCGCTCAGTGGCGGCCGAGTGCAATGGCATTCGATCTCCATATATACCCGGACCCCACGTCCATCCAAGGTTTGCCCAATGGCTCCAGTTTCGCCTGACGGGATCGATCCAGTCCGGTCTTTACCCCACTGAGAGCAGGGACTTGTAGTCTTGGGGACCGAGACAGGGAAAGGGGAACCACGAGTCCCTGCATGCGATGGGGGTAAACCCTGGACCGGATCTACCCTGCCAGGGCACCTCCAGCATCAGTGGTAGCTCAAGCAGGAGTACACGAAGCCTGGCCTGAACCCGGTAAAACGTTTAAACAGGTGCAGACGCGTGCGCGCTCGTCGACCTGCGCCCAGAGATGCGTCTGTTTTATAACGCATGCGCGCATATGTGTGCGCTTGTTCTAAAATAGCCTGGATGTGCACACACGTGCGCCCAATTTTAAATGAACGTGCGCATGTGCACGCGAATGCCACTTTCTTCCGCATAAGAGAGGGAATTATTACAAGGCGCTCGTGCCGATGCCGTAACTAGTTTTCCCAGTTCGTTCCCAGTTCCCCCAGTTAAGGGCTAGGACTTCCTAACCGCCCCCCCCCCCCTAGTTAAAACCCCGCTGAGTAGCCTAGATATTTTTGTTTTACTTCTTACGCATCATTCAGAGCAGAAGTAAAATTATGCAGCGGGGGACCCCGGCGCGCACAAGGGCGCGTAAGTATTTACTCCACCCACGCCCTGCCCAGACCCTGCCCGCGCTCCGGCCCTTTACGGAAACCTTTGACTTGTGCACACAGCGGGAGATGCGCGAATCCCCAGGCAACTTTTAAAGTCCGCTTGGCAAGTGCTGGCCCTTATCTCCAAGTGCTGGCGCGTGCAGGGATTTCAAATTCACCTTTAAGAGACAAAGGAGCAGCTCTAACCACGGATTATAAAGAAATCTTCACGATATCCAAAAGAAGATGAGTGATGTCCTTCCAGTTTGTTACTGAGGAGGTCTCTCCAGCTCTGCTCCTCTTTTTAGGAGACATTTTTGTGATTATAATTTAAGAAGGTGATTCCTTCACGTCCCTGGCAGAGGTCCTACAGGTCGGTGAGAGGGACACTTTCGAAAGAAATAGGACTTGCCGGTCAGAAAGCTCTTCCTTCCTCGATCTTTGGAGAAGATTACTGCCGTGCCTTGTGTATGGGAGCTCCCCAAAGACTTCTGTCAAAATTACAAGGGGTTCAGAACGCCGTGCCTGGGCCTCACGCGCCGCATTACGCCTGTTTTGAGGAGACGCCACCGACTCCCTGCCGGGTCAAGGGCGGTCAAGACCCGGCTCATCCCGAATGCCTTTAACCTGGCCTGAGGTAGGGAATCCAAAATAATGTGCTAGAGTCGGAAGCATCTCCTTTGTCGTAAGACACTCTCCAGGCTTTGGATCGCTGTTTTATGGCTTTGATAACTATTTTTATTTAGTATCTTTCAGTAATGTGGTTAGAACTGAGTGCTATACATGCAGAAGCAATCAATCATCAATCAATCAATCAATAAATAACCAAATCCAGCTAACGCTATGTGTGGGGTTCAAAAGAATGTGCACTTTGGGCCTGCTTTTGGGGGAGACGTTGCTGCTGTCAGGTGCCCTAGTTCACAGTCCATCCTCCTACGTTACCTCGTGAGCACTACTTTCTTTGAAGCAAAAAGCATCAATTTTATGCTCACAGCAACCCACTCCTTAGAGGGAAAATGAGCTAAATCCAACCCTTAAAATACTTGCCTAATCTACTAATAGCAGTTTCAATAAAACATGTGAATGAAAAAAACATCTTCTGCAAGAACATTCAAAACCGCTTTCTGCATGCAAGGGAAATTAATAAAGGAGCAAACTTCTGTTTAAAACAGAAATGAGGAAGAGAGGAACATAATGGCATAAAAGTCAGTGATAAGTATTATCGTGTTCACAGCAAGAATTAAAGTTACACAAGAACTGGATCTTTAAAATACAGACAAACCCTCACCAAATACAGAATAGAAACGTGCAACATCACCCTCGTAATAAAATCAAGAGATATAAAATATCATTCATAATTTCAAAACCATACTAATAAAAAGAATAAATATCAAAACAGCTGACGAATATCCAATCATTTAAAAAACTTCCATAAATTTGTTCTGTTTCCCAACACCAATAAATATTTCAAAACATCTGATGAATGAACATCCAATAATTTAAAAATTTCTATTTCCCAAAAAAACAATAAAATATTTCAAAACAACAGAAACACCAAATTATACCCAAGGATTAAAACATCTCCTGCTCTCCTTACCTGGGATCTATTCATTTCCAGTCACCCTGCAATTATTATGGATTGTGAGAGGTAGGGCGGCCACACAAACTATCTTCTCTCTCCCACTCAAACACACATACATATTAACACATTCATTCTTTCACACTCTCCCTCTTTCATATTCAGGCCAATGCTCTCTCACACACTCCTTCTCTCTCACATACATAAGCCCTCTCTCCCTTACACACGCTGGTGAGGAGCTCCTCCTTCCACCCAGGATTCCTTGTGGGTCTGGATCTTATGGAAGACCAGGCAAGAGAGCTGTGCCTGGTCCCTTAAGTTGGTCTGAGGGAGTTTCCTATAGACTCCCTTACATACCCTTCCTCTTAGCTCACCCTTATGTTTGAAATGGTTACTTTCCTGAGCTGTAATGTTTTAGAGCCTTTTGGCAGAATGGCTCAGCCCGGTGCTTGATTTCTGCTTTTCGGAATACGCCCAATGAATATGCACGAGACAGATCTGCATACAAAAAGAGGCAGCGCGTGCAAACGTACCTCACGCCGAGTGGTGGAGATCCCGAAAATCCCACCGAGTCACGGTCCTCAAGGGCGGGACTCGGGGACCCCTGCTACAGCGAGAGACACGTTCCCGGCATTCATCGCGAGGAGTTTTGGTTAATTGCTATAAACCCTGACCCCCTTTCTTTCATTTGGCGACGTTGCTGGATTATGCAGAGTGCGCTTTTCACGAGGCTTTCAATAAGTAGCGGAAGGGGGCCCCGAAACGTAATAACTACAAGGGAACGGGCCAGTGCTATCTCCCTGGGAACGAAGGTGCCGGCCCGCGTGTGCAGGATGCATGGGTTGGGTTTTGGGTTGTTTTTTTGTTTTTTTTTTGAGGGCCCACAGGGCAAATGAAGCAGATGGAGGAAAAAAGGTGCTGGCACTCAGGTTCTGGAAAGAAAAATAAAAAAAAAAAGCCCTGGCATGGAGAACTGGAAGAAACCAAGGGCTACGTGCAGAGCGGAGTTCCTGGCCCCATGAAGAGCGTTTGCCCGTCAGAGTCACTGACCAGCGATTTGAAAGAGTGCACTGCTGCAAAATAGCTGAGACAGACAGTGCCCCCGAGGCGGCAGCAACAACAACAACAACAAAAAAACCGGGGACAGGGGAGAAATGAAGCTGTTTACTGCCACAAGATGTCTGGGGAAGAGAAATCTCTGCCTTCCACTTAATACGCTTTGCAACAAATTTAAGAGCCAGATTTGTGCCTGTGAGACCGCGTGGTCCGATTTAGAAGAACAAACGCCTCTGCGTTATGGGGGGCAACCAGGGGCCAGTTCTGTGCTGTAGGCATTCTGAAAGTTAGGGGACGGCGCTGTAATATGTCAGCTGCAGAGACAAAGGAAACCTTTTATTTATTGAATCAATATAATGTCAGACTGCCCAGAGAGGAGAACTTTATTTTACCCAGACTGAAAGTGTCTCTCTCTGACTGTGATGCACTACACTCCCCTACCTCTTCATTTACCGTACATGCTGCCAGCCTATATCAGGAGGAGAGCAAGTTTCAAAGCCCTTTTATAGGCATAATTAGTGATTTACATAGTAAATGTTGGCAGAAAAAGAAGACCAAATGGTTCATCCAGTCTGCACAGCAAGTTACTTGTGATAGTAACTGCCGCTCCGTGCAGGTTACCCCCATGTTTCTGTTAAGGGTAGTAACTGCCGCGCCATGCAGGTTACCCCCATTTTTCTGTTAAGGGTAGTAACTGCCGCTCCGTGCAGGTTACCCCCATGTTTCTGTTAAGGGTAGTAACTGCCGCGCCATGCAGGTTACCCCCATTTTTCTGTTAAGGGTAGTAACTGCCGCTCCATGCAGGTTACCCCCATGTTTCTGTTAAGGGTAGTAACTGCCGCTCAGTGCAGGTTACCCCCATGTTACTGTTAAGGGTAGTAACTGCCGCTCAGTGCAGGTTACCCCCATGTTTCTGTTAAGGGTAGTAACTGCCGCTCCGTGCATGTTACCCCCATGTTTCTGTTAAGGGTAGTAACTGCCGCTCCGTGCATGTTACCCCCATGTTTCTGTTAAGGGTAGTAACTGCCGCGCCATGCAGGTTACCCCCATTTTTCTGTTAAGGGTAGTAACTGCCGCTCCATGCAGGTTACCCCCATGTTTCTGTTAAGGGTAGTAACTGCCGCTCAGTGCAGGTTACCCCCATGTTACTGTTAAGGGTAGTAACTGCCGCTCAGTGCAGGTTACCCCCATGTTTCTGTTAAGGGTAGTAACTGCCGCTCAGTGCAGGTTACCCCCATGTGTCTGATAAGGGTAGAAAGTGCTGCTCCGTGCAGATTACCCCAAGCCTTCTGTTAAGGGTAGTAACTGCCGCTCCATGCAGGTTACCCCCATGTTTCTGTTAAGGGAAGTAACTGCTGCTCCGTGCAGATTACCCCAAGCCTTCTGTTAAGGGTAGTATCTGCCGCTCCGTGCAGGTTACCCCCATGTTTCTGTTAAGGATAGTAACTGCCATTCTGAGCAGGTTTCCCCCATGCTGTCTGTTAAGGGTAATAATTGCCACTCCATACACAGGTTACCCCATACCTTCTGTTAAAAGCAGTAACTGCCGCTCTGTGCAGGTTACCCCCAAGCCTTCTGTTAAGGGTCATAACTGCCGCTTCGTGCAGGTTACCCCCATGCCTTCTGTTAAGGGTAGTAACGACAGCTCTGTGCAGGTTACCCCCAATCTTTCTGTTAAGGGTATTAACTGCCGCTCCGTGCAAGTTACCCCCATGCCTTCTGTTAAGGGTAGTAACTGCCGCTCCATGCAGGTTACCCCCATGTTTCTGTTAAGGGTAGTAACTGCCACTCCATGCAGGTTACCCCCATTTTTCTGTTAAGGGTGGAAATTGCTACTCCGTGCAGGTTACCCCCATGCCTTCTGGTAAGGGTAGTAACTGCCGCTCCATGCAAGTTACCCCAGGCCTTCCATATGTGAAAGAGAACCATTACCATAATATAGGAATTTTGATTTGTTAAACCCAGCTACTGCTTTACTGCTAAAGTTTACAATAAGCGCAACTAATTACTCTTGTACTGTTTTGTATTCTGATTACTTCCAAAAACTGAGGTACTCTGTCAACTTTGCAGTCCCATGCATTTGGGGGATCATTCTTGGCCCCCCAGTGTGACTGGAATAAATTTCAATAATGTAGACCGAGTATAAAGCCACGGGGACACACACACACACACACACACACATACTGATGATTATGCCCCGGGTTCAATTCCCGGTTTGTCTACCGTTGATGAAAATACTGATGTTATTTCTGCTGAAATACCAGAAAACTTTGGATGCCAGACTTGCCAAGCTCTGCAGGAAGAGTCATAAACAAAGAGATAACAGAAGGACTAGTGAGACACAGGAGGTGACTCGTGGTTGGTACGCATCAGACAATCTGTATTAAGGAATGCAAGGGAAAAGATAAGGGAGAGACTAAGCAAGAGAAGGCAATAAGATTTATGTTATGAAAACATGAGAGCAGAAACCAGCTGGTATGCTGAATTTGCCTTTTAACCTATATAAGGCAGAACAGGAATGAAGTTAGTTAGATAGAGACATTTTTTTTTGTTCCTGCGCGAGAACTTTGCTAGCTATAACCATTATGTAAGTATATATATTACTTTTTGCTACTTAACTATATATCCAGTTTCATTTTTGTTCATATGTTGTGTATGCTGAGAATGATATAATAGAATGATATAAAATAATACTGTGAATGATAACCAATAAAGAGTAGTAGAGTAAATTAGTTTCTGAGTAGTTCTTGTAAATAACTAAAGGTCGAGTAAACAAATTAAAACAATACATACACACACACACACACACACATACATACACACACACATACACACACACATACACACACACATACATACTTACACACATACATACATACACATACACACACACATACATATATATATACACACACACACATATACACACACACATATATATACATACACACACACACTCACACTCACTCACTCTCACACACTCTCTCTCTCTCTGCTTGATACCAGGGCTTAGTCCTGACTCAGTCCTGATAACCCTGGATCCTGCATCTGGAAGTGCCGGCAGTAGGGAAGGGTTTATCTTGCTCCCAGCTGGGCATTTTCAAGTAGCAGGGGGTATGGGGAAGGTTAGAGGGGGATGGTGGGGGCAGTGAGGCACCTTGTAACTGCGGGTGGGTGCAGGGAGGTCTGGGGGAAGCCCGATGTACATTTTTTATTTGAAACTGGGAAGGTGGGTGGCCAAACCTGAAGACCATGACATTTTTAACACGTGTACTGATTTAAGCGGATAACCTACCCAGATCATGATGAATATCAGCATTATCTGGCTAAGTTATCCAGGTAAATTAGCCACGCCCCAGAATACCCACAGAGCACCTTGAGTTATCCAGGTAAGTATTATTCAGCTAAAGACTTACCCAGGTAAGTTTGAGCTGGCCGGTGTGGTGGGATTTTTAAATCCCGTGGTTTGTTCAGCGTACTGAGGTAGACCCCTTGCCACAGTATCAGGATAACTCCAGAACTGAAAACTGAGGTTTTCTAGTATTCAACAAAGGTAGATCACCTTACTACAGCCAAAGACCCCCAGAGCAAGCAAGCAGAGAGTGAGGACTACAACTCCCATCAGGGAGAGGGATTGGAATATTCCACAGGGCTCTGGGGGTGGAGACTTTGTGTGAAGGGTGGGAGGAGGCTGATACCTCAGAAGTGCAACCAGTGGAGGAAGAACTGGAAAGAGAGAGCTGCACATAGAAGGGAAGGGAAGTGGAGGGAAGTGCTTCCGATTGACAGTTTTGATCTGGGTATTTTAGGGACTGTTTCCGGCTATAAACTGTGCTGCAGGCTAGAAAACCCAAAGACAAACTGTGTGTGGGAATAGGGAGTGGCTATTAGTGGAAGAATGAGATTTGTAAAACAGCTGAATCACTGCACCTGTCAGATACACACAGTAGATATTCTATTATCTTATTTCATATTTTATTATTCTACTGTGTATTTTAAAATTTTACTGTTATGCTGTGTAGTAATTTTTTTTTTATGTCAGCTTTGACTTTATTTAATGTTTTGTTATTATTTGTTATTTTAATTTGTTTTTTCATTTAGGATTGTTACTAGGCTGGGGAACTCTCACGGGAATAGGCCAGGGCCACAGGGCAAGACAGAACTAAGCCAGTGAATCTTCAGCCCATACCAGCCTCTTCCCCTGCAGATTGAGCCCATGGGTTGTGGCGGCCAGCAGGACTTAGACAGGGGCTTGGGTTGAGGCTAGTAATGGACTGGAGGCTGGAGCCAAGGCAAGGCTGGAACCAAAGGCAGGCGTGGAACTGGAGTCTGGAGCAGGATGCAGGGAGGCGTAGCACACTGGAACAGGCTGGGTCACTGGTGCATGACAAGACAGACAGGACAAAGGCCTAGGGAAAGCCACAGAGTCAAAGCTGGAACAAGGCTTATGGAAAGTCAGCAAGTAGTCAGAGACATGGGGCCAAGCAGGTAGCCAAGCAGACTCAATGACAAGGGCCTGAGCCTAAACAGAGGCAGGGTTAAATAGTCTGGACCCCTGCTAAGTCATGGGACCAAAGAGACTATGAGTGTAGAGAGGGAAAGAGCAGCTCCCTGAGGGCCTCCGATGGTTGGGAGGCTGCATAACAGAATCACAAAAGGATGACTTGTCTTTCTTTAAATTATAGGACATAATTAAAATTATGAATGCGGTCAATACATTTTAAATAAATAAATCGCACTCAGGTTTTTTCTGTTCCCTGCAAACACAACTTCAGGCAGTGCAGTTTCTTGGTTCCTCTTTTATTCCCCTATCTCTTTCTGTCTTGTAGCTCAGGATTAACTTTCTTAGTTATTCTTTTTTTCTCTGTTTCTCTTTATGGCACATGTTATACAATGCACATGAACACCAATAGAAGAACATTGTGATCTGGAAAACACACTTACAGCAACTCGGTTTCCATCAGACATGGTGGAGGGATTTAAACAAAGCAAGAAAAATCTGATCGAAATTTCTGGTCTCGTGTGTGCGCGCAACAGTTGCGAGCTCACGATTGCACTTGGAGGTGACCCAGTTCAAGGTGGTCTTCAGCTGCTGTCATCGGGTCCCAAAGTCCGGTGGAGATGCTGTGAAAGCCTTGATGCAGGCTCTCTCAGCCCCGCTGTCTCTTCCAGAAATTACCCGTCTCCCTGTACCTTCAAATCAGAGCAGTTTGTATTGTGCAGTAGAGCATGTCTCGCTGAGCTAGTGAGAGGAAACAGTCTCAGTGTCTCTGATAGCTCTCTTATCTCTGCTGGCAGTCATTCATACAAAACCAAATTCTTCTGTGTAGGTCCTCTTCCAGTAAATGCGCCACCAAGCTCCATTCTCCCAAATTCTTCCACAGTTCAGCAACCTTCCTATAACAGGCAGGGTTGTTGCTGTTTGAGTGCCGGCAGTTAGTGCTGTTTTGGCATGGGAGGTTTACTGCATTGTGTTTGTAATTCAGTTTATCCATGGCTTGCTGAGGGTGAAGCTCACACCCAACATGCATTGCAAGAGACCTAATACCATATGGATTCCAAGTGTCTTTTTTGCAGGGATTCCTGGTTGGCATCACAGCAGTGCATGTAAACATAATATAATGTTAAGTGATATTGTTACATCAGAAGACTGTACGTTGATTGTTCTTTTTCATGTAAAATCTATTATGCATGCATAATTCTTAGCTGTTTGCAGACAGAGGGCCCTTTGTATGGGTGTATGTGCAAGGATATAAGGGGTTCGCCTAAGGCACCTAATATCCTTGCATTGGCTGTGGGCTCTGGGAAGTAGGTGTACATGTGGGAGTGGGGGGGGGGGGTGTCAATTTTTAAAGTTGAGATTGTTGGAGGCAGCTGGGCATTTTTTTTGGTGGGCCTGGGACACAGACTGAATGAACAGGGTTGTAGTTGGGGAACAGGGGGCAGCACAGTCATTGTTTGGCCAGGGCAACGAAAAAAAAAAAAAAAAAGCTTGCATCGGCCCTGAACACACATTGTGTCTTGTCTTTGGTTGGGAAGTACTGAAAGTACAAGCCACTAGTTCTTATGCTTGTCCGGAGCTGTGCAACTCTGATATCCAGATCTCAGCTAAGTGTTCATTAAGATGAGGATAAAGTGCTCCGATTTGTTGGCATCCACAACCGAAGCCAAAACTGGAGCCGCGAAACCCAGCAGAAAGCCACCTAATTGGCAGTAGGTATCCCAGGCATTCTCTACGGAGGAGGAAAATCTCGGCTGCTTGGCTTTCCGCGTCATTCTGCTCAAGTGAAGTGGTGGCAAACAAATAAGTGGTTTACGGCAACAGATCCAGAGCACTTGAGGAGGGATAAAGGGATGAACTAGTGAGGCAATTCTTTGAGCTGGGATTTGGTGAGACAGCAACAGCAGAACGCAGAGTGGAAGGTTAAACATGAAACAGGAAGGCGCCAATGGCTCGTCCCTAAAGCAACAAACGCGACAAAAATAAAACCAACAAACCGGAGAGCTGCAAAGAATTTTACCCCTTCTGAAAGGGGCTGCAAAATACAAGGAGGTAATTACAGCATTTTGAAACTTTTTCATTAACGTTTCCATTCATTGATTACTTAGAGGTCAATATTCACACCCTGGCCGGCGAGCAATGTTAGCCAAATAAACGTATCCAGCGGTGCACCTGAGCCACTGAATAGTCCCAGCGATGACAAAGTTAGCCAGATACATTTATCTGCTCTTTGCAGTCCGAAAGTTATCTGGCTACGTTAAGTGGATAACACTGCTAACACCCGTCTCCTTCCTGGAACCCTATGCCCCTCCCTGTTCCTGAGCTAGATGGATAACTTTCTAGCCAGATAAACAGTTGCCTCCATGGTAGCAAACAAAAGGCCACATCTCCGCTGGATATCCCAGAACCCAGGCGAGGGTCCAGCCCCTCTGCACTCTTCTCTCCGAATCTCTCCCTCCCACTCACATCTCCGCGCACGCTCCTTCCAGAGGGCATCTCTCCGCCTACTTACTTAAAGACCCACACAAAATACGAGCTAGCCGCTATTGCAAAACCGTGCAGCCCTAGAGATTAAAGGTAGAGGTTAAGCAACAGGGGGTAAGTACACCACTTGTAGACCATAAGGTCCCCAATTTTGGAGGAGGGCTCCACAGTAAAGCTCACGCCCCAGCCCCTCTGACTGCTGATCTCGAGCATCGCAAGATTAAGGTACTGTTCCAGTGGGTGGGTACCAGAAATCGGCACTGATGCTTGAGACTGAGCTGAACACATCCATTGGCACAGGTCGTGCTGTAATGCTTTCTTATTCTGCAGCCCTGGCAGCCTGGTGGTGCTGTCCCCAAAATCTAGGGTGGAACATAAGCAGAACTGATCTAGTAGGAAGTGTTCAGGGCTACTAGGATATTTCTTTCAAGGATATTGCAGAGTTTGATCTCATCTGCCAAAAGACAAACCTTTCACAATAATCCTTCCTCAATGCTGCTTACGAAAATGTGAGAAAGGACTGGTCCCAGGACCGATCCCTGCGGCACAATACTGGTAATGACCTCCTCCTCGGGGTGACCTCCATTTACTACCACCCTCTGTCACCTCCCACTCAACCAGTTTCTAACCCAGCCATTTATTTATACATCTCCTGTGGGACGTGTGTCAAAGATCTTCCTGATATCCAAGCACGCTACATCTAGCGCCCGCCCCTGATCCAATTCTCTGGTCACTCAATCAGAGAAACTGATCAGATCTGTCTGACAAGATTTACCTCTGGTAAAACCCTGCTAACTTGGATCTTGTAATCCTTTGGATTCCAGAAACTGCAGCATCCTCTCTTTTAGCAGTGATTTGCTAACCGCAGAGGTCAGACTGACTCGTCATTCTCCTCCTTACTTCCAGTTTTGTGATCAGGAAACACATCTGCCTGGGAATACTCCAGACTCTAAAGCTCTGAGCCAGCGGAGCTGCCAGGACATCTCTAAGATCCCTTAAAATCCTCAGATGTATCTCGTCCAGACCATTCCCTTTATCTGCTTTCAGTTTAACTAGCTCCTCATGAATATACTTTTCTAAAAAATTGATTGAGGTTTACCTAGCTAGCTTCTCACAATCGCAGTCTTCTGAAAATCATTTGAGGTCAAACAGAGACGGTCAATGAAAGATTGCATTCGGATATGGGACTGAAATACATCCCCTCAGGTTAAAACATTTTCAAAGAGACAAAGGTTCACGATAGCAGGAAAATGTACAATTAGCATAGTACTTTCCGTGACAGTCTTAGTGCACATTAGTGTTAAATAGATCCGTGACTTTCTGTGCATCTCTGAGGTTGGAGCAGAGGGATTAAAGGAGCAGTGACTGAAAATGTTAAAATGCATGTGTGAGCTGCTCCTGCAAAACATGAGCCCACAGCCTTACTCAGCTCTCAAAGGTTGTGCAGCAATAATAAAAGATTTTCATGTAGATAAAAGCATGTTTACTTGTGTAAAAATGAGGTTTGCTTTTCGGCCCCCTGTAGTGTGGGTAAAAACAATGTAAGATAAGGGATTAGGTTTCATTTTTCAAATCCCTGTGTGTGCTTTTCTGGTGCATCTGCTCCCATGCGAGTGCAAAGTACCCGGGTACGAAAGCATCCGCAGTGTGCACCCTGCCCGACCACGACAAATGAGTTGCAGGCCCACAGGTATAAAGCATAAACCTGCAAGCAGCCCACAGGGTTCCAGAATTACCTTCTGGGCGGGTCCTTTTGTAACAGCTGCATCCATTTTAAATCAAATACACAATTAAGTTAAATGACTTTTCTAAGGGAAAGTGCTCACCTGCTTTCCCTTAGAAAAGTCACCCAAACTACCTGCACACCTGCTAATGTGTGTGCAGTCTTTTCCCAGGAAAATGAAAATGCTCCTCTGTCCCAAGAACGCCTCTCTCCACTACGAGTAAACTTACGCACAGGCAAGCTAGGAATGAGTTTATCTGCAATTCAGTTGTGCATTTTAAAACGGATCATCGATTCGGGCAAAGCGCTCTTTTACCCGTGGCAAGGCCTTGGAAAATTACTCTCCCTGTGACTACGTGCAAGAGATCACAAACGATGTGAAGAATATTACAACGGGCAAAATGTAGAAATATAAATCGGATCAGATATAATTAGCAACCATTAAACATTCCCAGACGGTTTGGGACAAGAAGGTGATTAGAGCTTCTTCTACATGCAAACTATTGTCTTGATGCATTGAACACGTATCTGTAGAGACCTGGCTGGACTGCTGTCAGGGTTGTAAAATATCAAAAGCCAGATGGGCTTCAAGGTTATGACTCGGATCAGGTGCGTATTACCTTGTTGGAGATAGCAACCACTAAGCACTCATTAACCTTACAGCTAGTTGAAGTCTCTCTTTGCTTTGCTTGCTCAGGGGGGAGATTTGGGTCTACCAAAGGCTGAGGAGTTCAAGGTTGTTTTAAGGTCAACAGATGCAAAGCTAAGCTTGGAGCTGCTGAACAGCTTGAGGGGCAGAAGCTAATACTTTGAGTAAAACTGGACACTAGAGAACATTTGGATTCTGCAGTTCCAGAAGCAAATAGTTTCTTCCTTGCTTCGTCCTCTCTATCCTTCATGTTAAAGACAAAAGCAGGCTTGAGTTTTCAGATAATGTGCTCTATGTAATGGTGTTTCAGCGTTAATAATGTTCTGATGCCTAGGCCAGGGGTTCTCAACTCCAGTCTTCAAGGGTTGCACACGGGTCTGGTTTTCAGGGAGACCAACCTATGCAAATTATTTTTGTTACATAGAAACATAGAAATGACGGCAGAAGAAGACCAAACGGCCCATCCAGTCTGCCCAGCAAGCTTTCACACTTATTTTTTTCTCATACTTATCTGTTACTCTTGGCACTTATTAGTAACTTTTTGGTTCTAGTTACCTTCCACCCCTGCCATTGATGTAGAGAGCAGTGCTGGAGCTGCATCAAAGTGAAGTATCAAGCTTGTTTAGGGGTAAACTTTTCATGAAGACTGTAATCTGTAAACACCTGTATTTATTATAAGAATTTGTATTTACTATTTATATTTATTATTTAGCCATTAACATTGTTCTGTTACCACTTGGTACTATTTCTCTCCTTTACCTCAAACTCTAAGTTCCTACTAAGTTAGCCATGTTATTTATACCCAATTGTTGGATGTAATTGTGTATATTTGTTTAATTGTTCAATCTGTTTGATGTAATTTTCTGTTCCTTGTTCTGTGTAAACCGAAGTGGTATGCACAAGTGCATGAACTCCGGTATATAAAAGCCTTTAAATAAATAAATAAATAATAACTGCTGCAATAAGCAAGCTACTCCCATGCTTATTTGTTTACCCAGCCTGTGCAATTCAGCCTTGTTGGTTGTTGTCTGAATATAAATCATCTTTTCTTCATTCCCCCCTGCTGTTGAAGCAGTGAGCTGTGCTGGATATGTTCTTAGACCATATGCATGTGATGACATTTCATTGTGGATATCTTGAAGATCAGACACATCTACAGGCCTGGGTTATGGGCTGCCCACAGAAACAGAATCTGAGACCAAGTGTACTTATTGCTGTATATATGTTTTAGCACCTGGCATTGCATACATTCCCGTGATATTCTGCAACTCGCTGATCAAGCTGGCTCAGTGCCATTTCTAGTTTGCACAGCTTCAGTATTTTCGCACTGGAGTCCAGGGTCAAAATAACCAGGCATCGAGCAATTCAATTGCAAATTGAAAATTAGCATGACATAGCAGAAGGTAATTGCTGCCAGGGGCACTAGATGAAATAAGAGAAAGCATTTCCACATTTCCTGCACTATATTCATCACATGTTGCCAGAAACAGTGACATCACTTCACTCCTAAAAATCGTCCACTTAATAATGCCTGTGAGGCTGACGTTTCTATCGCAAGCTATTGTCCAGGAAATGCTAGATAAACATGAAAACCAGGCTAGAAGAGATTGTCCGGTGCTTTATCAGGCAGGGCTTCTCAAACCCAGCATAGGCAGATTTGCCTCTTGCATGTTCATTTTGGCTATCTCGCAAACTGGGGGGGGGGGGGGGGTGTCCAGGACAGGTTCAGGAAACCCTGCCTTAAAGAAAGAGTATTGGGGAATGGCTCCGTGGATGACAAAGAGAATCGGACGCACTGTGGCAAGGCGTTTCTTTAAAAATGTGGTCCGTGGCTATGTGAAGGCAAACTCCTGCCTCTCCAGTTCTACCTCTGCCGAGGGCGGAACAGATGAGGCTGTGGGGTCTGGCAAACAGAATTCGAGGAGGGGACGTTAAGCCCGAAGAGGTTCATATCGATAACGTTATTTAACCCGCCAGTTAATGTGCTTCTTTTAATAAAAAAAATTAAAATAAAAACTAGGGGATTGTAGAGAGCAAACTGCATTCGGTTTAACCTCATCGCAATGCAATAATTACCATCACTTGCTGGTTTCTTCGGGAATAAATATATGATCTGTCCATTCTGTAGTATCCTTAAGGGCTGAAGTCAATCACTGCTTATTGCCAATTTTATGCCTTGCGCATTGCTCGACGGCTTTTATCCCGACCGGCTTAACTTCCTGCACAACGATAATACAGCATCGCCATCAAGTGCCGTCTTTCATGCGAAGGCTGGTGCGCCACTGCCCATAGCCCAGGAGAAGGGTAAAGCAGAAAAGCACACCAGGGCATCAGTGGCACCCCACGATCCTGCCCCTCTGTATCCAGAGAGAAAGAGAAGATCCTCAGGAAATGGGGCAAGAAGATAACAGAAACGGGCTCAGTGGCATCAGGGGCACCACTGGCCTGAGGGAAGAAGGGCTGCCAGGGGCATCTGGACACGTTCTCATCTTAGGGGCTCCAGAAAGTGGGGGATCTTTGGTACAACGTGTGGCACCCAGGCCACGGAAAGTGCAGAGAGCTTAAAGGTGCTGAAAGGTTTAGTGGTAAAATGGTACAACGTGTGGCACCCAGGCCACGGAAAGTGCAGAGAGCTTAAAGGTGCTGAAAGGTTTAGTGGTAAAAATGGTACAACGTGTGGCACTCATGCCACGGAAAGTGCAGAGAGCTTAAAGGTGCTGAAAGGTTTAGTGGTAAAATGGTACAACGTGTGGCACCCAGGCCACGGAAAGTGCAGAGAGCTTAAAGGTGCTGAAAGGTTTAGTGGTAAAATGGTACAACGTGTGGCACCCAGGCCACGGAAAGTGCAGAGAGCTTAAAGGTGCTGAAAGGTTTAGTGGTAAAAATGGTACAACGTGTGGCACCCAGGCCACGGAAAGTGCAGAGAGCTTAAAGGTGCTGAAAGGTTTAGTGGTAAAAATGGTACAACGTGTGGCACCCAGGCCACGGAAAGTGCAGAGAGCTTAAAGGTGCTGAAAGGTTTAGTGGTAAAATGGTACAACGTGTGGCACCCAGGCCACGGAAAGTGCAGAGAGCTTAAAGGTGCTGAAAGGTTTAGTGGTAAAAATGGTACAACGTGTGGCACTCATGCCACGGAAAGTGCAGAGAGCTTAAAGGTGCTGAAAGGTTTAGTGGTAAAAATGCAGGTTTCCTCCTTATGGGCGCCTTGAGAGGTTTTAAATGGGGGGTCAACATCTGCCGGAAGTGCATAGGATGTGCATGGGGCAAAAGATTAATCTGGGACGGCTAAGCGTCAGGAAGTGTAACCTGCCTTCTTAACAGACAAGGGGATCCATCCCCTCATAGATAAAAACCTTGGTGCTACCGAGTCTGGGGGCTGTTCCAGATGACCAGGAAAGAGAGGAGGGTGCAGCTGTGATCCTCACCCGGGAGCAGCAGGAGTGCAGGGAGTTTCCTCTAAAAATCCCCAGAGGTCCGAGAGCAGAGGAGAAGAAGCAGAGGGTGCAATGCAGCCTGGAAGTTGGGAATTAAAAGATAAAATCTGGGCTTAACTGAGACAGGAACCTTTCTGGACCAGGAAGCCAAACTGTGCCAGAGGGAACTTGTTTTGGGACTGGGAGGGTCCTGAAGCTGCACCAGGAGGGATTTCCCTTGAGCTGAGCAGGACATTCGTGTCAGTAACTATTCTGCTATCTGAGGAAAATAAAGAGAGGACCAGGCTAGGGGATGCCAGAGCTGAGGAAAGAGAGAAAGAAAGTAACCAGGACTGCTGCTGTCTTTCTGTAAGAGGAAAGCGTTACTTAAGGAGAGGAGTTAAGATTTCTGGAACTGGGATTCTGTTTGATTTCTGCATCTGCCTGAACGCTCACCGTCAGTACGTTTCATCCTGAAGATTCGGCAGGAAACGATTTATTATTTGGAGCACAACTCGAGTCTGGAGAGTGATCTGTTTGTGTGGATTGTTCTCAGCCTGGTAGGGGCCCTGCAGGTTATCCTGCCCCCAGCTCATGGCCCCACAGATCTATTCCCCCGCCTCGGGACAGTAACCACAATGCTCCCCGAGGCTGGGAAGGTGACCCCTGGTGTCCAGGGGGTTACAAATGCAAATATAAGAAGGACATTAGCAGTAAACTTGAGAGACTGAGATCCTATCTAACATACTCTGGCTCATGAGTGAGGGTCATTCCTGTCATGGTATGTGCAAAATCAGACCCGTGAGAAGATGCATAGCAAGTGGATCATAATAAATTAGAAATGGGCATACGGTCGCATTCTATTTAAAGCTGCATGTTTTCACATTCCAAAATGTGAATAATCAGCAAGATATAGAAAGAAAAGCAAACACAAAAATATATAGCAGGAACACGCTGTCACGAGGAATCGGGGCCGCCCCAGAGGGAAGCATGTGCTTGGAGAGGCAGGGTGACAAGGCCAGGAGCTGGAGAGACACACGGAGCAGGAACGCTGGAACCAGACAGCGCACGTAAAGCAGGAACCACTGCAACTAGAACAAGGCTTGGGAAGCAGATGCCGAGATGGCCGTTGAACCAGCACTGCGTGCCGTCTGGGCATGCCTTGTATACACTGCTGGGCTCACCCGGCGCTGGTCCAATGGGACATGCTGCAAGGGCATGTCTGACTGTTCCAGGAAACAGGACACATACACTAGGAAAGCCGGTAACCTCCGCAGCTCTGTGACAGGTGCACGGTCTCGATATCCCCCGGGCTGTGGGTGCAAATCCCATCAACCCTGACACCTACTAATAGAGAGCAGTTTTATAACTGCGCACGAAGAGCTAAGGTTTGCGAGTGGAAAATACTTGCAGCGTTAGGCCTGAATATTCACAGCAGCCTTACGTGCTTACATTTCTACCCGCTCTGAGGGAGGTGTAAATGTGTTTGTGTGCACTTCTGAAAATTAAAAGTACTTGTGTAAATGATTTTCCCCCCGCCCAATGCCACTCCACTGGAACACTTCTTTGTTGTGTGCAGAAAAATATGCGTAAGTGGGTTATGCATTGTACGTTTATGTATACAACCCCCCGGACAGTTTTCATAAGCCACTTACATGTTTAAATCCTTTTGAAAATCAGGCTCATTATGTTGAAGGCCCACCTGCTTTCCCAATCGAGGATCTCCGACAGCCGTTCAGTGTTTCATAAGTGGTGAGAGATGTAAAGTTGTCAACCTGAGACTCACACATTTTAGGCCAATTGCTGGTCTAAGGTCTAGTTATAAAAAACTCGTCTATTTCTCTAGAGAATGAGAAGGGTTTAAAACACAGTGTTGCTAATTTTGCCCCTTCACTGCGAATTCTTTTTCACTCAACGCACAATTAAGCTCTGGAATTTGTTGCCAGAGGATGTGGTTAGTGCAGTTAGTGTAGCTGGGTTCAAAAAAGGTTTGGATAAGTTCTTGGAGGAGAAGTCCATTAATGGCTATTAATCAAGTTTACTTAGGGAATAGCCACTGCTATTAATTGCATCAGTAGCATGGGATCTTCTTGGTGTTTGGGGAATTGCCAGGTTCTTGTGGCCTGGTTTGGCCTCTGTTGGAAACAGGATGCTGGGCTTGATGGACCCTTGGTCTGACCCAGCGTGGCAATTTCTTATGTTCTTATGTTCTAGCTTTCCTGCAGCCCATTCTGCTTAATAAATAGCTTTACATTGCTGATTTGTGAGCATAGCACCCCCTTTTAGATAAGCAGCATGTAACCACCGATTGCCAGACTTAATTTTAAAAGAATAATCAGAGCACAGGGCCATCAGTCATAATCGTAAGGCAACATATAGATGTAAATTGCTAAAAAGAAAAACTAGCATCACTGAAATTTTGATAAATAAACCTCTCAATATCTAGAAGAACAAATATTACACTTGGTCCAAGAAAACAAACCGGTAACCGATCCAATGTGGCTAACAGCAAACAAACAAACGGTGGAATCGGTAAAAATGGACTTTATTGGATCTTGCCCGACTCTGGCCGAGTTTCGCTCTAAGAGCTGCCTCAGGGGCTTTTTGAACCACTCGATTTGGCTCAAATCAGTGCAGAAGTTGTGTGTAGCATAATCGGAGGAACATGAGTTAACGACCTGATTTATCAGACCTGTTCTACAAACAGATGCTGTCAATCACAGACCACTGTGAGGATAGTGATATCGTAATTCTTCAGTGACCCCGTAGGGGTCCGGCCGCTGGGACTTAGGCGACTCCTTTGAAGACTGTAAGATGTCTGGATGCAGGCGCCTCCTGCAGGTCGTGGGTTCCAGACGGCTGGCGCCTCCAGCAGGTCGAGACAGTCTGAGGACGGAGACGAGGAAGAGTCCAAAACCGGTCCGAAAATCAATATACCAGCGGGGTCCGAGTCCAATCCAGGGTCAAGCCAGGTGAAGGGTCCAACGCCATTCCGGGGTCAAGCCAGGAGAAGGGTCCAACGCCGTACCAGGATCAAGCCAGGAGAAGACATGTCCACCAGTCCAGAGGTCAGGAGCCAAGAATCAATCCACGGAGCAGGGGAGAAGAGCGGGATGAAGAACCAAGAACCAGGAGCCAGGAACACACTCAGGCAGGAACCTCAATACCAAGGCAAGGACTGAATGCTCAGCCCTTGCGTTAAGTACAGGAAGCCAGGGGAGGAGCTTCAGGGGGAGCCATGACACTTCCTGTCATGGCTCCTTTAAGAATATCTCTCAGCCGTGCGCGGCTCTAAAGAGCAGAGGGGGAGGAGCCGGATCGCTGCGGAGCCACGCTGCTGAACTCAGCGATGGCAGCGGCCGGGAGAGGGAAGAAGAAGGGCTGCCTGCCCCCGCAGGCACCCTCGACCATACCCGGCGACCCGGGTGAGTTAAGTTTGCTGCGCCCGTCGGCCTGGCCTCAGTCGCAGTCGGCGCTGCTAACAGCCATTTTACTGGATGGTTTGTCAGAGGGGTGGGGGGAGGCAGAGAAAGACCCAGGATAGTTTTTTAAAACGTTTTTTGTTGCTGTGCTCAGGCTTGTGGACCCTTGGCCGACGAGAGGGTGGTATACCTTTCGGAGGGTCCGTAGGCTCTCTCGTCGGGTGGCGAGGCAGAACAGGAGGCAGGACCAGCTGACCCTTGGCACTGGAGACTGAGGTGAACACGGAGACGATGAAGAGAGGAGATAAAGCGCTGTGTCTTCACCACTGGTGGTCTGCGGTCCCCCCGGGAGGAGCCCGTAGGGACCCGATCACTGGGACTTAGGTGGACCTAGGGAGATCAGGGTAACGGTGCAAAGGCCAACTGGAGCTTCGCCCTGGAAGCCCGCGGTCCCCCCTGGAGGAGCCCCTGTTACGCTTGGGCTCCGGTCAGGAGGCGTGAACACCACCCAGCAGGGTGGCTCCAGGTGGAGAGAGACAGGAAGCTTAGAAA
Organism: Rhinatrema bivittatum; assembly: GCF_901001135.1. Taxonomy (NCBI): domain Eukaryota; kingdom Metazoa; phylum Chordata; class Amphibia; order Gymnophiona; family Rhinatrematidae; genus Rhinatrema; species Rhinatrema bivittatum. Next base: position 16,107,912 of record NC_042622.1, read on the forward strand.
CAGTGTCTGGTTCCAGGCTGGGTCAGGGCAGGCAGCAATAAGCAGTGTCTAGTTCAGGCTGGGTCAGGGCAGGCGGCAAGGAGCAGAGTCTAAGTTCAGGCTGGGTCAGGGCAGGCGGCAATAAGCAGTGTCTGGGTCCAGGCTGGGTCAGGGCACAGTAAGCAGGGCAAGGCAGGTCAGAAGGCCCGTAGGCCACACACACACAGAAGGCCCGTAGGCCACACACCATAAGCGGGGCAAGGCAGGTCAGAAGGCCCGTAGGCCACACACACACAGAAGGCCCGTAGGCCAGGTGAGAACAGCGAGGAAGGAGGCCCGAAGGCCGCGCAAGGCAAGGCAAGGAAAGGCCCGAAGGCCGCGCAGGGCAAGGCAAGGAAAGGCCCGAAGGCCGCGCAAGGCTAGAGCAGGGAGCCCAGGTGAGCTCGATGCCGAAGCACCGAGGCAACTGTCAGGCAGGGTTATAAGGGCACACCCAGAACATAGAGTGGACAGAGGAGATGGACTGGACCTGTCCGGAAAGCCAGCACTAGAGGGACCCCTGGTGGTGAGGCGGTTGCACTGCAGCCAAAACTGTAACAGCCCCTAGGGATCCGGGTCGCTGGGACTTAGTTGGGCCCTTGGAGATGGAGTCTTGAAGGAGTCCTAGGTTGAGTGCCAGAGGGTCGTCGCTCACCAGTCCGAAGTCGTGTACCAGAGAATCACTGCTCGCCAATCTGAAGTCAGGAACCAGAGAATCACCGTAAGCCAATCCGAAGTCAGGAACCAGGAACACCAAGACGGAACAGGATCCAAAGCTCAAGGACTCACCGAAGCAAGCAGACTGGACAGTGCTGGAGGATGTTGCCAAGTCACTGGCTGAGCAGAGGAAGCTGCCTTTTATACTTCCTCTGCCCTGGCTGATAGAGAACAGGTGAGGCCATTTAAAGGAATGGGTCCCTTTAATTCTGTGGAGGGGGCGTGGCCTCATGCTTAAGCATGGCGGAGGCCATTTTGGATTTCCCCCGCGGAGGGGAGACGCCGCTGGGGGGAAGCAGGATGGCTTCCCCTGCAACGGGCAGCGCCGGAGGCCGCGATGGCCCGAGTCAGAGCCCTCCCCCGGGGCTCCCGCGGCGAGGGAACGCCGCGAATCAGGTAGGGGGCCGCAGTCGTGGGGCGCCACGGCCGCGGAGCACAACATTTATTGGCGGGGGAATGGAACGGAACCGTGGACCTGACACCATTTTATACTTCAAATAGATTTTTTGTTTCTTTTCTTTTTTGTTTCTTTTTTTTTGCTTTAAATGAATAAAGCAAAAAAGAAGACTGAAACAAAAGAACAAACTTGCAAGATATGACATGCACGCTTTTATTGCCAGGATATTTCTGTGTGCATTATCTCTGCTTTTATGGCAATGCAGATATCTGGCAGGCTCTGCAGGGAATCTAGGAGGCTCCCTGGCAATGATAGCTATTTAGATCAGGCTGGGATAACTGAAGCAAACTATCAGCTGGGTCTGCCTGGCAGGCAGCAAGAACTGTAATAAGTAGAACATCTGATGGAGAACCAGGCACTCTTACAGCTCAGCAGGGTACCTAGCAGGCCAGTTTGGTGAGCAAGGGCGATGCTAGCATTGGTGGCTATTTAGATTGTTAAAGCGCGCGTTGGAAGGCACTAAATAGGGATCTTTTATGCTCTTCCACCCAAGATGGAGGCGTAGAAAGGAAGACAAAAAATACTGGTCTGGATAAGGAGAGAGATCTTACGAGGGGTTGCGCTCCACGGCTGCCAGCTTGGATGTATCCCTGGTAGTGTGGACGAGAATAACTGGGCAAGCTGGATGGGACGATCGATCTTTTTCTGTCATCATCTACTACGTCACTATGTTACACGGAGTCCTAGCTTTGCAGTAGCTTGATAGAGCTGAAAGAGGTTATTTATAAAGTATACCCTCTTTTAAAATGGTTGAGGAGATTAAAGAAGGGCAACTGCCCTATTGGCTGGTGTACACTGTACTGTACAAACTTTCAATGAGGCCAACCACCCTGTGCTGGCATTTATTAGCATGGCCCCCCCATAATAAATAATACGGTATCTACATACAAATGCACAGCTCTGTGCTCATCTTTAATTCTGCCCTTTTAGAATATAGGCTATAATGGCCTGTTTGGAAATAAGACAGACAATGCGGGCCAGTGGCCAGGGGGAAATGGTCAGTTCTGTCTCTCAAGATTATTCCCATTTAATTTGAGAGCTGCTGGTCATGAAGCACTGAGGCAGCACCTCCTATATATATCCAAGGGCCACGCGGCCCAGCCGAGCAGAGTCCTGCCACGGAGGGAGAGCTTCTGGCAGTGAGTGGCTCTGGCGCCTCTGGTGCTGGTTCTGGGGAAGTCTCCTGGCAGTGGGGTCTTTTGTAGGACAAGAAGGGATGGGCTGGAAGTGGGGAGGGAGCTTGGGAAAAGCTTGTGTTTTCCAAGCATTAGCTGGCAGCTGTCAACTCACCGAAAGCTTGGTTAGGGACATCCGGGTGGTGTAAGTGGAATAAAAGATGTCCGCGCCCGGAGGAGCTCTCCATTCCCGTCAGCGCCTGCCCTATCATCTGCCGCAGGTGGAATTTATCAGATCAGCGTGAAATGCAGCCACGGCTCGTTTTCCTCCTGCCTGCCTGGTAATCAACAAACTGCATTCGGAGGCTTTGGCAGCCCTCACCTGGTTACACCAATAAATCTGATTGAATAGCTGCTTGATTTGTTATTGATTTCCCGGGGGGATATATTTAAGGCTGCAATCCTAGTGATAGGGCCTTTGGAGTGGAAATGCTCAGAGAAGAAAACGCTTCTCTCATAAGAGGGGAGGACTCAGTCACACACTAATAGTGCTGCAAAGATTCATTGCCAGTGACAAGCTCATGCCATTTCTTGATTGGGACCAGAAAAGAAGATTGGAGCTAATAAGTGCAATAAAAAAAAAGTAAAAATAAAAAAATAAAAAAAAATTAGTGACACTACCATATCTTTTATCTCTTCTTTTACAAGAGAAGGAAACATGTTATAATTACAGAGGCAAAAAAGAACTTGATGATTAATGTTATGTGCACATAAGTATCTACATCTAAAGAATGACACTTTTGTTAATTTTAGGGATTAGTTGGAGAAGCAATTCCCTTTCAGAGACAGTCTCCTGCATCCATTACCCTGCCTCTCTGTGCTCTCTGTATGATCACAGCTTTCTGAGCGTGGCTTACATTTATAAACTAAGTTGTCAAAGTCATTCAGGGAGGCAGAGCTGGGATTAGAACTCCTGAGTTTCTTACTAGAATCTTCAGTCCCAGTCTCGCGTTTTCTCTTCCACCTTAAGGTTTAACAGCTCCGCGCTCACCCAAGGCTGTCGAAAGCAGGCGCGTGCAGGAATCGTGTAGCGCGGGGCAACTTTTCAGGGATCACATTCTGGCCAATTTCAATAGGGTTAACTCCAGGACCAGGGTCAGCCTGCCCACGAAGCCGGAGACTGATCAGTCCAACTTACCGAAATGTTATTGGGCCTCCAGAAGAGAGACAGAAAGAGAAACAGATGGGTTGAATCACCACAATAAATTCAGCCCTTTCCAGGAATTGCTCAAAATGAACTGACTGTGTGGTGGAACGAGGCAAAGGTGGGCAAAACGAGGGCATTTTTTCAAAGCAATATATGCGGGTAAAAATCATTTGACCCACACAAAGCCGCTGCGTGCTAAGTTCCCTTCCTCAATGTGGCTGAAGGTTCACGCGTTTTCCCACTGCGCAGGCCCGTGTACCGGCACTGAGAGGCAGCGCTCCAGGGGGAGGGGAGGTCCCACCTTTTCAAAGGATATTGTATCCACACAAAAAGCCAGTGCAAGCGACCGCACGCGCTTCCTGCCCGCAGCTTTCAGCGTGAAAGTCCGGTCATTTCTTTCCCTTTGAAAACCGGTGGAAAGGTCACGAGTAAACAGTGAGCATCGACTTCAAGCAAAGCGAGCAGATTTGAGAATTGCACTCCCTCCCCCCATAAGAGGCAAATAAAAAAAAGATGGAAATCTTGACGCATTTGCTAGAGAAATTCAAAGTTCATCGAACGTCCTCTGGATAAAACGGGGAAAATCCAATTGCATTCGCTGGGGATTCCCGGGAAGGTACATCAAATCCGCCCACAGGGCATCCTGGGAATGGGTATCTGACTTTTTTTTTTTTAAGTTTTTTTTTTAATTAATTGGACAGCCCACAACATTTTTGGGAGGGGTTCATCCAACTAATTGGTGAACTTTTGTTAAAAAGTGTTTCTTCCTCTCTGACTAAAAACAGCTATAAATGATTCTTTAGGTGGCATCTGACCCCTGAAACATTGCACAGAATTGCTGATTCCTGTTGGAGAGGGTGCTCACAAGTGGGGACTGTCCTTTCACATTTGGTGGGCATGTGGAGTGATTAAACATTTCTGGAAGGCAGTCGGTTCTTTGGCAGTGGATATTATAAAGGAACAGATAAACTTAGATCCAAAGTACGTTTTGTTAAATATTCCTCAAGAGAATCTCAACAGTAATGTACAGGTTTTAACTCAACACTTCTTGATAGCGGCCCGGTGTGAGGCAGTATTGTCTTGGAAACTCCCAAATGCCCCTAGGTTGGAGGCCGTAGTGCTTTGCTTGGCCAAAGTGCGTAGGATGCGTAAACTAACGGCAAGTGAACATCGTAGACTGCACAACTTTGAACGGGTTTGGGGGGGTAATCTGGATAACAGATATTATAAGTGATCAGCCCTCTAGAAACATCTTAGGCCTATTTGAGCGAAATATATGTCCTACAGAGTGATATAAAACTAGACAGTAGTACTGTGTATTATGAACAGGGTAGCAGGGGCTGCTTCATCATTCAGCACGACTATGTAGCTCCGGATATGATTTGCTAATATCCAGGTGAAGGCACTAAAAACGAGGGGGGAGGGGTAAGTGACATTGTGACATTATGGATGGGATATATTGAGAGAGGGAATTGGGGGTGGGGGTTACTTGCTTGTTGTATGTATATAATTGTATGATTTAAGTATTGTTTATTAGGATATCAAAACCTATGGATCCTTGTTTCCAACTTACGTGATCAGGATGTTGGTGTGTGGCCTGGTCTATTCTGTATTGTTGAGTTGGATAGAATAAAAATTTCTAATTACAAAAAAAAACCAATGTGAGCCTCCAATGTGAGCCTCTAACACCTACCTGGGGTCAAATTTATTTTTTTTATTTATTTAGGGTTTTTATATACCGGCATTCGAGAACGCAGTCCCATCATGCTGGTTCACATTAAAACAAGTGTGCATCGTAAACAAAACTAAAACAATGGTGCGGAAAAAGGCAGTTACAAATAACAGGGAGATTAGAACTTGGCAGAGAGAGAAGAGAAAGGACAGGTTATTAATTCAAACATGTAACGATAGTGTAAAATAATATAAAATTCAAACAAGAAGGTTTGAATTTTGAATGGGACAAAGCTGGAAGAACAGATGGAATTCCCTTCTTCTGGGACACCCAAAGACTGAAATCTGGTATAACACGTCGCTTGGCTAGAGAATGTAACCTTAGATTTGGATTTTCGATTTAATTACTCCCTTTTCCCACATTCAAATTCAAGGCGAGTTACAATCAGGTAGAGGTGGTTTCATTTTCTCATTTTGTTGTTTTTGTGGGGTTTTTTATTTATTTATTTATTTATTTATTTATTTATTTATTTAACATTTCTTTTATACCGATATCCGTTCGCACATCGTATCGGTTCACAGTGAACAAAAAACCATTGGGCAGTGCCCGTACATATAACATATAACAGATAACATAATATAATATGATGAACTAGGCAACATATAAATAAATTTTTGGGAGGAGCCCTTACATATAACAGGCAGCAATGGGTAGATGCTATGGAATATAACTATAACTATATACATGATAGTGCAAAGTACAAAATCAGCAGACATAAAGGCGTTCATACCAAGATATCAGTATAACATTCATAGGGGGGTTTTATGTAATAGGGGGTGAGATGGAGTAGGCTTGCTAAAAGAGCCATGTTTTAAGTTTCTTTTTGAAAGTGGGGGTATAGGTCTCTATGCGGATATCATGGGGCAGTGAGTTCCATATGGTGGGGCCGGCAAGAGAAAAGGCTCTGTTAATAGTGGAGGAGAGTTTAAAAGATTTAATAGATTGGGCACAGAGTGTTCCTTGGAGAGCTGGGCGTGTAGGTCTCTTGGAGGTACGAGGTAAGAGGGGGGGTTAAGCCAGTTGAGGTTGGAATTTACTAGACTCTTATGTATGATCGAAAGTGTTTTATAAAGAATTCGTGACTGTATAGGGAGCCAGTGTAGTTCAATAAGTGTGGGGGTGATGTGATCTCTTTTCTTTGTGTTTGACAATATCCGAGCGGCGGCATTTTGTAGGAGTTGAAGTGGCTTAGTGTGTGTTGCAGGAATGCCAAGTAAGAGCGCATTACAATAGTCAATCTTCGATAAAATAATAGCTTGGAGGACTGTACGGAAATCATTGAAGTGTAGTAGGGGTCTGAGTTTCTTTATTGTTTGGAGTTTAAAATAGCAGTCTTTTATGATGGATTTGATGAATGGTTTAAATGAAAGGTGATTATCAATAATAACTCCTAAGTTGCGAGTGTGCGATGGGAAGTTGGTAGCTGAGTAAGCAGGAGGGATGTCTGGGATCAGTTGCCTATTAGATATGATTAATAGCTCAGTCTTGTTGGAATTAAGAGCTAGGTGCATGTCCTTTAGGAGTTGGTTGATAGAGGAAAGACAGGATTCCCAGCTGCGTAAAGCAGTTTGGATGGTGTCAGAGAAAGGGAAGATGATTTGCACATCGTCAGCATAAATAAAATGCTTGATGTGCAGGTTAGTGAGAAGCGTGGTAAGGGGAAGCATGTATATATTAAATAGCGTGGATGAGAGTGAGGAACCTTGGGGTACACCTTGGGGAAGACTGATGGGATCAGATTCATTGTTGTCCATTGTGACAGTGAAAGTGCGATTTTGGAGATAAGATTGAATCCAGCCAATGGCCTTGCCAGTGATCCCAATATTTCTGAGTATGTTGAGTAGGACATCGTGATTGACTGTGTCAAACGCAGCCGAGATGTCAAGTAATGCAATAAGGTAGGAGGATCCGGAGTCGGTTCCTTTGATAAGGGTATCGTGCAGGGAGAGGAGCAATGTTTCAGTACTTAAATGCTTCCTGAAACCATATTGGGTAGGAGGGAGGATGTTGTTCTGTTCAAGGTGATCGGACAGGCGTGAGTTCACCAGCTTCTCAAGAACTTTAGCTAGGAGGGGTAGGTTGGACACCGGTCTGTAATTAGAAAGGGTGGTGGGGTCAAGGTTGGATTTTTTGAGTAGCGGTTTAACTATAGCTTGTTTCAGAAAATTCGGGACAAAGCCATGCTCTAGGGAACAGTTGAGAATATTTGAAGTGGGTTTGGCGATTACATTGTGTATAGATAGTAGGAGTTTAGAGGGAATAGTTTCAGAGGGATGTGTTGATGGTTTCATTTTCTTAAGTATGTTCTCTACTTCTAGGGAAGATGAGGACTCAAACGAGGAAAGGGAGACTGGTGAGTTGATATTGGGAAGACAGATGTTGAGGTTGTTGTGCGAGAACTGTGCCGTGATGGATGATACCTTTTTTTTTAAAAATTGAGCTAATTCATTGCAACGATTTGTCGAGGAGTTAGCTAGTTGTTGCGTGTGTATGGGAGAAGTCAGGTCAGCGACCATAGTGAAAAGAGCCTTGGGGTTGTATTGCAGACCATTTATTTTTTTGGCGTAGTATTCCCGTTTAGAATGTAGGATGGAATTTCTATATTCATGCATGCGTTGATAGTAGAGAGTTTTGGTTGCGGGGGATTGGTGTTTGCGCCATGACCTTTCCAAAGCTCTGAGTTGGATTTTGAGATTTCTGAGGAAAGGTGTGTACCATGGTTTCCTATTTTTTCGGTTGGGGTTGATAGTTTTTGTTATTAGGGGGCAATGTTCATTGGCAATGCTGAGTGTAAGGTTAAACCAGGAGGAGAATGCATTATCTGGGGATGATAGGTCAATTTGTTTGTCTATGTCCGAGCATGCTAGCGTGATGGTCTCTACATCACAGGATTTGCGAAATTTGAAAGATATGGGCTGACGGGGCGTGGACAAGGAGCTTTGGGGAAGTGATAGTTTGGTCTTGATCAAGGAGTGATCAGACCATGGTACTGCCGTACATAAAGGAGGACTGTTCACGCTGATGGGGGAGTTGATAAAAATCAGGTCAAGGGTGTGGCCAGCTTTGTGTGTGGGGGAGTTTACTATCTGTTGGAAGCCCATAGCTTCAAGTGAAGACAGGAAAGCTTCACAGGCAGGTGATTGTGGTGTTGTATCCACGTGTAAATTAAAATCTCCTAGGAGGATAGTGGGTAGGTCAGGTGATAGTGAGTTTGCAAAGAATTCAATAAGTGGTGATGAATCTCTCTCTAGTAGACCAGGGGGGGTATAGATAAGACACAGTTGGAATGCTTTTGATTTGAAGAAGCCAATTTCGTATTGATGAGGGATGTCACATTTATGGGACAAGAGTTGGAGGTCTTTTTTTCCTTTCATTTTGCTGGATATTTATTTATCTCTGTTCATTTCATTTATTTGAAATGAAAGAAAAATTCAAAAGGAACAGGAAATAAAGAGGGGAACCCCCAAAAGAAACAAAGGTGCCAGGTTCTCCCTGCCCCCCCCCCCCCCCCACCAAAGCAAAGCTCATCTCGCCCTGGGCCTTCCCCTGTGCCTGTGGGCCCCCTCTGGACGCCTTAACCCTTTCTATGGGGTCTCTGGAGTCAGACGATCCCCAGGGGCTTCCTCTCTGAAGGCTCCTGATTTGAAAATGGCGCCGACCCATGCTTTACCCTGGCCTCATTTTCATGAACGCTGCTGGTCCCAGGGGTCATCCAAGGCTTACCTTCAAATCAGGACTCTGTAGGGTAGGGGCAACTGGGAATAATCACTCCTGCCCCATTATGACATCAGAAACCCCACAGAAGGGCTAAGAAGGGTTCCGGGTAGAGGAAGCATGGGGAAGGCCCAGAGGTCGTACTTTCAATGTTTATATTTAGCAGCACTGATTTTTTTTTTTTTTTTGTGGCAGCGGTGGTCCAGGGAGACCAGGGCTGGGGTGCGTGCCTGCTGTTTTTTAAATGAGAAGAAAAAATGTTGTTTTGTTTTGTTTCATTTTGAAACGACCCATACTGGGAGCAGCTCTCATTGCCTTTTTCATGTTGCTTGAAAATGAATGCCCAGCCCTACAGTCGGAGGGCTTACATATACGCACATTCATGGCCGTGAGCAGATCTAACCCAAGAATTTAATTCCCTGTGTGTATGATCTATGCATGTTTTATAAAGTATGCACATCTCTACCCCACCACATACACACGTATGCGCGAATACATGCAACGCACCGAACACGCATCCCTTTCCTACCTATTTAAAAACTATTCTCGTGTATATTTTATGTGTAGAGGTAAAGTAGGACTTACTCATGTAAGTCCCGATATTTGCGCGTTAAGTCAGCCAATTTTCGAACATGCACCTGTAAATGAAATTAACCAGTTTAGCAATTAGTCCACCAGTGCACCCAGTCCCTCTCCAGGCCATCGAGACCTTCCTGGTTCTTAGCATGAACTCCCTCCACTTCACCCAGACCCCCCACCCAGCCAGTGGCACACAATAAACACGTTTAATATCAGTTACAGCAGATAATTATCAGATATAAAAATACGTGAGCAAGTTGGCAAATATAGGTCTGTGTCTTTAAAAATAGCAACTTACATAAATTTTGGCCCCACCACGCCCCTTTTCTATGCATGTATGTATACGTGCAAAAGTGAAAATAGACATGCTTTTTGGGCTTTTATAAAATATGGAATATGGAACTAGAGGCTATTTGTTAAGCCCCGCACCTCTGATCCGAAGCAACTCCGGCAGCATGCTGTTCCGAGGACCCAGGATAGAACTTCCTCCAACTCTGAACAACCTTTATAGGTCCTCTAGCCGGGACTTCCTGTGGCACTGGCTGATGATGTCACATCCTCCAGGAGTATATAAGGAAGTCTCTTGTAACCAGCTAGCACCTCAGAAACAGATTTCCTGGTGCCCTGGCGTTCCAGTGTGCGTTGCTAGCCTTGTCTTGTTCTTGCCTTGTACCTTGTTCTGAGTTCCTGCTTTGTTTCCTTGTGCTGTTCTTCCTTCCCCGTGCTCTGTTCCTTGTCTGGTTCCTTGCCTGTCTGCTCTTGCTCCTGGCCCTGCTTTTTTCCCTTCCTTACTTGTCCTGTTGGCCTTCTATGTCTTGTCTATAATGTTTGTCTTGGACTGACTACCTTGATCCTGACTCTGGCCTGGCCCTTGACTTTCCACTGTCTGCTGCCTGCCCTGACCCTTGCTCAGATCGACTCTAATTCAGCTTAGCCCCAGGGACCCTCCTAAGTCCTGCCGGCCGCCGGAACCCAAGGGCTCAACCTGCGGGGGAGGCGGCTGGTATAGGTGAAGCTCCAGCCGGTCCCGCCTATGGGCTTTCACGCCAGCTGCTGGCGTTGGCCTAGTGAGTTCGCTCACTGGGTAGCGCCAACCATGCCGCAGCCACAAGGGTCCACTTCCTTGACAGCCTCACACTATATACATGCATATATGCTCATTTTTCGTGCTTAACATTTTGAAAATTCACCCCTTATGCTTGTAACTGAGATAATGGAGGGTTAAGTGACTAATTAGGATTTGAACCATGGCTTCCCCGGTTCTCGGGCTCCTCCTCCAACGCACTTAGAAAAGCAAAATGTCATGTAACTTTATTTTTGGTGGATCTAAGTTACAAGTAAGACGCATTCAGAGGCTGAAGAAATCATATGTCATAGATCAATTGTAAACAAAGTAAAGACTTACAGTTGAGTATGGCAATCAAACTTGCGCTACTTGCTGCTATAATATATAATTACGCCAACGAATGCCCTTATGCCCATGGACTTGGTCTTAGATGCATCTAACGATGTTGCCTTTGTGCCCTGGCTCAGCAGAAAATTCCATCACATAATTACTCCGACATGTGAATTGAAACAGAAAAAAAGCAAAAGGGGATAGAAAGCAGGAAATTCAGTTCTTAATGAGGAAGCTAGCAGTGAAATGATAATTGCCGCACGCTTTTGCTGTAATGGAAGAGGCGTGCAATGCACAGTAGGTCTCTCCTGCTGATTTACTCTCGGAGTAATGCAACAGGCGTAAAGCATCATATTTCCAGTGCTCACAAGGGCCAGAGCTCCCCAGTTTGGAGGACAATGATTTATAGAGGGGGTGTTTGTAATCTGAAACCACATTGCCCCTCAGTTGAGATGAGAACCAGCTCTGCTTTTTCTTTAATGTTATCTGTAACACCGCATAATAGCAACTTTTTTTCAGCTCATGCTCTTTCATAATGCAAACCCTTCGCCCCATAAATCTACATATTTTGATCATTTTTTAAAGCACAAATTAGCCTACAGAGTAATAATGTGCATTCATTTTACCTGAATGAGTAAAATGTGACAAATGAATCAATTTTCAGTTAGACATGTTGCAACCAAACCAAAAAGTTAAGTCATCCAAAATTATCTGAACATTTTCAGATATTTTCAGTACGGCACTGTTTGCAAAAAGAAAAAAAAAAAAATCAAAGTAGTCCCTTCACACAATATGGCCCCCTTTGCCCCTTCCACGGGGGTCTCTGGAATTTTTGATGAAGAAAACGTTTAGTCCTGGGGGAATTGTGCGCTACTGCGGAGCGCAGAATTTGCACAGAATCCCTCCCCCCCCCCCGTGCAGAATTGCCATTTTCTGCGCAGAAGAAAATGGCAGTGAAGGTGCCGGGGCCTTCATCTTCGCGCTCTCCATTCGCGGCAAAGATGAAGGCCCCTGTGTGCCGCGGGACGTGAAGATGAAAGCCCCGGCGTGCTGTTCGCAGCAAAGATGAAGGCCCCCCGTGTGCAGTGAATGAAGTGCGCTCCGCTCGTGGCAAAGGTGAAGGCCCCCTTGTGCCATGAATGGAGGGTGCTCCGCAAAGATGAAGGCCCCGGTGAGAGTGAATGTGTGTGTGAGAGGAGTGGGAGAGGGGTGTAAGAAAGGGGAGGGGGTGTGAGAGAGGAGAGGGTGTGAAAGAGGAGGGGTGTGAGAGAGGGGTGGTGAGAGGGGAGGGGCGGTGTGCCAGCGCATGTATAGGGATATGAGAGAGGGGAGGGGAGGATGAAAGAGCAGGGAGAGGGTGTAAGAGAGGGGAGAGAGAGAGAGTAGGGGGGTGATGAGAGCGGTGGCTGAGGAGAGCGAGTGGGGGGAATACTTGGGTACCAGAGAGAGGGAAGCCTATATGAGGAGATTGTGAAGGAGTGTGTATGTGTGTGAGAGATTGGGAGCTGGTGTGTATGAAAAAGGGATCGTGTGTAGGTGAGGGTGCAAGCCTGTGTGAAGGGATTGTGTATGTGTGGGAGAGAGAGCCTGTGTGAAGGTGTGCGTGAGAGAGAGACATAGGAAGTCTGTGTGAGGGTCTATGCGTGAGAGAGAAAGGGAGCTTGTGTGGATGTGTATGCAAGAGAGAGGGACCCTGTTTGAGGGGATGTGTGTGTGTGTGTGTGTGTGTGTGAGAGAGAGAGCCTGTGTGAAGGTGTGCGTGAGAGAGAGACATAGGAAGCCCGTGTGAGGGTCTATGCGTGAGAGAGAAAGGGAGCTTGTGTGGGTGTGTATGCAAGAGAGAGGGCCCTGTATGAGAGGATGTGAGAGAGTGAGGGAGCCTGTATGAGAGTGTGTGTATGTATATTAGAGAGAGAGAGCATGTGTGTGAGAGAGGGAGGGACAGAGAGAGCCTGTGTGAGGGGCAGTACTGAGAACGGGGTCAAACTCTGGGACTGGCGATAGAGTGGAAGGGGTTGAGCCTAGAGGTGGAGGGGAGAGATACTGGCAGGTGGAGGAGTTGGGGCCTGAGAGGGCAAACTGGTCAGGGAAGTAGGGAGAGCGAGTGGAAGGGACACTTACAGTGAATTTCTAGGGAAATTCTGCTCAAAATATTTAAAATTTTGCATCTTTTAATGAATAACTTTTTTCTGTATTAATTTAAAATGTAATTACTTAAAGACTGTCATTTAATTGTGTTATTTTGACCAATATAAAGCTTGCAGAATTTTGCAGGATTTTAAGTTTTTGTGCGCAGAATTCCCCCAGGAGTAAAAAAAGGGCAGAAGTCATCCCCAGGGGCTCCTCCTGCCCTGCCCGCTTCCTCAGTCAGAGAAGGACACCAGCCGGCTCGGAGACTGAGGTCATTTTGTTTTCCAGCCATAAAACAACTCGCTGCAGCTCTCATGGCCTGACAGGATCATCTTCTGAGTGGGAGCTGATGGGGCAGGAGCAGCTAGGGATCGCGTCGCTCTCCACCCCCCCCACCCCCCCACCGCGAGAGGGGTAGGGAGAGGTGCAAGGACTGGGGGGGAGGGGTGGATTTTCTCTCATTTTCTTCAATGTTTATTTCGGTACAGCAAATGAACTGAATTGAAATAAACATTAGACAAATCGAAATCTGAACTCCCCCCAAAACGAAAAAAGAAACCACAGCCGGCAGGGCCAAACTGTATACTCAGAAGCCCAATCACGTTACTGTGGCCTGCGCGGGACTCACCTAAACGGACAGGGCAGGATGGCGGCGTGAAGCAGCAGTAGGTGCGCCACAACTATCTGTTCTTTGGAGAGATGGGGGCCGCACTGATTTGAAAGGGCAGAAGGGGGGAGGAGGAGGCTGTTTGCGAGGTAACTTACGCAGCAGCTGTGCACTTAGGGGCAGATTTTCAAAGGGTTACGTGCGTAACTTACGCGCGTAACCCCCGAAAACCTGCCCCTGCACGTGCCGAGCCTATTTTGCATAGGCTCGGTGGCGCGAGCAAGCCCCCAGGACACGCGTATGTCTCAGGGCTTTGAAAAGGGGGCAGGATGGGGGTGTGGTCATGGGCGGGGCACCGGTCCGGGGGCGGGACCGAGGCCTCCGGCGCAACGGCCGTGCCAGAGGTTCGCTCGCCAGCAGCTGGCCAGCGCGCGCAAGTTAAGCCTGCCTCAGGCAGGCGTAAATACTGCAACAAAGGTAGGGGGGGGGGATTTAGATAGGGCTGGGGGGTGGGTTAGATAGGGGAAGGGAGGGGATGGTGTGGGGGCGGAAGGAAAGTTCCCTCCGAGGCCGCTCCGATTTCGAAGCGGCCTCGGAGGGAACGGGGAAAGCCATCGGGTTGCGCGCACAAATCTACGCCCTCGCGCACGTTATAAAATCTGGCCCTTAAGTCGCACCAATTTTCAAAGGCGGCTTCTGCGTAAACTTTTGCTTTGAACGTTCCGTGAAAGTGCGCGCCGAAATTCCACCCGCGCGAAGCTGCTCCTGCTCTTTGCGATGCGCAGCCTGCGGGTGCGAATTCACGCATAATCGTCTACGCATAGATCCACACTCCACCCCCATCTCCTCTATCAGGAGCGCCTCCTTTTTGTGTGCATGAAAGCATGGGGGAAACCAGGCTCCACACTTTACTTGCAAAAATCTGTGTTTTATGTGCATGGGCTCTAAAAATTCACCCTTTATCTGGACAATAAATGCGGGTAGAACAATAGCCACCTATATGATAATGTACATACTTCATTCAATATCTTTCATAAATCTACCCCAAGCTGCTTTATTGTTATTCTTTAATAGTTGCAAAGTGCAAACGTTAGGTCCATCTGTGCTATAATTCCATCAAGACCTGATTTGTTTGCTTTTCAGATTCTGCACTATAAAATGCCCCCAGGTCTTCCTGACACTGTTCTTATCTACATAACTTATCCAACATTTACCTTTTTACGGCTTGGTTTTTACAGTCTCCCTGTTGCAGTAATGGGATTTAGAAATGGCAACATTTTTACAAAACAAAGGCTATCACAGAACCCTAACCTAATCTAAGCAGATAAAAAGCTTTCATTACCATCAAACTGGATCATTTTAGGAGACCTGAGAGACCTTCTAAAATTCTAGGCTAGTCATTTTTATTGAACTGAAACAATAAAATTCAATCAAGCTTACCGGAATCTGTAATCAGTTTGGAAACCCTTAGCTGGCTCATTTACCTATTTACTTGTAGGACTAGAGGGTACCGTGCTGGTCGGGTAAAAATGATAAAAGTGCAATTTTTAAAGAGAAAGTGATGTCCTCGATAAATTTGCCCCTGTTTTACAAGCTGCACAATGATGAATGGAATGCCAGTTAGCCAGCGAAATGG
This sequence comes from Rhinatrema bivittatum, assembly GCF_901001135.1. Lineage (NCBI taxonomy): Eukaryota > Metazoa > Chordata > Amphibia > Gymnophiona > Rhinatrematidae > Rhinatrema > Rhinatrema bivittatum. The sequence goes on from NC_042622.1 coordinate 16,123,220, forward strand.
TTGCGAAGACCGAGCGATTGCCTATAGGATGCCTTGTAAAATGGAATGGTCCTCCACCGTCACCAGCAACTGGGTCATTTTTCAATGACAATTAATAAAATAAACCTTGACTAGATTAGATTGCATTTATTGTATGACGCACCAGAGACTCACCATGATTGATTGTACAATAGGCTTTTTAAACACAGAAATTGATGACAGCTGGAGACTTTGAACACCCGTCTTGTCCGCCCGTTCTCTCTGTATCTAGAGCAATACTGCAAACCTCATCTTTACCATTCCAGTGTCGAGGGTTGGCTTTGTAAACTGCCTTGCGTGATGAGTGGACAGGCAGCCAATAAATTAAATATGAGAGAGAGTTGCTTGTCCCATGCTTCCCTCAATTCTGATCCCGTCCTGTCCTCTAGGGGCGCATTCTAGTCATCCACACCGCCCGTTTTTTTTCTGGAAGAGTCTACTCTTGACTCTCCTGAATCATTTAGTTACTGTTAAAGTCAGCAATGGAACGGCAGAGCTTGTTTGGTTGGACTGTTTTTGAGAGCAGTTTGGATGAGTTCTGAAAATACCCCCCAAAACTAACAACTGAAGAAGTAGGATACGGTGTGGAGTAATCATCATAGGTATTGCTCACTAAACCAGAATTTCAAACTCATCCCCTCGCTTTACCCCTTGCAGGTGAACATTTTTCATCCAAAGGAGGAAGATATTCTTTCGTACAGACTTACCGTATAGATACCAATTCATTCCACAAGCACTGTAAACTTGATTACTATGCAGTAGATTTATATTTTCTGACAATTCACAATACAGGCAGGTGAAATTAGTCAATATTAAGCCAAATTGTATTTGATACTTTACAGAAATGCACATGTAAATTTGAACTGTCAGTCCTCCTTCAATTTGTTGATAATTATGAATGTTATTTATGTAAACCGTTGTGATCATGACACGGAACGATGATTATATAAAATATCTAAATATCTAAGGGCCTGATTTACTGAAGCCTTTCTCCCATTCTATGTCTGTGGGAAAAATGCTTCGAAAATGAGGCCCTAAATTGGTTATTGATAATGTTTACATGGAAATATAGAAAATAACATAAGAAAATGCCATTCTGGGTCAGACCAAGGGTCCATCAAGCCCAGCATCCTGTTTCCAACAGAGGCCAATCCAGGCCACAAGAACCTGGCAAGTACCCAGAAGGAAAAGTGACTTGCTCAAGGTCACAAATAGGAATAGGGGCAGGGCCGGAGAGAGCGGGAACTAGGCCCGTGCCAGCTAAGAAAAGTAGGCCCCCATATAAGGTTCTGATGTGATACTTAATAAGAGAAATCGTTTTCTAAATTTCCCAAATAATTTGTATTTATTTAAGAAGGCTTTACGAGCTCTTTTTGTTAGCAAATTCTTCAATTACAATTGACATTTTTATTTATACATGTTAGAAATAGATATAGTTAGCTTTTTTTTAAATTTTGCCCAACAAAAGTAGGCCCCTTGAACATTGTAGACTCTAGCCAAATGGCCATGCTGGCACCCCCTCTCTCCTGGAGTGAATAGGGGGATTTGAATTCTCAATTCCCTTGTTTGCAGCCCATTCCTAGCAGATAAAAGACAAATTGGACTATCCAGTGTGCCCAGCTGAAACTCTTCCTCTGGTTCTTCACCGCTTTAAGCATATAACTTCTAATACTATTACTAACAACCACACACATCCTTCCTTCTTACCACGGGCCTCTTTATCCCAAGGATGTTTAAATTCCACCCAGTCCTGGCCTTTGCCATCTCTCTGGTGGGCTACTCCAAGCCTTGTCATCTTCATCTTTGGTTTTTATAATTCCCAATTGCTCAATCTAACATCCAGGACCCCCCTCGCATGTCTTGCCATGAGGTTTTGTCACCAAAACTAGTGACGCTGTTGCCCAAAACATCCAACCATGCCATGCTTGCTGATTTTATGGGTACAGTCATGGTCACTCTGTGCAGGCTACCACAGTATTCTTGGAAGCCTGATGCAGCCATATCACTCCTGTTAGGGCTGGAATCATGGCTGCTCCGTGAAGAGCACCTCAACCATATTGGAAGCCTGATGGACCTTTACTGCCACTTCCTATCCTCTTACATTTCATATGTCTAAACACTCAGACTTCCTCCTTCATTTTTTTTTTTCTGTTACCCCTCCTGGCCCACCTTCACTTACCATTGAGCTCGGTGTCGTCCTAAGCAATGTGTAAATGTTATCGTGGTTTCTGTCTCCCACCACCTCTTCCAATGGACTATTCCAGGCGTCGGCCACCCTCTCGTTTCCTGGAAAGCATGTGGTGCTTGAGAAGGTGTAGCTTTGTGCGGGTGCGGTGAGGGGGATTCCGCACGTACCTGGTGAGTTTTCCCAAATGGTTTTCCTGTAAATAAATCTGATTCGAAAACTCTGGCTAAAGCGTGTGAGCAAAAAAGTCCCCGCAGATGTCAGCCTGTGCAGATTGTTTTAGAATTACTCCTTGGATGATCTGAGGAAAAGCACTTGTTTACCACAGTTCAATTACTGGTTTGTCAAGCAAGAGCACTGGAGGAAGCCTTTACACTTTCTTCTCCAAGCCAAAGCTTTATGATTGGTGTGTGTGTGGACCCTTGGCCCGAGGTGCGAGTTGTTACAGCCTGAGGGTGCGAGTTGTTACAGCCCCACGTATTAAGGATGAATTGGCTGCCCGTGAATTGCCTACTTCCTTGGACTCTCTCATTGATCTCACAGGGCGCATCGACCGTCGGCTACATGAACGTTCTCTTGAATCCAGAGCTTCCCGGAAACCGACTCCTGGACCATCTCAAGCTCGACGTCTGCCTTCTCCTAAACCCATTGCTTTGCCTAACTCTACAGCGGAAGAACCCATGCAAATGGGTAGACATAGACTCTCTCCCAGGGTAGGCCAGGGAGCAAGTCCCCAAAGCGCACACTGACCCCCGAGGAGCGGATGTCAGACAAGGTCCACGTAGCGAGCAGGAACGGCGTCTCAGGAACAAGAGGCAGGCAAGGACTCGTATGGAACTTGTTGCCAAGTTGGCTTGCTGGGGGCGAAGCAGGAGCTTAAATACAAGAGTCCGATGACATCATCAAGCGGGGACGCCCCCGAGGTTCCTGCCGAAGCAGCTTCAAAGGCGGGGCTTGTGACGTGCGCGCGCGTGCCTAGGAGGGCCCGGCATCGGGGCAGGAAGTAATGGCGTCCATGCCTCCGCGAGGAGGCCCGAGGAACGCGGCGATGCAGGCAGGCCCGTTCAGCGAGCAGACCCAGGGAGGGTAGAAGTGTGGAACAAGCAGTGAGTACTCGCGGTCGCAGCCGTCTGTGACCGACAGGCATAACACAAAGAAGTAACGTCAGTACTTGGCCTCTATACAGAAGAGGTTTGCAGAAAAATATCATAAACTGGGCATGACATCTCCCTGATGACAGCTGAAGGGAGGATTTATTGTGAAGGTTACTTGTTTTATATTTTGTTGAGGGAGTAAATAAACATCTGGGTGAAGGTGAGCCAATTGATATAGTGTACCTGGATTTCCAGAAAGCATTTGCCAAAGTCCTTCATAAGAGGACATTTAAAAGTCATGGGATAGGAAGCAGTGTCCTATTGTGGATTGGGAACTGGTTAAAAGATAGAAAACAGAGAGTAGGGCTAAATGGTAAATTTTTCCAATGCAGAAAGGTGAATAGTGGAGGCCCCAGAAATCTGTTCTGGGGCCGCTGCTTTTCAATATATTTATAAATGACCTGAAAATGGGAACAAGTGAGGTCATCAAATTTGCCGCTGACAGGTACTTGCCAGTTACTTGTGACTTGGATTGGCCACTGTTGGAAACAGGATACTGGGCTTAATGGACCCTTGGTCTGACTCAGTATTGCGTTTCTTATGACACAAAATTATTCAAAGTTGTTAAATCACAAGAGGATTGTGAGAAATTGCAAGAGGTCATTGCAAAGCTGGAAGACTGGGCATGGAAATGGCAAATGAAATTTAATGTAGACAAGTGAAAAGTGATGCACTTAGGGAAGAGTAACCCAAATTATAGCTACACAATGCAAGGTTCCATATTACAAGTCACCATTCAGGAAAAGAATCTAGGTGTCATTGTTGATAATACATTGAAATATTCTGCCCAGCGTGCAGCAGCAGCAGCCAAGAAAGCAAAGAGAATGCTGGGGATTATTAGGACAGGAATGGAGAATAAAGCAGAGAATATCATAATGCCTCTGTATCGCTCCATGGTGCAACCTCATCTTGAGTATTGTGTGCAGTTCTGGTCTCCACATCTCAAGAAAGATATAGCAGAATTAGAAAAAAGTACAGACAAGGGCGACCAAGATGATAAAGGGGCTAGAACGATTCCCCTAAGAAGAAAGGCAAAAGAGGTTAGGTGTTTAAAGCTTGGAGAAGATATGGCTGAGGGGAGATATGATAGAGGTATAGAAAATAATGATTGGAATAAGTAAACGTTAATCAGTTGTTTACTCTTTCAAAAAGTACAAAGACCAGGGGACACACAATGAAGTTACAGGGTAATACATTTAAAATTAATAAGAGAAGTATTTTTTTTATTCAACGCATAATGAAGCTGTGGAATTCATTGCCAGAGGATGTGGTGAAAGCTGTTACTGTAGCTGCACTTAAAAAAGGTTTAGACAAGTTCCTGGAGGAAAAGTCCGTTAACCATTATTAAGGTGGAGTTGCAGAAATCCACTGCTTATTCTAGGGATAAGCAGCTTGGAATCTCTCTATCCCTTGGGATCCTGCCAGGTATTTGTGACCTGGCTTGGCCACTGTTGGATACAGGATGCTGGGCTTGGTGGACTCTTAGTCTCACCCAGTATGGCAAGTCTTATGTTCTTATGTTGTAGTAAGTAAAGAGCAAATATAGACCAAACATCAGAATCACAGGTGCAACACAATACAATTTTTCTTTCCAAAAAATGATATGATGTGACACACTGCAGAGAGGAAGCCATATTGCCAGAGTAAGGGGTAAGGTTTGGTGCTAGAGAGAGGAGGCGCTGTGGGCTTCAGAGGTAGAATGCAGGAATGACAAAGAAAAAGCATGTGAACCTGCAGAAAGTGTGATCAGGTCCCCGTAAGGTGGAGGGGCCTCAGTCCAGGATGCCAATATTCTCAGCATTGAAATATTGTCTTAGCGATATAGTTCACTGTAGATTTTTAGTATTTTATAAAATCGACTGAAAAATTCTCCTCCTTAAGAGCCTGGCAACACAACATGTTATAGAGCGCATCGCTGGCAAAACCAAGCAGAGAGACTGAAGTTGATATTAGGGATGTATATTAGTTTGAAACACGCCAAAAAATGCAACTAATGAGGCCATTTTTTGGTTCTTTGTTAAGGAACCAAAATTGGCCTTCTATGAAAATATTGCAAAATTTGACATTTGTGGCATTAAAAAAAAAAAAACCCCAAACACAAAACAGGCCTCCCGCGGCCCTGGAAACTCCCTCCCTTTCAGCAAAATGTGAAGCCTGGGCCTGGTCATGTCCAGCTTGGCCTCCCCAGACCACGCCGACCCCCACTTTTGGCCCCTAAAACTAATCCGATCCTTGCCTGGGCCTGGGATCAAGGTGGCCTGCCCTGACAAGACCTGCAAGCCCACTCCCCCATTTGAAAGAGCTCCCACCCTGAGCCCCGCTCACTCCCTTCCCAGATCCTGTGTGATACAGGGGACGGTCCATGCCCACTTGCTCCCACCTGAGTCAGGTGAGGCCATTAAGCCCATGCTTTCTGCCTGATTCCGTCCTTCCAGCAGGCTGCAGAATGATTATGGAAATCTGAGCAGTAAGTGAATTGGCACACTTGAGTAACCTTGAGGCATGTTTCGTGCTTCAGAAGCGCCTTCCTCCCCCGTGAACACTTGATTCATTCCGCTTTTCCCCAATGCTCTCCAAGTCTGAATTGCATTCCCCGTGCATTGATGCCCAGCACAGTTCACGCGCGCACGTTTCTGTTTCAGTAAGCAGCGAGTTCTGCCTCCTGAGGGTCTCCTGAGAGCTCGAAGGCCCCCACCTGCCTGACTGGAGGCCAGCGGGGGGAAGGAGGGGACGGGGCGAGTTACCGGATCCACTGCTTCCCATTGTGCCCACCCCCGAAGGCCATGGCAGCATTATTTATGGGCACTGATGGCCTGAACTTGAATTCAGCCGACCTCAGAATTATTATCCAAAGATTTTCTCCATACAACTCCCCTTCCCCGCCATCTTTCTTTAAGAGCTGAGTGTCAAAAGGCCATGGCATAACTATCAGCAAAACCAAAAAATCTCCCCATATAATGCAGCTTTGGAATATGGGCCAAAGACTTTAATGTCACCCCAGAATGTCCAGTGAGAGTATCTTACACATCTATGGGCGAGGTCTGTGCCCCACAGGGACACATGTGTTCCCTGCCCATTTCAGGAAGTGAAACATAATATTTGCATTTTTTTCCCCTCACAAAACAGTCTCTGGTCTTGGAATGATTGCAATAGCCCGTATCTACTAATTCAGCAACCTGCTGCTTGCTCTTGATTGCCAAAGTCCTGTGTTTATTTGAAAAGGTGAGTAAACCTAACTTGGCTCCCCAGCTGAATGGTGCGTGGCTCTTCTTGACTTCCTCCCAGCTGCTCACCCTGAGCGGCTGCAGAGAGGCACTCAGCTAGAAATCAGCCTTCATTTAGTGCAAGCCTGTACAGCAACATCTGTCTTTCCCTTGCCAGCACAGCCATGCATGACTTTCTGTTGTTTCAGGAGTCTCCTGAGCGCACTTCCAATTGGCTGAAAAGTTCTGCTTCAGCACATGTTTTGGCAAGTTGTCGAAGTGCTGTAATCAATTTGTGTGTGTGTGTGAGTAGGTCTGTACATGTGTGGGTGTATGTATGTATGTGTATGTATGTGTGTATGTCTGTACATGTGTGTGTGTATGTGCACATGTGTATCTATATGTGTGTCTGTGTGTATATGTGTTTGTGTATGTACGTACATGTGTATGTGTGTTTATGTGCATGTATGTGTCAATATGTACATATGTATATATATGTTCATGTAGGTACGTGTGTGTATGCATGTGTGTGTCTGTGGATGTACGTGTCTCTGTGCCTGTGTATATGTGTGAATGTTTGTGTGAGTATGTGTTTGCATCTGCATGCATGCTGGGGTTTTTTAGGTTTGGTGTCTGATAGGAAAATGCTCACAGATATTTAAATGTTCGCTCTTGAGCGTTTCAAGTTGTTTTATTGCTCATCTTCAGAGACTGCAGAGAGCATGCCAGGCAATTTACACGCAGTAGAGATGTGCTTTGATTCTAAAACGACATGGAACACACACATTTGTTTCATTTTCTGTCATTCCCAATTTATTTATTTTATAATATTTGATTTACCGCAAATTTATATAAACATCAGTGCAGTTTAAATAACAATAAACATTTTTAATACATCTGAAACAATAAATTAACATAAGAACACAATAAGAAAAAGACCAATGAATATACATATTATCAATAAATGAAACAGTAGCAATTAAACCTTCTCAAGACAAGCTGCAAAGTACAAATCACAACATAAACAAGAAAATACATGCAGGGCATCAAATCAACCAAAACCCAATCCAAAAATAATGCAGAAGTTATCACTTTTAAGTCCTACACACACCCAAGGTCATTATCTAATCTGAAACGACATTAAGAAACAACCTTTCATTTCATTTTGTCATTTTAGGGGGCCAGCCCTCCGCGCACCGTGAGCCGATTGCCCTCCCACCCTAGCAGCCTGCTGGAAGAATAGGATGCCCGCCATCCTGGGGCCGATGTAATAAGACGCGTGTTAAAGTGGGACCTCGTATTGAGCGCCCGGTTTCCTAACGTGTGCACAGCCGCGACACCTGGGCGCCCGATGCAACATTTTAATGAGCTGCTACGTTAAAAAGGACGCACCAGGGGAGAATTGTGCGTCCCCGGCGCTGGAATGCACCTGGCGCCCAGGAGACGTGGCTGTGCGTCCACAATTACAACAGGCGCTCGACATGAGCGTCCGTTTTATCCCACTTCAGGTCGATTTCTGGATGCAATCACACACGCACAATAACAAGGGGCGAAACTGGCCTGCAACGTCTATTGTGAGTGTATTTTATGCATCCAGAATTTTTTTCATCAAGCCGTTACCTTATACCTTTTTTTTAAAAACCGCAAGCTGTAGGTGTTTAAAAATAAAGGTAGGGACCACACAGGACTGATTTAACGTCAGGTCTGCGGCTGGAGTTGAATTTGCTGCGTTAAAATGTTCATGTTGGGCGCACGGCGATGTTTTTTGCAACGGAGGTAACAGCTAATAGCCTCATCTGCATGACATTTTCATGTGCTGAGCGCTATCGGTTACGCGTTTGTTTGGATGCGCATTTTGGACGCGCTAATCTCCTCACTGCATCGGGTGCTAGTCTAGGACGTGCAAATCTCTCGCCCAACCGTGCGTGAGCCTGCGCGCTGGGCTGAGCGCACTTTCAGGCTTGATGCTGTGTCGTGCGCTGAGCCTAGCGCACAGGCTAAGGAGTTATTGGATGTGCGTCGTGGGTGCGCTAGGCTATAACGCTCGATGCAATAAGGGGATTGGTGATTGCAAACCAGCGCATAGCTAATGGAGCTCATCGCATGTAAATGCATGTAGACGAGGCTAGCAGCTATCATCCCCAGATGCAAAAAAATCACCGGAGCTGGCGTTAAGTCCGGTGCGCTCCAAGCCATCTGAACCCCCCCTCCCACAAAGTCACAAAAAAAGCACAAAATACTGCTTTTCTGTGGTTCCTCCTACTTAGTATCGTCCCTGGCAGCCCCCATGCAGGATAAAGATCCTAGAAACACCCCCTATCCCCCCTCCCACCCTGACCATCTCCCCTACCCAGAAGGCCCCCCACCTATTCAGGCCGCGGGAGAACGTAAGTGTTTACCTCCTTCTTGCTCCAACCCCAGCTTTTCTCCTGCAGTTGATAGAGGGGGGTAGTCTACAGCTATGTTTATTTATTTATTTAGAACTTTTATATACCGACGTTCATAGACATATTAAGCATGGGAAAAAAAAACCCATTTTGCTGATGGTCAGGTTAGGGAAACGGACACCCGTTAATTGAGCGTCCGTTTTCCTAACCCGCTCACAAGCCACTTCTCCTGGGCGCCCGGTGCCGTGGACGCGCTAGGGAAGCACAGTTTATCCCTAGCGCGTCCTGTTTTATCGCGACCCCCTCATTTAAATAATGACTCGCGCACGCAGAAGAGGCGTCTGGGCGCGTGCTAGAAGAGTGGGCGCTCAGTCATGATATTGCATCGGCCTGTTTATTGCATCAGCCTGCCTGACTTTTGCAGCCCTTGGGCTATCCAGAAGGCTCCTCCCATGCAGCTAGGAGGGGGGATATCTGCCACCTGCAGCAACACGGTGCTTGTGCTGCTGCCAGTAGGGGGCACTGTTCTACAGCTACTTAGTATTCAGCTATTCACACCACCTGCAAAGAAGGGACCAATCCCTGTTTCCTTTAAAGTGTAGGGAATAAATGAATAACAAATAGCTGTAGACTACCCCTCTACCAGCTGCAGGAGAAAAGCTGGGTTGGAGCCTGAGTAGGTGGGGGCCTTCTGGGTAGGCTGGGGGGAGGGGAGATGGTCAGGGTGGGAGGGGGGATAGGGGGTGTTTCTAGGATCTTTATCCTGCATGGGGGCTGCCAGGTAGGGCTGGAGATGTCTAGGGGGATGGAATCGTTTTCTTTGAATCGGGATGTCTGGGAGGTTGATGGGTTTCTTGCTTAATCAGGCAAGAAGGAGACGGGATTTACTGTTTGTTATTTGTAAAGTAAGATCATTACCCACACAATGTGAAATTTCTTTAAGTTCTGGGCCATTTGAATGAGAAACGACATCAAATGAAGCAGGGAATTTCCCTGGGGTTTGCATGGCGTTTTCAAATGACGGTACATGACTGCTAAGTTCTGGGCACTGAATCCCAGAAGGCGCCAACAGCTTCCGCAGGATGCCCACTGCTCAAATCGTCGTGCACTGAAATCCCTGGGACTGGCAGAATGGGACATGGCCGTGGCTTGCGCATGCCCACAGACGACTGCGGAATTTCAGCTCGTGGCACCATACATTCGTGTTAAACATGAGCGGATTGTGAGACCGGACATCGAACGTGGCCCGAGTGCAAACGTTTTGCAAATGGGGGAGGCTTCCATATTGGGAGTTACCACCCAGGAAAAGGATCGCGCAGTCCTGGGTTGCACATCGAAATCCTCAGTTCAGTGTGTGGTACTGGCTGAAGAAAAGCAAACCCGTGACAAAACAGGTACTGGTTGTGAGCGCACATTTTGATCACTGCACACGGCTAAAGCTGGTGCCCCCACATGATGTCCAAAAATTATGCAAATGATATGCACGCACAAATCCGCGCACTTGTGAAGAAATGCACATGCGTAGGCGTGGTAAGGCCCCATGTAATAAGCGGCTGCATCTACGCTGATAATCCACACAGAAACCCGCGCATAAAAGTAAATGTTGGCGAGGGACTGGGTCACCCTTTTTAGCTAGATTATGATTCTGGAATAGGATTGCATATATTTCTAATAACTGTGGGCTGCAGAAAACAGGGTAAATATATTAATGAGTGATAATTCACACCGGATGCCACGACCTCTGTCACCTGCCCAAACTTTCTGCTGCTATCATCCTTTGGCGAAGCTTCAGGATATACCACAGCATCAGGAACAGCTGGACACAATCAGAAATCTCGGACACACGGCCACACCACACCAATGCAAGCAATGGAATAAAATGGTCCCCGAGTCGGCGCTGTCACTTAACTCATGCCCTGCCCATGGCATTAAAAATCCTGCATTAAAAAACATGCACTAGGGGGCTCAGCTGTGAATGAGAAGGGACTTCAAGCCGTCCTGGTAAGAGACTTTGTGGAATTAAACTTGAAACATCATTCACTGTCAGCTGGGAATCACTGAAAGTGGGAGGAGAAAGCGAAGGGAACATCCAATCCAGAGCTCTGACTGTCATCACCAGGGCCTGGGACTTTTTAAATCCCGAGACACGCCGGCACACAGCAGATGCCGGCGCGCAGCCTAAGCCACGCGCACCAAAGGGATACACGGCTTAGACCAGCTTTGACCACTCTTGACTGCAACTGAAAGAGAAGAGATTGGGAAATCTATTCTGTGGATGGGGCAGAAAAGAAAAGCGAGGTTTGTTACCTCCTCTCCTGTAACAGCCAGAAAAGGCCCCATGGACGCCCATGTAAATCAGCAGGGAATGCCAGTAATGGACAGTTTGCGTAGCATGTCAGATGCTTCGCTAAGTCCAGACAATGGGCCTCTCCTCCACAACCACCTGGAGCTGCGAAAGAAGTACTATAAGTTGCGGATTTCCCGGCGAATGTGAGTGGACTTGAGTCGCAACAGGCGTTGGTAGAGATTGCCTCAACTCCCTGCCGAGAGGCAGGAGAGGAAAATATCGTACTTAATATTGGCAAATCCCAGATAGAAGCTGTGGATCCGGCTAATGTGAATCTTGGGGACTTGTGGAGAGTATTAGTCAAACTAGACTCTAATTTAACTCAAGTAAACTCTTCTCTTTCATCTTTAGTGAATGTGAATAGGATGTCTATAGTAAACTAGGGTAATAGATTGAGTGATGTAGAAACATCATTGAAAGAAATGTCTGATAAAATTGATAGTATACAAAATTTGGAAAGCAAGTTTATTAGGGATAGTAAGATGTTACACCTTGAATTGGAAAATGTGGAAAATTTATTAAGGGTAAAAAATCTGAGAATAGTTAACTTTCCTATTATGAGGTTACTTTCTCCCAATGAAATGCTAGCGAAATATTTAAAAGAAATATTGATGTATGATGATAAGGAATTACCATCTATTTATAAAATATATTATTTTGTAGCGAAATCTAATAAGAAATTGAATACAACTGAAGGCAATACTATTGGGATCTCAACTTTTCTCGAGGAGTCAATAGATATCATAAATAGAAAGATAACACTTTTTGTGTCATTCAACTTCGAGAAAGAAAAAGAGTTATTATTAGAAAAATTCTTTAAAAATAAAAATCTGTTGTTTCGTGGCCAAAAAGTGTTTATTTTTCCAGATGTCTCAAGACCCACGCAGGTTCGAAGGAGACAGTTTCTGGAATTAAAAAGTAAGACCCAGGAAATTGGTGCATTGTTTTATTTGAAGTATCCCTCTAAATGTTATGTCAATTTCCAGGGTAAAAAGTTTATTTTTAGTGAGCCACTCCACTTAGAGAATTTTTATAAGGGATAAAAAGAGTCCGGAGATTGACTTAGACACATCTGTAGTATTAGCCCAAGAGAATGTAAAAGAGATTGTCCCTAATCACGTTTTTTTTATTATTGTGAATTTTTATTTTATAAGGGTCCCCCACATTATCAGTTCTTAGCTAGAAATATTTGAACGAGATTATCTGAGTGGTTATTATGAGTGTTAAATATATATTGTCTAGCTGAGATTCTTTATGTTATATGTTGAAGAATGATTTATGGTTGTAATATTGAAAAAGATTAATAACGAGATAAGTACAAAAATCAAAACACCACGCACTGGCATTTCTATCTTCTAGCGTGGCTCCCCGCATTCCTCGTGAATAATCGCCTCCTTGTCGTGCCATTAGCAGGCAATCGCGCAGAAAAAAAACCGCGAGTCAGTAAGCGCGTTTGCACATGCTTCCCCCCCCCCGCACACAGAACCCTTATTTCATACCTGTATATGGCTTTGCATGGGAAAACGTGCATACAAACGCGTGGATAGCCCCCACGCACAAACCTGCAGCAGCTTCGCCGCACCTTCTTACATTGGAATGTTAAGAATTATTCGGAAAGGAATGGAGAATAAACCAGAGGATCTCATAAGGCCTCTGTATCGCTCCATGGCGAGGCCACACCTTGTGTACTGTGTGCAATTCTGGTTTCTGCACCTCAAAAAATATATAGCGCAACCAGAAAAAATAGAGGGAAAGGGAACAAGGTGATTACAGGGAGGGATAAAAGGCTAAACAGCAGACAAAAGAAACAGCTCAGAGCAGTGGCTCCCAACCTGGCCTGGAGGGCCCCCAAGGCAGTCGGTTTTTCAGGATATCCACAATTTTATTTATTTATTTTATTTATTTAAAGTCTCTTTTATACCGATAGCCGTTCGCACATCATATCGGTTCACAAAAAACAGGAACTATTGGGCAGAGCCCTTACATATAACAGAGCATTATAAGGCAGCCTCGGCTGCCCAACATAACAGAGTAAATACAAATTAACAGATCCATTAACAATTAACAGAAAGAAATACAATTCGCAAGGAGGGTGGAAAAAGCTGGAAGGCAGCGTAAAATCAGTGAAACAATAAATAGATACAAGAAACTATAAACATAAAGTACAAGAATCAGCAGTCGTAAAGCAATTTTTAGTCATTCTTAGTCTTAGATCGGAGAATAATTTACGGAGCACTTTAAGTGATGGGCGGTGACATGGGGTAGGCTTGCTGGAAAAGCCAGGTTTTCAGTTTTTTTTTAAACTTGGGTGTGTGGGTTTCCATGCGTAAATCATGGGGTAGGGAGTTCCATAATGTGGGGCCGGCGAGGGAAAAAGCTCTGCTTATAGTGGAGGAGAGTTTGAAAGATTTGATGGAATGGGGACGTAGGATTCCTTGGAGGGCTGGGCGTATGGAATATGTTCGAGTTAAATCTGCATGCGACGGAGGCAGTGCATGTAAATATATCTCATGCATATTCATTGTGGATATCCTGGGAATCCAGTTTAAAGAGGGACCCCCACAACAGGTTTGGGAACCACTGGCTTACAGGGATAAGACAGGACGGGGGTTAAGGCATTTCCAGTCCTCGAGTGAGCAAACAGGGTCGGGTTTGCAGGACATCCACAATGAATATGCATGAGATTGATTTGCATACAGTGGAGGCAGTGCATGCAAACCTCTCTCATGCGTATTCATGAATGGCGTCCACCGAAGGCCTCCTTATGGATACGTTCATTTCAGTATCAGGTTGTTAGAATTTCTTCAGCGGTGTACTTCCAACATCCTAAAAGACTCTTACAGAGTTAAAATTACCTCTAGATGTGATCTCCTGGGGGGGGGGGGGGGGGGGGGGGAGGGGAGGAACAGGAGTCAGCAGGATTTCTTGGGTTCTAGGCCCCAGACCCAAGAAAAAAGTGTTGCCAAACTGAATGCCTAAGTTGCTCTCAGCAGGATGTATTTGCCAGTATAGCTGAAATTATGTTCATATTTGCTGGGATAACCCTGATTTTTTTCCCGGTGGAGCGCTGCCATTAAGAGTAGATGAACCATTTGCCTTTCACCAGGGGCCAGACAAAGCAGGCAGCAGCCAGGCAGGCTTTTGAGACGCTGAAGATGTCCATCTAGCAGCAACCAAGTCCTGAAAGCCCACAAAATGTTCATTTCATCAGCAGCTGGCACAGAGCAGAGTGCGGCAGTCTGCCTTTATTAAAAGCTGCTGCTATATTTGATAGAACTCCTTTTACATATGAAATGCAATGCAAATCATAACTCAACTGGGTATTTTCGCCCCGCCAGCAAAGCATATGATTCCTGGATTGCCTTGGAGCAGCCAGAGCCCACTTTTTTTAATCTCCTGTTTCTTTTCACAGAAAACAAGCTGTTTGCTTGTTAAATTAACATTGGACATATTGATCTACTTAGAGAAAATCCATCCCGGTGTACCCACTCATTAGAGAATGCAAAAATGTTTTGCAGCACTTTAGAAAAAGGGCCATGCCTCTAACTTGGTAGAAATGAAATAACACAGGCGTGCGTTATGTGGGTGGAATAGATCCACAGACGCACGCCATCGCTTTGAGCTGCGGTACCAGTGGTCTCGCGATGCGGGATCCCTCTGCAGGGCAAGTGGTATGTTAGAAAGAAAATCAAACAAAAATGAATTTACCATGCAATTCTGCGCTCGAGGCGAAATGTGAACACGGGATGAGAAAACATGCACAAGGTTGAGAAAAAACAAGATTAATATAGGCTTCTGCCTATGTGCCCTCCTGTTCCTACACAGAGAGCACAATTGTCCCAACAGCAAAAGTCTCGCGACTTTCCTGTCGTAGCCAACTGGCTCTTTCCTGTCGTAGCCAATGAGGACTTCTGGTGTCTGTCTGGGTCTGATGGAGAGGTCTTGTCTGCTCTGCTGTGCTGCTGCATTGGATTTTCGATTTCTTTTCATTTAACGAGCTGCTTCTTAGCTCTCTGTCAAGCTCTGTCAGCACTGCAAAGTACACAACTTAGCTCCCTCCATCTTCCACCTGCTTAATTTATTTATTTATTTTATTGATTCATTTTAAAAGGACTTATTGCCCGCGCCTTCCAATGTTCGGGGAGGGTTAAATTAGAGACAACAAGGACTCAAATTCCTACACAATATACACCGAGCTGCAAATTCTGCTCCACAGAACCGTTTTAAGGTGTGAACATGGCATAGTCGTTAACTAAAAACATGCGTGTGAATGTTTCTGCTTGAGAGGTGAGCTAAGATTTAAGGTAAACAAGTGGCATATCCACATAATCACGTAAATAATATCAAAACAGAAAAATCCTAGCCTTTTGCTCTAGATCTCTTAGGTCTTTTGCCCAAAAATCTAAAGAATGACAAAGTGGAGACAGGAGGGCAGCCATGTCAGTTTCCAAACTCCGATGGTGCATTGTGAGTGGTGACGTCCGAGTGCTCAGGCCTATTGGTGTGTCAGGAACAGGGGCAAAGAGCACTGGTGAGTCTCACATGGGTTTGGTGCAATAATTGATTTAGGATGCATTGGAACTGGATTGCTTTAACTGGCTGTTGGCAAACCTGGGAAAAAAAACCAACAAACGATATTGTACTGTGTAAGATCTCTCTGTGCTGCAGACCAAGCTCCATGCCATCGAGTGATGCTGGGAGGCTGGTCCGGGATTTCTAGCTGCCACCCAGAGGGAAGGGGTTGCAGGGCAGGATCCCTGTAAAATTCAACTGCGGAGGCTGAAAGAAAACCAGAGCTGGTTCATGATCATCTTATGGTGGTTTGGGATCGGGTAGGTGACAGAAGAGCTCTCAGCACTCAAGAACTTGCAAAGGGAATCAGTTCCCAGCAATATCCTGGGAGACAGCAGGGATTCAACGTGATTCTGAGCGATGTTAAGAAAGCAGACTTGAGCTGCAGGACGGGAAACAATCCCCGTGCTTATCCTAGGCAGTGACTACCATGGCAAGTGCAGAAAGGATGGACGACGTTTGGACGTGCAGTGATCAGGAATTTCTAGTGTTTGCCTGTCCAGTAATAAGGGAGGACAGTAACTCCAGCTACATTGGAGCATTGCATCTGTGCTCTGAGGTTGCTGTAGATTCTCCTTCTTGAGGTGCTAGGAACAAATAGCGGTTAGTGAACAACATCACTGACCTTTTAAAGGTTGCACTCTTCGCAAAACGGGAGAAAAGAAAAACATCTTGAAAAGCAAATGCAAGCTTTGCTGTCGGTTGTTTCTGAAATCAATTTAATCAGCGTCCAAGCAATCCAAATCCCTGATATCACAGCTTTTAGAGACCAAAGGTATGGCTCTCAGGAACGTATTCAAAACTCAAATAGCAAGACACACACATGCACTGTTTCAAAACACTTTATTTCTTGGCCACAGCATAGAGGGACAAGCTTACCCCCATTCCTCTTGTGTGACGCTTGCACACAAACCGATGACGAGGTCTCCGTGGCCGTGAGATTTCTCTTAGTGCCAGGTTCCCGCACAGGGCACTGCCCCTGTATTAAGCCTGAGAGCTTGTTTTCCTGGGTTTTTGATTTTCCAGTTTGGTTCTTCGGGGCTTGGTTTTCGGGGCCCTGTATACACGTGAAACCCTGTTTTCTGTGTGCAAATCACACCGTGAAAATCCACCCGGGGAGTCAAGAGGGTACATTTCCTGCGTAATTTTACCTGCACGCGCAGGAGACATTCTAGGGGGAGTGGAGTCGGGATGGGGAAAGGAATTACTCGGGCACTTGTGATTTTTGAAAGCACGCGCTCTCAGCAGGGTGTGACTTTCTCTGCGTATGTGCACCCGCGTACCGGGACAACCCATGAATTTTCAAAGCAGTCAAGCACAGAAATCGGCTCTTAAAATGTGGGCTGAAGTCTGGGAATGCAAAGTAGCCTGCATGGGCAGTTTGAAAATGTGCTCGAGTTAGAATATCACTTTGTATTGTAATGCACTGTGATATTCTGCATTATTTGATATTTTGCATACTTTTATGTTTTTTTTCCCTGAAGCATGAAAAGCTACACAATTCCAGAACAAATAACCCCCTCCCCCCCAAATGAATTGTTGGATAGACTGGGACTTTAAGCAAAATACCTTGAGAACGGTCTATGACAAAAATGATGCAAAATGTTCAGTATTAATAAGGGTAACATGGTGTTGGTGGGAATAGAGCTGCAAGGAGAATAAAGCAGCATGACTAGGTTACAAAGAGATAGAGGTTTGGGGAATCTTTTAAATATTGCACCAGATGAAGCAATGTGAATAAAGGCAAGATGATTGCAGAGAGGTGTGAGAAGACAAAAACGCCCTAGACAGATGGAGCAATTTCAGCAGGTGGTACAGAAGTGGCAAGGTGACTGCAGAGAGGTGTGAGAAGATAGAAACATCCAAGTCAGATGGAGCAATTTGAGCAGGTGGTACAGAAGTAGCAAGGAGACTGCAGAGAGGTGTGAGAAGATAGAAACGCCCGAGTCAGATGGAGCAATTTGAGCAGATGGTAAAGAAGTAGCAAGGTGACTGCAGAGAGGTGTGAGAAGATAGAAACGCCCAAGTCAGATGGAACAATTTGAGCAGGTGGTACAGAAGAAGCAAGGTGAATGCAGAGAGGTGTGAGAAGATAGAAACACCCGAGTCAGATGGAATAATTTGAGCAGGTGGTACAGAAGTAGCAAAGTGACTGCAGAGAGGTGTGAGAAGATAGAAACGCCCAAGTCAGATGGAGCAATTTGAGCAGGTGGTACAGAAGTAGCAAGGTGACTGCAGAGAGGTGTGAAAAGATAGAAACGCCCGAGTCAGATGGAGCAATTTGAACAGATGGTAAAGAAGTGGCAAGGTGACTGCAGAGAGGTGTGAGAAAATAGAAACACCTGAATCAGATGGAGCAATTTGAGCAGGTGGTACAGAAGTAGCAAGGTGACTGCAGAGAGGTGTGAGAAGATAGAAACGCCTGAGTCAGATGGAGCAATTTGAGCAGGTGGTACAGAAGTAGCAAGGTGACTGCAGAGAGGTGTGAGAAGATAGAAACGCCTGAGTCAGATGGAATAATTTGAGCAGGTGGTACAGAAGTAGCAAGGTGACTGCAGAGAGGTGTGAGAAGATAGAAATGTCCGAGTCAGATGGAATAATTTGAGCAGGTGGTACAGAAGTAGCAAGGTGACTGCAGAGAGGTGTGAGAAGGTAGAAACGCCCGAGTCAGATGGAATAATTTGAGCAGGTGGTACAGAAGTAGCAAGGTGACTGCAGAGAGGTGTGAGAAGATAGAAACGCCTGAGTCAGATGGAATAATTTGAGCAGGTGGTACAGAAGTAGCAAGGTGACTGCAGAGAGGTGTGAGAAGGTAGAAACGCCCGAGTCAGATGGAATAATTTGAGCAGGTGGTACAGAAGTAGCAAGGTGACTGCAGAGAGGTGTGAGAAGATAGAAACGCCCGAGTCAGATGGAATAATTTGAGCAGGTGGTACAGAAGTAGCAAGGTGACTGCAGAGAGGTGTGAGAAGATAGAAATGTCCGAGTCAGATGGAATAATTTGAGCAGGTGGTACAGAAGTAGCAAGGTGACTGCAGAGAGGTGTGAGAAGATAGAAACGCCCGAGTCAGATGGAATAATTTGAGCAGGTGGTACAGAAGTAGCAAGGTGACTGCAGAGAGGTGTGAGAAGATAGAAACGCCAGAGTCAGATGGAATAATTTGAGCAGGTGGTACAGAAGTAGCAAGGTGACTGCAGAGAGGTGTGAGAAGATAGAAACGCCCGAGTCAGATGGAATAATTTGAGCAGGTGGTACAGAAGTAGCAAGGTGACTGCAGAGAGGTGTGAGAAGGTAGAAACGCCCGAGTCAGATGGAATAATTTGAGCAGGTGGTACAGAAGTAGCAAGGTGACTGCAAAGAGGTGTGAGAAGATAGAAACGCCCGAGTCAGATGGAGCAATTTCAGCAGATGGTACAGAAGTAGCAAGGTGACTGCAGAGAGGTGTGAGAAGATAGAAACGCCCGAGTCAGATGGAATAATTTGAGCAGGTGGTACAGAAGTAGCAAGGTGACTGCAGAGAGGTGTGAGAAGATAGAAATGCCTGAGTCAGATGGAGCAATTTGAGCAGGTGGTACAGAAGTAGCAAGGTGACTGCAGAGAGAGGTGTGAGAAGATAGAAATGCCCGAGTCAGATGGAGCAATTTGAGCAGGTGGTACAGAAGTAGCAAGGTGACTGCAGAGAGAGGTGTGAGAAGATAGAAATGCCCGAGTCAGATGGCGCAATTTGAGCAGCTGGTTCAGAGGTGGCAGAGAATGATAGGCAAAGAGGGTACAGAGAAACCAGAGAATGAATACTCACAGCCAGGCCATATAGCAATGATGACATTCCCATAGGAATACATGGAGATCAGTGGCATCACCCTTATGAATAACAAAATAATTGTGATCAGCGATCGAAAATTGCATTCCGTTTACTATTTGATTCATTTGTTGCATTCTGATTTGCAATCAAATTGCGTTGAATGCAAACAGGATTGTAAAATGCGAAAGAGAACGAGCCAGGAGCGCTCATAAAAAGCTGTCTCTAGTGCAAGCATGCAAGAAAAAGAGAGAGGTTAAACCCCTCAATAAAGAGGCATCCTCCATCTGCAGTGACTAACTGACTTATCATCTTCATTCGTGTTTGTTAAAGATAAATGAAGCCTCGTGGTTACCTAATCCCTTGGACACATCCATTTCAAAAACAGCATTCTCCAAAGAGGAAGATTTCGTGATTTATAAGCACAGATTGTGTTGCATGATAAAAAGCTGGAGCTCAGATCTCTGCTGACCCCTGCACCACAGCACAAGAGCCCCCCACTGTGAGTAACTCATGCTTTTGGATGCCGCCTCCCGAGAACAGAAGGCCAGCCGGCAATTTATAGAATTAGTCTGCCTAATAACGTTTCAGCCGAGTGAGGGAGGCTCTCTGCAAACTGCTAAATGTTTCATGGACGTTGTAGCGAGAGAGGGGGGGGAGGCGAGACCGAGGGCCGCGTGCAGACTGGAAGCCATGCGGCCGTCTAGCAGGGCGAGAGGTGCGGCGCTAGGACCACGGGAGCGAGAGCAATCATCGGCCCTGGGTGAGCCCCCCCCCCGCTGCACTGCAGATTGCTGGCTCCCCAGCGAGGGTCAGAGCGCCACAGTTTGCGCTACCCCCCCCCCCTGTGTAACTATTTCCCCTTGAAAAATAAATGCGCACTTTCCAAATTCTCTTGTGCGCGCCGGGTTCTTTAGATTTGAGTCTGCCGTTTCCTGTCGCCCCCGGGTCTCTCCTCTTCTCTTTCTCGCACGTTGTTTGTCCCTCTCTTCCCTCCGTCTTCCAGACCCCCTGCTGTCACCAGCACACGAGGGTTTGCTGTGGACCATGTGGTGCCGGCAGCTGCTAGGACTAAACTTCTGACAAGAATTAGGGCGCGCTCCTATGAATAATCATGGGAAAGGAACAGGGTTTTTTTTTATTACACGCTGCCATCGGTTTGGGACAAAAAAATTCAAGGGGGGAAAAGGGGGCATTATTTGTTTTTTTTCTGAAATAATTCACAAAGTGCCTGCCTTCCAGATTTTACTCTTTCTGCTAGGGCTATGAAAAATGTCCTGTATAAAATGCAAAACTCTTTATATGTAAATCTTTTCTACATGGTTCCTCTTTCATGCTTGCTCTTGCACCACTTAGAGGAGAACTTTTGAAAGGTTTTTACTTGGGTGGATTGCATGCTTTCAGCGTGTAAATATAAGTGTGAACATTCACTATGGGGTAGATTTTAAGACCTGCGTAGATGTGCGCAGGCTACCCGACGCGCACAAATGTATCCCCGATTTTATAACTTGTGCGCGCAGGCGGAGTGGACTGGAAGGGAACTTCCCTTCCCCCTAACCTGACTTTCCCACCCCTTCCCCCTAACCTTTCCCCCCCCCCCCCCCAGCCCTACTCTACCCCCCCCAAATTCTTATCAAACCTTTTGCGCCTGCCGGCACACGATCCTCCGACACAGCGGCAAATGGCCACTGTGTCGGAGGCCTCTGGCCCCGCCCCTTCCTCGCCCCTGGACCGCCCCTTTTTGCAAGTCCTGGGACTTAGATGCATCCTGGCGCTTTGAGCGCGTCGCCGGGCCTTTACAAAATAGGCCCGGCGCGCGTAAGGTGATTTACACGCATAGAGCTTTTAAAATCCGGCCCTATGTGTGCACTTTTCAGCAGGGTTGAAAGAGCCTTTTCTGGGGCGTGATTACCGTGGAGGTGAGAGCCTGTGTGTGTGTGTGTGTGTGTGTGTGTATGTGTGTGTGTATATATATGAGAGGGTGGGTGGGTAAGGGTGTGTGTATGTATGGGTGAAGTGTGTGTGTATGTATGGATGGGGGCGTGAGGGAGGGGGTGTGTGTATATGAGAGGATTTTTCTGTGTGTATATGTGTGTCTATGAGAGAGAGTGCCTGCACTCTCTCATGTGTGTGAGAGTACCAGTAGATATATATATGTGTGTGTGAGTGAGAGAAGTAAAGTCTGTGCACCCTCCTCTAATCTACGACAATCTCAGGAGGTCTGGAAATCTAAAGTTCCCAGGTATGGAGAGTGGGAGATTTTTTTAAATCTTTGTTAGTTTAATTATTGGATGTGATGTACCTGTTGTTTTGAAATATTTTATTAGTGTTTGGTAATATTTTAAACATTTTTATACGTTTTTAATTGGCTGAATTTATCAGCAGATTTGACATTGATATGTTTAATGTTTTATATTTCTTGATTGTGTTTGCATTGCTTACAGAGTTTGGTTCTTGTGATTTCAAGTTCAGTTTTTGTCTGCCAGTTTCAGTTTATATTTTATGATCTCTTTATTCTGTATTTGGTGAGAATCTGTCTGTGTTCTGCATATGTGACTGAGGCTTTAGGTATTCTGCTAGGATGTAGCTACTGTGTAGGGATTTCCAACAACCTGGCTTTATTCTGTTTTCCTAGCAGGAGGAGTACTGGTGTTTAGGGCCTGATGTAATATTTGCAGTATGGCTTTTTTATAGTTTGCGTGCTGGCAGTTATGATATGGAAGGCTTCCTATACTAGAATTGTAGTTCAGTTTATTCCTGGCTTTCTGTGGGCCAAGTCCACCCTCAGTGCACTTTACCATAGGCCTAATACCATATGGGATCCAGTAATCTGCCTTGATTACTATGAGAGAGGTCGTTTATTGAGTCTATTAAACTATTATTATTGAAAGTGTGTTTTGTTTTGTACTGTATGCCTATATAATATATATGTGTTGTAAGTGATAGTTTTACTTCAGAAGATTATACTTTGAATGTCTCTTTTCTATATGCAATCTGCCTTTTTAGGTTGGGGAAGTTAATAAATTTTAAAATGGAAAATAATTCATAAGTTTTAATTATGTGGGGAGGGGAGGGAAGGGGGAATGAAAGGCTGTAAGGGGAATGAAAGGCTGTAAGGTTTGTCTAGGGCATCTAATACTCTTGTATCAGCCCTAGGAGAGAGTGCGTCACACACACAGACTCCCAGCATTCACCGATGTCTCACACCCCCAGGGTGGGAGGCAGGGAATAGGAAATGGAGGAGTCCTGTTTCTAGACTCAGGGGGTGGGGCGGCCAGAGGTCCCATTAAACATTTCTCTAGCGCCCCCTAGTGCGGACGCTGAAGACTGAGAACAAACAGGCCGATACAGTACAGTGACATAGTAGGTCAAAGGCTATTGGTGCCATTTTGATGCGAGGTAGGCCGGAAAGCCCGACGGCACGGAGGGAGAAATCGCTCGCGGGACCCCGCTGGACCACCAGGGATGTTAATAAGTCTTGGGGAGGGATCGGGATGGTGGTGGTGGTGGTGGTGGTGGGGGGGGGGGTTGTATTTAATGTATTATAGTAAATTTTAATGCTTGGGGTGGGGTTTTTTGAGCTTCGTTTTCCCGTGTCGTTTTTTGGGCCCGTTTCGTTTTTCATCGTCTAGTTTTTGTTCGTTTTTCCAAAAAATTAACCGAGGAAAAACGAGATAGCACGTGGAGGGATTCATCGCCGGGCTCACCATTGCCGTATCTCAGCTCTGCTTCCAATTGGATTGGGAGCCCAAGGGAGCAAGAGGAAGCTGCCAAGTGAGAAGCAAAAGCTTTAACAACTCTGCTGATACGCGGTTGGGATTAAGCGTTTTATGGAAGGATACGCTTTCTAGGACTGGGGTAATGGGATGCCCTGAGGCATTTCGCGTTGAGGACGGTCTTGTCCGGAGTATCCGGCAGAGACGAGCTCTTTAGATGACAGGTGTTGCATGCGCTCAAGGACCACCGTAGGTGGAATCGCTTTGATCCCAAAGCACTCATTAAAAGGTCAGGCGTTTTAGCTAATTCCAGTCTATTGCAAACTTGCTGCTTCAGAGCTTTACTCCTTTTCCGTCTCGAAAAATGCACGTTGTCAGCAGTGAATGAAAAGCAGGACAAATGGACGGTTTCCAGCGCAGCATTGATCCCTAACCAGGAGCCCTGAGCTTGAGCATTTCACCAGCACTGCGCTGACGTCTAATTAGCCAGGTGCTTGGAAAGTGCTTACCTAGAGAAGTCTGGGCAGGTGACGTGATGCTCCAAGTAGGTAGAGGCATCTGTTCTTTAGGAATGAATGATCTCTGCATCAAAGGACGCACAGATGTTTGCTTGAGACAGCCAAGGTATAGAAATGCAGTTTCAGGCTTCTGTTCTCTCTTATTTTAGGAGACCAGATGAGCACTGACCGAGGCAAGAAACCGGGAGCTGATACAAAGGGTGCAGGTAGGGGAAGGGAGGGAGTGAAGAGGTAGAGTATTTGGAGAATGACC
This sequence comes from Rhinatrema bivittatum, assembly GCF_901001135.1. Taxonomy (NCBI): domain Eukaryota; kingdom Metazoa; phylum Chordata; class Amphibia; order Gymnophiona; family Rhinatrematidae; genus Rhinatrema; species Rhinatrema bivittatum. Next base: position 16,147,373 of record NC_042622.1, read on the forward strand.
ACTTGGCCCATCATGTCTGCACTGCAAGGATACATTCCAGCTGCCGGCTGTGGAAGAAGCACGACTGCTTGTAGGACATCGTGCTTTAGCCAACTCAGCTCTTGTTTACTCTTTCATTGGTTCTCGTCATTCCTGGATAAATGACCTCAAAAGATCCCATCCCCAGCTCAGGACCCAGCACTGCTCCCCCCCCCCCCCCCAACCAACCAACCTTGCTATTAAGATCTCTAATAATGTAGACAGCTACAAAACTAATGAGATTGTTGCCCAAATATCCCGCCTCCCTGGTCCCCATGGCCTTCCTGAACAGTAAGATAGTACCTGCCCCCCCCCTATTAACCTAACCTGCTGGCACCGAAAAGGTTAGCAGTGGTTCCTAGGGAGCTAACCCGGGTAACTCGTAGCCTGTGGTGTCTCTAGCTCGTGCGTCCTCTCTCTGCTCATTCTATGTCCTTTTCACCTCTCCCCTTCCCTGGCACTCGAGGGACAGAAGGATGGACAGTGCGTGCAGCAGCACCGCAACCTTCCAGCCCCGCTCCTACTACAGATGAGAATAATTAGGCTCACGTAAACGGTAATTTTGATACTGGCGCATGGGCGCAGACCTGCGCATCGAAGGAGGCGGCCATTTCATAACACAGGCGGGTACGTGCGCGCATTGTACAAAATAAGCCGGAGGTGCGTAGACGTGCGCACAATTTTATATGGATGCCCGCAAATGCCGTTTCTACCATGTAAGAGGGAGGGGATTTTAGTAGACGCGTGCGCCGACGCCATTACCAGTTTGCCCTGTTTGTTCCCAGTCCGCCCAGGTAAAGGATAGGACTTCCTTACCCTCCCCCAGTTAAATAGCCTTCCTTTTACCCTGTTAGCACCAACCTTCAAAACCCTGCTGATTAAGCGAGATTTCTTTAATTTTGTTATTTACAGTAGTAAAGTTACGCGGCGGGGGGACCCTGGTGCACGTGTCATGTCAAAGTCCCTCCCACTCCCCGCTCCTTTTTGGGCTTTTCTCACCCGCCCGCGTACCGGGAGATTCGCACGAACGTGGGCGCGCGCCGGCCGGGCAGAGCGGCGAATCTCCTGGGCTTTTAAAATTCTCCTTCTCGCCTGCCCAACTTCACATCCCATCTGTGATCTCTGGCTTTGCCCTGGGGCCTGAGGAGAATGGGCTGAAGAGTCAGGGAGGGGGTGAGAAAATCGGCGAAAGAAGGGAGGAAAAGTAGGAAAGGAAGGGAAAAGGAAAAAAAAAAAAAGTAAGCTTAGGAAGAAAAACTGGATCTGTTTCCAGGCTGTGGGGAAGCCAAGTTGGACCCAGCAGCCTACAGCTCCCTAGAAACTGGGTCAGTGCTGGCAGGTTGGTGGGGGCCATTTATCATCAGAAAAAGGGATTTGCTTCCATTTTTAATGAAACAGAAGTTGTGTATTTTGGTTCATTTAGGGGTAGATTTTCAAAGGGTTGCGCGCGTAAGATAAGCGCGCAACCCCCGAAAACCTCCCCCTGCCTCCCCCCTGCGCGCGCCGAGCCTATCTTGCATAGGCTCGGCGGTGCGCGCAAGCCCCGGGACACGCGCGTAAGTCCTGGGGCTTCGAATAAGGGGCTGGCCGGGGGCGTGTCTGGGGGCGTGGTGGCAGGCTGTGGGCGGGTCCAGAGGCGTGACAGCGGTCCTGGGGCGGGGCCGAGTGCCCCGGCACAACGGCCTGTGCCGGGGCAGGTCGCCAGTGGCGCGCGTAACTCCACGAAATAAGGGGTAGATTTTAAAAGAAGCGCGATCAGCCTACTTTTGCTTGCGCATCAGACTCAAGCAAAAGTACGCTGGATTTTAGTAGATACGCGCGGAGCCGCGCGTATCTACTAAAATCCTGGATCGGCGCGCGCAAGGCTATCGATTTCGTATAGCCGGTGCACTCCGAGCCGCGCAGCCTTCCCCCGTTCCCTCCAAGGCCGCTCCGAAATCAGAGCGGCCTCGGAGGGAACTTTCCTTTGCCCTCCCCTCACCTTACCCTCCCTTCCCCTACCTAACCCACCCACCCGGCCCTGTCTACACCCCCCCCCTTACCTTTGTCGGGGGATTTACGCCTCCCGGAGGGAGACGTAAATCCCCGCGCGCCAGCGGGCCTGCTGCGCGCCGGGCCGCGACCTGGGGGCGGGTACGGAGGGCGCGGCCACGCCCCCGGGCCGTAGCCACGCACCCGTACCCGCCCCCAAAACGCTGCCGACACGCCCCCGGAACGCCGCGACGACCGGGCCCGCCCCCCGACACGCCCCCCTCCGAGAACCCCGGGACTTACGCGAGTCCCGGGGCTCTGCGCGCGCCGGGAGGCCTATGTAAAATAGGCTTCCCGGCGCGCAGGGCCCTGCTCGCGTAAATCCGCCCGGTTTTGGGCGGATTTACGCGAGCAGGGCTCTGAAAATCCGCCCCAAGGTAGGGGGGAGATTTAGTTAGGGCTGGGGGGTGGGTTAGGTAGGGGAAGGGAGGGAAAGGTGGGAAAGGTGGCTGGTGGGGTGGGTTAGGTAGGAAAGGGAGGGAAAGGTGGGGGGACAAAAAAAAAAGTTCCCTCCAAGGCCGCTCCGATTTCGGAGGGGCCTCGGAGGGAACGGAGGCAGGCTGCTCGGCTCGGCGCGCACAGGCTGCACAATTGTGCACCCGCCTGCGCGCGCTGACCCTGGATTTTATAACATGCGCGCGGCAGCGCGCGCATGTTATAAAATCGGGCGTTGATTTGTTCGCGCCGGTATGTGCTAACAAATCTGCGCCCTCGCGTAAGTTTAAAGATTTGCCCCTTAATTTGTAAAGCGAAACGAAGGAAAATTTGACGAATTTTTTTTTTCCGAGTTTCATTTTAGT